>NC_085869.1:38305605-38443105 GCF_034702125.1 Engraulis encrasicolus
TGATTTTTCCACGACTGTGTAGTGTATATGGGGTAACGACAAACAATTTCACCTCACGATCGTGCAATCGTAGGGTCGCAAGAAAATCAAAACTGTTTGAAATCCTGGTCGTGCCTCGTGAGTGAAACGCACAGTTAGAGCAGTGCTAGGACCCGATTTGACACTACACATGCACAAATGAATAGGGCCGTGCGATTAGCTTTTGAGCGCGTCCTCATCACCACCTCTGGTGCGCATGTTCCCTCCTCTGCAGACCCGGGAAACATTCCCATCGTGTCGCGAAGTGGGAGCATTCGTGAACTTTTAAATCGTGAAATTTCCTTGTGCAGCGTGAGCAGGAGCTCAATACCCACTTAACTTAAGGCACCAAATGCGTCCGGCTGCAAAACTGAGCCAAGCTAATGCTAACGAGTTTTGCCGTGCACGTTACGCATCTGAAAACGAGGCAGGTCAGGAGGAGCTCATCTCAGGTCAGAGAAAAACACACTTCATTATTGAAACACGGTGGACTGTTCGTTCAAGTGAAAGGAAAAAGTCATGCTGCAATCCTTAAAGGAACAGTCCACCCTTTTTTGATTTTCACATATTTGTAGTATTTCCAAGCATTATTTATGAATGTGCATAACATTTTCTTCTCAGTTTTTTCAGTATTTAGATTTATTGGATCAGAATTATTAGCATAGCTTAGCATAATCACTGGAAGTGAATGGAGGCATTCGCAGCAAGACACAAATGATCACAGGACAGGCACTCTGGTGAATTGTACATTAAATTTAAAGTACTTTTAAGTACATTTGATGATGTTTTGTTTGCCCCCATAGACTTGCATTGCTACGCTTCATTTGGCTATACTGTTAAACTAGGCAACCAAACTACTACACGAAAATTATATGAAACACATAGACAAAAATTATATGCACATTTATGAATATTGCTGGGAAATACTGCAAATCTGTGAAAATCAAAAAGGGTGGACTGTTCCTTTAAAGAAATGTTCATAGATTGATGAGATAATGTATAAAATGCAACAGGCCGCGAACACATGCAGACCTGCTGAAATAAGTAAGACATAATGATTCTTACAGATCATGGAGAGATAAAAATCCTTGATAGCCTAAAGAAACATTTTTTGAAATATGTTTACTTAAGAGGTATGCATTCATACCAGCCCTCAAGATCAATTAACTTTAGACCAAGTATAGTGCATGTGTAGAAAAGTTGTGGTCTGTTGGTTCAACATAAACTGGAAGTTGATCCTACTGTATGGGCTATAGGCTTAGCCAGACCTACTGTATGGGCTATAGGCTTAGCCAGACCATACAACATTGCAATCATGTCTTATAGTGTCAGTCAGAGTAAGCTCTATCCGTTAATGCATAAACTCACTGCTCCTCACTGACAGGGTTAGGGTTACCCTCACTTCGCCATCTGACAGGAAACCGATCTTGAAACCAATCTTTTATCTTACATGTAGATTCATAATCCTTCATTTTCCATACACCTACAGAGGAAATGTCAATCATGTTTTGTCCTTTTCTGGTGTCATTGACCTCTTCCGTGGTAGAATCCTAATAGGAAACTCTCCAGTGTTAAAATACGGAAACACTCTCTCAGTGAAAGTGATTATGAGAGTGTGTAGGTGCGCGTCACTATCAGGGTCAGAGAATGACAGTTTTCCTCTGTCCCAGTCCAGCTGCACTCTGATCTTCTGGAGTTTCACCTTCGGTGTGAGGAGAGCGTCAGGCTTTGGTGGAGAACGTGCATAATAGGTGCCATCTTTATACCAGATGTACCAGCGACCACTCATGGAGGAGTAGTCTCCTTTCCTCTGCAGGGACTCTGTCATCACACCAACGTGCCACCAGGGGTTCTCCCCAACCTCCACATCCCAGCAGTATGTCCCTGAGTTAAAGCCCTCAGAGCCCAGCACACTGGCATACTTGGCAAACCTGGTTTAGCAAAGACAAAAACACACACATCTGTCTCAAAAATGGGTGCTGGATTAGCAAAGTCCCAAATAATAGCAAAAAAGTAACGTCCACTCCTAACTCCCGATTCCCTTATTTAATATGTAACGTTTTGGACAGCATGCCCTTCATCAGACATTCAAATAAGAGTGAATAAGAGAAACGGGAGCTTGGTGCTGCCGACTTTGATTATATTTTCTTGTTAATTATTGGCAAACCTCTCAGGGTTGTCGGGGAGCTGCTGTCTCTTCTCACCACGCTTTACACCTGTCAGGTCCTCGTTAAGGAGCAGAGTTGCTGCAGCGGTGTTGGGATCCAAGATGACAGGAGCTGCAGAGAGAGAGAGAGAGAGAGAGAGAGAGAGGGAGAGGGAGAGGGAGAGAAGAGGAGTTGAAGAGATCCAGATTGACAGAAACACAAAGCCGTGTCAAAGTGTCATGACCAGGCAAGATAATGTGCGTGGGTGTGTGTGTCTTTGTGTGTGTGCGTGCATGTGAGCGTCACTCACTGTATTGCACAATCTCCTTCATCTTCTCCCAGACTCTGAACTTCAGGTTGCCTAGGTGCTCTGCCACATTGATCAGAGCTCCTGAAAGTCTCTCTGGATCCTGCAGTGTCCCCTTGGCCCTGGAATAACATTCAGGAGTTAGTGCTGCTGTGGGTTTAGGTTCAGAACCACAAATAAGAGAGAGACAGGAGGCACATCACTCACCTTTCCAATGTGCTCTTGTAGTTCTATAGGAAAACACATCAATCACAAGATTAGTCTTTGATATTGAGTAGAGGACCCCTGACAACTTTGGCCTGGGACAAAGTCATCTGAATGAGCCTCATTTAGGTCTCAATTTTTTTTTTCATTACTTGCCAAAATGGCGAGTAGATGTTAACCAAACACACGCTCGCTAATGGGTCAAAGTTTTATTTTCTACCAGCCAAACTGAATTTTCACCAGCATTTTTCTGATTGACAATTGTTAATTTAGAGGCCTGCATACAATGTAATGAGGATAGGACCCAGCTCCCTCTCTCCCTGATACAATTGGGAGGGGTCAGCCCTATGTTCCCACAGCCCAAATGGTTCCACAGCCCATTGGTCCCACATCACAAAGACTTATTTATTAATGTTTAGATCAATTGCTCCCACAAAGGTAAGTATTGAATAGTCTTTTATTACATTGTTGTTGTTTACTGACTTTGGTTTAGGCAAGATACCACCGTGGTTATGGTTAGGGAAAGGTTTTGGTAAGTCCATCTCTACTATTATCGGTAGAGCATGGTTGGTGGTCTCTACATTGTGGATTAGAGGTATAATCCCAATATTGCTGCTGTTACTGACTTAGATTTAGGCATGATTCCAATGAGGTTAGGTTTTAGGGAAAGGTTTTGGGTGGAATCATTGGGCTGCAGGACCATTGGGCCTAAAAAAAGACTTAGTGATGTGAGACCATTGGTCTGTGGGAACATAGCCACACTGTGGGCATCCCTGATTGACCAAATTGACTCCCTCAAGTGTCAATGTATTCTACCTGCAGGAATGTAATGTCATCCGCTCTCATGTCCTCCTTTATGGCCCTGATAGTCTCTGGTAGAGACGTGATCTCCCTGTTCATCTTCTCAATCGTATCCTTCATGGTCTGACACTTCTGCTCCTCCTCCCTCCTCAGTGCGGATATCCTGGCCTCTTCCTCTTCTTGTAGAAACTGGTGAAGCTCAAAGAACACCTTTTTGATCTGCTTCTCTGTGAGTTTAGACTGAGTCTGGGTGAGATCAAGCCAAGCCAACAGAGTTAGCAATTTGCTCAAAATTTACAGATATGTTTTATCCTCATGTATAAATCACTGTCATGTGAGAATCGATACTAGCCTCAAAACATGACATGAAATGGCATATGTACATTATAGTGATGCTATTCAACCAGTATAATCAGATGTTTTCAGTGACAGCATAATTGGCATAGTCATGCACATTAAGTTAAATGTTTTATAGATAGGTAATCATCTCCATAAAACAGTATATCACGAAAGTGAATACACCCCTCACAGTTTTTCAGATTTTTGAGTATATCTTTTCATAGGAAAGCATTACAGAAATTTCACTTTGACACAATGATTAGTGACCTTTTAACAACTTATTTAACCACTTAAATTTCTTTTTCACTCAGAAAAAAACAAAATACAGCCATTAATGTTTGAACATGTACTCACAAAAGTGAGTACACCCCAGATGAAAGTCCGGTAGAGAAGGGGCTGTGTTTGCTCGAATCGTCTCGAAATGAAACGAAATGAAAAGGGATGAAAAGGGAGGTCATCAGTGTACGTTTCAACCTTTCTTTGCATTGAATTTTAACATTTTGAGTCTGCATCTGGCTTAAATACATTGGTGTGAGATTTGAATGCAATCCTATGGAGAATATCATGATCTGCTTCAGTAGTCACAGTGCATGTTGACATGCATGTTTCTTTTAGGCGTATTTCAGATTACCAATGATGACAGCATCCATGCATCCCCAAACCATGTCAGTCCCACTACCACGCTTGGATTTTGATAGGATACACTCGTTTTGTAAAACTCACTTGTTTACCACCACAAATGCTTGACACCATCTAAAGTATATTTGTTTATCTTGGTCTCTTCAGATCACACGACATGGTTCCAGTGATCCATATCCTTGGTCTGTTCATCTCTCTTGAGACCAAGATAAACAAATTAGCTTTAGATGGTGTCAAGCATGTGTGGTGTTAACAAGTGAGTTTTACAAAAAGGTGTATCCTCTCATAAGCCAAGCATGGTAGTGGGACTGACATGGTTTGGGGATGCATGAATGCTGTCAACATTGGCAATCTGAAATACACCTAAAAGAAACATGCATGTCAAGCACTGTGACTACTGAAGCAGATCAAGATATTCTCCATAGGATTGCATTCAAATCTCACACCAATCTATTTAAGCCAGATGCAGACTCAAAATGTAAAAGTTCAATGCAAAGAAAGGTTGAAACGCACACTGATGACATCCCTTTTCATTTCGTTTCATTTCGAGACGATTCGAGCCAACACAGCCCCTTCTCTACCGGATTTTAATCTGGGGTGTACTCACTTTTGTGAGTACATGTTCAAACATTAATGGCTGTATTTTGTTTTTTTCAGAGTGAAAAAGACATTTGAGCGGTAAAATCAGTTGTTAAAAGGTCACTTATCATTGTGTCAAAGTGAATTTTCTGTGATGCTTTCCTATGAAAAGATATACTCAAAAAACTGCAAAGACTGTGAGGGGTGTATTCACTTTCGTGATATACTGTATGCTAAGATGTTTTATACTGTAGGTTAGTAACTGTACACTAAAGGTCAATAGAGTCCTTGAGCACAAGTCTTCAGTAATACAGGTGCAGGTGTGAGGCAGAAAATATGATCAAGGATGAATATTGAAAATATATTAGGGGTGGGCAAAAATGAAAATCTTTAATCGCATTAACTCAATGACTTTCTGTGATTAATCGCGATTAATCGCATAGCCCGCGAAACCCAAAAATAATAATAATACATTGAATGAATGAATAAAATAAAATAAAAATATTTCATAAATTAATTTAAAAAAAAATAATAATAATTTGCATATGTACTGTGTAGATAACCTATGTAGGTCTAATATAATATTCCACAAGGGAAAGGTAGGCTATTTGCCACACTATCAGTCTAAATTATATAGGCCTAGTAGGGTATATGCCTATCCAAAGTAGCCTACTAATGAAATAAATTATTGCATACAATATTACACTAGGGCTATTTAAGATTGTAGGCTACTGAAACTGATATATTAGAAATTAGAAACTCAAATTAGGATGGTCTACATGGGCCTACAAGAAGAAAAAAAAACTTGTCACTTAAAAAAAACAGGCAACAGGCAGGCGTGCGTCTGTGAGATATGTCCCGCCTTCTCTCACTGTCAAAGACTCCCACCTTATCTTATCTGTCGATATTATTTAAGGTGTTTCAGCGACTAGAAACTAATTGACTGTCTGTTGGCATTGACAGCAATTACATCTTTCAAAACAATAACGTTGACATGACTAACACTATCTTAAATGCTGACGAGGTTGCCGATGTCGCGAAATCATAGCCTACCATGTTGATGCAGCCTACTATGCACGCGCAGCGCCATGTAGAAACCAAAACGTTGCGTGAGGAATGTAATATCTCGCGGTCCGCTTTTTGATCAGGGCTTTAGTAAGTCCGCGTGGCGTTATTGACAGCTGATAGACGGCCAGCGCAGTAGGCCTACCCTTTTCATGCTGACCGTACAATAGACTAACCTTGCAAGCTGCAAAGGCGAGCCACATGCTGCTCGAGAGTTGCGCAAGGAGGACTGTAGAACTGTGTACCGAAAATGTCCATTCAGAAGTTGAGTCCTTCTGTAGGCTATGCCTGTTTTCTTTTGTTTTGCCTACTTTTCTAGACATTCTTCTTCTCTGTCAGCAGTCACTGGAAGCAGCAACAAGCGCGCTGACGCTTTCAAAATAAAAGCCACGAACGACGGTCATAAAAGGCAAAAAAACAAACAAACAAAAAACCACGAAAAAAAACCTGCTGCGTTATAGCGTCAACAAAATTGTCCTGCGATATTGACCTCAATAGTTAACACACCGTTAACGCGTTAACGTTGCCCAGCCCTAAAAATAGATATATACCGCACACTGATTGATGTTCATTTTCTTTCTTTTTACTTGAAGCAATCAATGCATTTCACCAAGTGCATCTTCAGATATTGGCATGACTCATAGTAATAGTGTACGTTCAGCTATTTTGAGGCTCCTTTGCCTTGACTCACCATAATACGTTCAGCTATTTCAATTGCCAAGACTCACCGTAATATGTTCAGCTGTTTTGTGACACTCCTCCTTTGCCTTGGTGTAGTCCCTCAGCTTCACCTGTAGTTTGATCATCAGCTCCTCCTACAACAGACAGACAGGTGTCAAAAGTAAAAGTCAAAAAAGAAGCACTATTGGTAACACTTTCTATGAAGCCCATATCTATAGCGCATTAGGAGTGCATATATATAAAATTATAATGTGCATTATAATTACTTACAACACATTACGACTACACCCATGATGTTCCATAATGCTTTGTGGTAACAGTAATGAATAACCTTGAATCTAGCTTATAATGCTTCATAAATCTAAGGGTGTTATGAGTGCTCATGACTATATAAACTACAGGCTGCCTGGTGGGGCTTACAGCGCATTATGATGCATTATAGATGTGCATTATGCAGTGCATTATAGATGCATCCATATGAACTTCACTTTACTTAGACGACTTATGCACACATTGATGACTTATGATCTCACATGGAACACTATAGCGCCTTATGAGGCCTTGTGACAGTTTATCATCCAGGTCGGTGCATAGAGGGCAATAAGTACTCATAATTTACTATAAACCCCATCAGGCAGGCAGTAGTTTATATCCAGTCATGAGCATTCATAACCCCCTTGGATTTATGAAGCATTATAAGCTAGATTCATGGTTATTCCTAACTGTTAATATAAAGCATCATGAAACATCATGGGTGTAGTCATGATATGTTGTAAGTAATTGTAATGTGCATTATAATTTGTTATAAATGCACTCATAAATTATGATAATGCACTATGGATATGGGCTTTAAGTAAAGTGTTACCGCACTGTTTCGTTCCAACAAAGGGAGGACTTATTTGAGTAAAAAGACCTGTGTACTAGTCTTACTATCAGCTGACTGTGTGTGTGTGTGTGTGTGTGTGTGTGTGTGTGTGTGTGTGTGCGTGCGTGCGTGCGTGTGTGTGCAACTGACCGCTGAGGTACATAGACTAGGTTATTATTGATAAACACTAAAAAACTAAAATGAACATACCACAAATGTCATCTAACAAGCACAGAATCAGTGGCTCTTAAGACCGGTGCAATGGCCTAGTAGTTACTCAGTGAAATTACAGGTGTTATTCTTTATTTCTACTTTTTAAATATCTCCAGTTTATTCAAATAATATTTTACTTCATGAGATGGCTTACCTTGACCTCTGTTGCTGTTTTAGCAATGGGACTGAACGTGTGATCTTTGTGCAGTTTGGAGTCTCGACACTTCCGGCACACCAGCTCCTTGTCCTCCTGACAGAAGAGTTCTACCTGTTCAACAAAGGAAAAACACACTCTGCGCCTCGGAAGAGACACTCCGGTACAACCAGCGTAATATAAATAGGAAAATTCTGGTGCTGATCTGTTTTTTCCTCCTCATTTTAGTGCATAAGATAGCAAGCTTTATAGTTGCATAAAAAAATACATAAGAAATAATAATAATGAAGAGACTTGTCATCGAAACGTTAGTCTCATGCACTACAACAATAAAGAAGAAATAATAGAAGACATCCGCGAAGAATCACCTGTTGCTTGTGTAGATTACACAGTCCATGGCCCTGCCCCTTCTCCTTCAGAAAGATCTCGCACAGGTTTTTCAGGGCAAAGCTTGTGGTGGGACAGTCTTTCGACGATCTCCTCTTGCAGACTGGACATTCTCTTGTGCCTTTGCTGTCCCAGAATTGCCTTGCGCACACTCTGCACACGCTGTGACTGCAGGACAACACCACGGGGTCCTTGAAGATGTCGGTGCACACTGGACAAGTGAGGTCATCTTCGAGTGACGAAGCCATTCTGATGTACCGGTACAAACACTGGCAGGCAGACACACACTTGGAGACACACACACGCAAACAAATGCAGGCATGCACGCGTGCGCGCGCGCACACACACACACACACACACACACACACACACACACACACACACACACACACACACACACACACACACACACACACACACACACACATACATACACGCAGACAAATGCAGGCATGCACGCATGCAAATACACACAAACACACACACGCAAAATGTGCAATTTTGATGTCATGTCATGTGTAAAAACAGAATGGGCATTGTAACTGAGACAAACGCTGGCATACAGTAGCTTGTCATTTAAATGCAATTGCTTGCTGTGCTCAGTTATCTGTATGCTGTAGTATGACTTAAGACGGGTTTACACTGTGCGACTTTTTGCCCAATTTTGCCACAATTTGTCACTCGCACGACTTTTTTGTCGGGCCGATTGCACGCTCAATCTGAGGTCAATCGTGAGTCTCGCATCGTGTAGTGTACATGGGGGAACGACAAGCGATTTCACCTCACGATTGTGCAATCGTTGGGTCGCAAGAAAATCAACACTGTTTGAAATCCTGGTCGTCCCTCGTGAGTAAATCGCACAGTTAAAGCAGTGTTGCGACCCGATTTGACACTACACATGCACAAATTGATAGGGCAGCGTGATTCGCTCTTGAGCACGTCCTCATCTCCACCTCAGGTGCGCATGTTCCCTCTTCTGCAGACCCGTGAAACATGCCTGTCGTGTCGCACCGTGGGAGCATTCTGCTCGCATCAGACTGTCGGCTCGTATGTGAGTCGTGAGATGTGAACTTTTAAATCAAAGTCAAATTCACTCCTGCAGTGTGAGAAGGAGCTTATTACCCACAATGGAAAATATTGGACAGTGTATGCCCGCCTTTACCCTAAATATTTGCACCTCAACCTGTCCAATTTTGGATTACTGGTGTAATGTATCATAACTCTGTTAATTCGCCAAACACTTGACCAAATCAACATTAGACAGATAATGCAGATACACATCAAGACCAAAGCTTTCATTTACTGCAAATTTTTACAAAATCTTAGAGTACCCTTCATGAACAACTCTACAGTGTTTATTTTGAACACGGACTTTGCTCTTACACTGTAGCAGACAGCAATGCTCTATTATTTCCAATCTGTTAATCAGCTTACAACAAGCATGTCCGAACCAAAGGCAAAATTAGACTGTGCTGTTGCCTGTATTGTATGTACTTTCCTAAATAGCAAAACAAAATCCCACACAGCTATTATGAGATGTTTATATCTATCCCTAACTCTGTTATTGGCTTATGCTCAGTAGACATTCCTCTTGCAATATATCAACCATCAGTACAGTGTAGCAAAAGCAAACAACAAAAACACACCCTGCTATGCTGTTATACAGTAGAGTATATCTCTTTTTGTTGCTGTCTTCTGTCCATTAGATAGGCTACACCCCTTCCAATGTATCAACTATCAGAGATAGCGGGGTGACCTATGGTTAAGGAGATGGGCTTAAGTTCAGAGGGTTGCAGGTTCAAATCCACCCTCACCAGTCTTCTCTACACCTCCATCCATGCCTGAAGTTCCCTTCAGCAAGGAGCCCACACTGCTCCAGGGACCAATACTTAAAAAAGTGCCGTAAGTTGATTTGGATAATAGCATTAGCAAAGTGTAATGTAATGTAATGTAATGTACATACCAGAGGAGCTGTTGAGTTAGGCTCTCCCGTCAAAATAGATCAGACGTCTACTCTTCAGCTTGCTGACCGAGGGAATGGGATCTGGGGGAGGGATTTAGTGCAGCTAGAAGCTGATTTATTTGGATTAATTTGGATTAATAACATTCCTCCAAGAAATAATTTCCAAATGTTTTCATATGAAGACGCTAGAATATCTGAGGAGCGGGATTATGGGTGAGTTTATGCAGTATGGGTGAATGCTAGGTGAATCGTATCACCTCGAAACCTTGTATCTTAAATTTCGGTTATATAAAGTTTTATTTTTCAAAATTTGGAGATAACTTTTTTGCCGGAGAGTGATGCTATGTTTTATACGCATTTGTTTATTTGTGTGTGTGTGTGGGTGTGGGTGTGGGTGTGTGTGTGTGGGTGGAGACAAAACATTAGTACACTCAATAGGTCACCAGAGGGAAGCCTGGCACTGGCTTGTTTTTGCACACGGTGTATTAGTTTATTATTGCCTCAGAGGGCCCAGGGTGCCTATCCTGCCTAAACACCAGACCCAGTAAGATGTGGTCTGGACACCACTAAGTGAATTGCTCAAAGGGTGGTGTGGTTTACAGTTGCTTGTATCGGCCGTTACAAATCTATCATTTGGTGTACTGTATATGTAGCCCATAACCAATCCTGTCAGTTGTATTCAAACAAAGTGCTTTCAATTTGTTGAGCAATTTGTGCCATCATCTTTCCACCAGATTGGCTCCCTACCTCAGGCTGGCACTTTAGGATAAGCATCCATACTGTCTTTCAGATCGGAACGATTGTGCAAAGCAGCATTGGATTTCCCAGGCTAGCCAAACCTCACACTTTCAGCCGATGAATGTGTTCCACCTTCCACCTCTTGAATTACTATCCATAAACAATGTTGACTGAAATCCTTACTGCTTCATTTTTTGTGTGTTTTGAGATTGTTTTACAAAGTGTCCCAAAACGTTGTGCACCACAAAAGGTATCCTCAGATTAATATTTTGAATATATTTGAATATTTAACAAAATGCATTCATTCAAAATCTTTGAATTCATTCGAAAGCTTTAGCAAAGAAGGCTCAATGTTAGCACCTCTTGCTGCTGTATGGAGGTAGGGCAGTGGTTCCGAAACTTTTTTTCTGCTGGGACCGTTCGTGGCTCCAAATTTTTTTTTTCATCTATCAATAGGCCCATATACATTTACCAACCACAGAAGTGAATGCCAATTTATGGAATGTATGTGAAGTAACCTGTGGATTTCCCATTTTCATGCAAAGTCCCCACTGTCTGCTTTTGTCTGAAACCGTTAGCTTTAAAGTTAGCTTTAGCAATTCTAAACAATGTACAGTATTTTTTATGACTTCATTGTACCAGTAAATGTAATTTCATCAAGGACAGTTGCATTTCAATTTGCAATAGCACATGTCGTCAGATCATGATCATGATCATGATCATCATTCAATATTGAATAAGATGAAAATGGAAGCACATAACTTTAGGGTTCACAGGTATTTTTATCCAAAGCATTTAAATAAGCATCAGTATCAGACTGTAGATCATTGCATTACATTACATCACACTGCATTACATTACATCACATTGCATTACATTACATTAAATTACATGTCATCACACGTCATACAATATTAAATCATACAACATTAACCAATTAAGATACCTTTTAGCACCTGTTATAAACTTGCTGATACCAGAATGGCAATGACCAAGTTGTAGCATATCACTAAAGACCTTGTGTAATGTCATAGTGATGTAGTACTATGATAGTTACAATTTTTCAATTACAGCGTTCCACTGGTGGAACAGCGTGCATTATGGGGCTACATTACATTATAACTTCACCTAATCAGAAGAACACGGGGTAAGAGAAAACATATACAGAGGAGTGTTGGGGATGAGAGGTTCAGTTGTTAAGAAAGGAAGCACTTCTACTAAATCTTCCGAGAGGGATGGCAGTGGCACCTCTCTCGAAACAGCCTTGGACTTGTTCCAGCATTGGAAACAGGTTAGACTGAGGTCCCCCTTGGAGAAAATTCAGACTCTTAATAATCTTCAGATAAGCAGAAGCAAATGCTGAAGTTACGTTGGAAAATCTGTGTTTTCTGCTCAATTTGAGATGTCCTATTCAATGCCAATGCTGCAGAAAATATTCACCAGCGAGTAATGGATTATTCACAAGGTGCTTACTAGCACAAACATGTTGACCAATCATGAGAGAGTTGAGAAACCATGACGGAGATACAGGTACAGTAGTAAAGGTCAAGAGATTATCACTGGCCATATCAGGCCATATAAGGCCTCATCTTCAACACCATTGGCCATATCAGGCTTCATCATATTGTTGTACATACATTACATTGTATTACACTTAGCTGACACTTTCATCCAAACAACATACAGTTGTTTATTGTTTTTCATACAGTTGTTTATTGATTAATGTTATTGGTTTCAGTCCCTGGAGCAGTGTGGGGCTAGGTGCCTTGCTCCAGGGCACCTCAGCCTTGAAGTGATATAGGGAGCCAAAGGCTGGGATTTGAACGTGTAACCCTCTGATCTAAAGCCCATCTTCTTAACCTCTAGGCTGCCCCAGTATGATGCCATTACACATGTTGATGACAGAAAGAAGCTGGGTAACTTATTGGACCATGTATGCCCTGTTGAATTTCATAAAAGCTCAGAAAGTTTGGAGCAAGCTTCAGTCAAATAGATTTATTTTCTCTTTTTTTAGGGTGCTGACCAAAAAAGTACAATTTGTTTTTATTTAACTATGTCATCAGAGCAGGGCGGCTGACAGCATTGACTGGGCCCAAGACAAGTCATTGGAAAGGCCCCCCACTCAATACATACAGTTAAATGGGGGACCTAATCCCCTCCCTTCTCCCTGGACTCAGGACAAGTGAGGACACAGCCAGGTACATCCTGGTACTGTGACACAATGAATTCTGGGCTGCGATCAACTGTAGTGTGTTTTTAGATTGAACCAATTCATTCATTCCTTAAGCAGATTACTGTAAGGTAGTGTTCCTTCGTCATGTGACAGCTGAGGATATTGCAAGGCCGCAAACCACATGACCAATCACAATTTTTAAGGGAAATTCCTGCCAATTTCAAGGTGCAGTTGTATTGCTCACAGGGCTGCTGACAGCCTGGGCCTGAAACGCGGCATCTCTCGATACATAAAATGTAATGTAATGTAATGCAACTTTCATAATGGCACCACAGTAGTATCAAGGTATTCCATAAGCACCCATGGTGGATTACTAGACGGGCATAAGGCCGGTGACATGTTTGCTGCCAGATACGCGTGCAGGTGCACTTCTCATGCATGAACATGTTGCCATGCATATTTTATGTCAATTTTGCACATGGTCACCAGAAACATGGTACAAAGGCATGTGCATGTGTACTGTGCAATATTGACAGAGCCGCAAGGGTTAACTTCCATGTTGTGGTCGCTGAAGAGTTGATGATGGAAAATAATAATGAGAGCCCCATTGGCTATCTACCCCCTATATGATAACTTAAGTATTTTGCCTAGCGCTCTGATAGCTCTTTTGCAAGTATGTGTACTTGGTCACACGTGCCTTGCTCAAGGGAAATTCAGCTGTGGTTGGAGGTGTAGGGAGAGGTAAGGGTGGTATTTGAACCTGCTACCCTATGATCTACAGTCCAACTCCCTAACCATTACACTACACCTACCCAACAGTACACCACAGCTACACCACTATATGTCGTCTTACTGCTTTCTGATTGGCTGCTAGTCAAACATTAAAACTGTTTATCAAGCATGGCTTGAAAGTAGTTTTGTCAAAATTTGAAAACCGCTTTGGGGTGGGCTTGTTGTCATGACGACATGCCCGCCCAACTGCTGAGACAGCAGAATGGTTACAGCAAATGAAAAGGCTGTTTGATCGGTCATAGCATTTGCCAAGGCTGTGTAGAAGCTATTTGAACCACAATGACAACCCTCAAATAGCTGATGTATGACCCAGGCTCATCAGGCTGCTTTTCTATGGTGTTATGCAGGGAAATGAAAGATGCCTGGTGAAGTTATATTACATTTAGTTATTACATTAGCTCAAATCTTTGGTCCCTGGTCGTAGAGAATTTTTGCTCCTCCATGTTTGTAGCCTCCAAGGCTGGAATGCAGGAAGTGGCTGACTCCTGGTGACATATCCTACTTCCTAGCTCTTTGGAATGTGTCATTAGCTGCCAAGGCAGAGATTCTTAAGTATAGAGATATGCCAACATAATAGGTTTCTATGGGCACCTAACATGACCAGGTTCCGGTCTGCCTAAAGGGGCGTGTCATAATGCTCCTAGCATTGAATAGAACAGTCCTCAGGTCTGCCTAAAGGGGGATCCCCCCCCGTCCCCCCCCCCCCAATAATAGAACCCGGAAACAATGGGCCAATGGAACCTCTCTCTCTCTCTACTCTCTCTGGCCAAGGGGTCAATGCCAGAACTGTGGTACAGTCCATTATCCTATCTCCCGTCCTCGACCTGTGCTTGTGGCCTCTTGCTTCGCTGACGGCCCGCCTCCATGGAGAAAACAATGAAGTTTCCCAGCTGTCAGCCTAGCCACAACAACTTTTGGGGGACTTTTCCCCATTCAACATCCGAATTGCAAATGAGCAAATGTCCTTGACATTGAATTAAACTTCTACTGTCAATGATGCAATGTTATCATGAGGCCACAAGCACAAAGGAGGATGGGACTTTGAATAATACAATTTACTCTTTTTGCATCTTGCTTCAAACGTGTCCAAGTCGACTCATTGAAAACATTTGCTTGTCCCTGGAGGCAAATTCAAAAGCGGAATTTCAAATGGAACAGATAACCAGGGTGGCCAGACTGACTTGGGCTCTATCTCAATATCTATCCTCCCATCCTCTCCTTGTGCTTGTGGCCTTGTGATGTGAGGAAAGATGTAACTGACGATAGGATAAGCTTGATTCAATATCTTGCAAAAGCACAATTCAAAGGTAATTTTCTCGTATGCAATCGGGATGTTCCATGGGAAAAAGTTGTCAAAAGTTGTCCTGCCTAGTTTTGACAGTGTGGAAACCACCAGTGTTGGGGGCATCAGCAGAACACAGAGCCACAAGTACAAGGCAAGGGCAGGAGACTGGATAGTGAGATGAACCCTTGGTCATAAAATCTGGTGTGCTATCAGAAGAAGGACAGTATGGGCGTGTCTAGGCTGATACAAAGGATAGAGTATGTAATTTTTTTCAGTAGTTTATTTCCAGAATGAAGGCTGTTCACTCACAAATGTTATTTTCCATTAGTATTTAGCACCACTGTCCTTCTTCATTTTTCATAATGACTTGGAAATGTATTCTTTCTATACATGAAAAGCTGAATCTTCTCCATGTCTGACATTTTAAATTACCAGTTGCAGGAATCTTTGGCTGCAGAACTTACTGCACTGGGGTAGCCTAGTAAATATTAATTGATTCCTCAATAACTCTTCATGTAAACATCACATTTGTCAATGAGCAACATGCATTTTGAAAACAAACAAACCAAAATTACATACTCTACCTTTAAACAACTAGTATGATTAGACTAGCTATTGCCATCACTAAACAATGTGATGTCACATCTCTTAAAGAGGCCTCTTTGCTCTCAATGACACCTTGACCGGTAGAATCTTAAGAGGGAACTGGCCAGTGTTGAAGTATGGAATCACTCTGTCTGTGAAAGTGTGTGTTAGAGTGTGTAGGTGTGTGTTACTATCGGGGTCAGAAAACACCAGTTCTTCCCTGTCCCAGTCCAGGTGCACTCTAATCTTCGCCAATTTCTGCCTCAGCACGATTAGAGAGGAGGGTTTTGGGGAGGCGCATGCCCAATATCTTCCATCTTTGTGCCATAAAAACCACTGTCCCATCTTGGAAGCACACTCTCCTCCTTTACGTTGGACAGACTCTGCCATCACACCCACACTCCAACATGAATTGTTCCCAACCTCCACATCCCAGGTGTGTGCCCCTGAGTTAAAGCTTTCGGATCCCAGCACGGTGAGGTATCTATCAAATCTCTCTGGATTATCAGGAAGCTGCTGTCTCTCACTGCCACGTATCACACTGGTCAGATCCTCAGACAGGATGAGTCCTGTGTGTGCAGTGTTGGGATCCAGAATGACAGGACCTGCAGAGGAGACAAACACATACAGTATACACTTGGTCTGTCGTACAATCTCTCAAGGCTGTGATCATCTTGAATGTTGTTGTTCTACTTCAGACATACAGAGAGACGAGCATCAATGTTTTAAGCGATACACCACCTTCCCTTGAGTTAGGTAAAGGAGGTAGCCTCTTACTGCAGCAGGGGTCGTCGGCGACCCTATTCACTTGCTGAAAATGCTTAACTACATCATAACAACATTGCTGTGACATTACAGAGAGCCATAGTGCTGCGCTAAGGGGTTAAACCAGCCATTCATTCATGAATGGGAGACATGCAAAAAAAGAAAAGGATTGTATTTCCAGAAATAATGGTGTATTGCTGTAAGCTATTATGATGTCCAATTGTCATCCCCATTCCCACTACAGACCCCCCCCCCCCCCCCCCCTTACTTACAGAATTGCACAATTTCCTGCATCTTCTCCCAGGCTTTGAATTTCAGGTTACCCAGGTGCTTTGCCACATTAATCAGAGAATCTGAGAGCCGTTCTGGATCCTGCAGCATGCATTGGGCTCTGGAATAACATTCAGGAGTCAGTGCTGCTGTGGGTTTGGGTTCAGAATGACAGGGAAGAAATAGGTAGGAGTCACATCACTCACCTTTCCAAGGTCTTGTAATTCTGGAGGGGACATGAAAAAATGAAACATTAAATGACAAAACCTATTATGCATTAGGCGTAAACACAATTGTTGGCAATAAAGAATTAATTAGTTCATGCAAAATTAACACAAAACCTATAGCGCATTATGACGCCCACCTCCCCCCACCCATAGCCTGCGTCCTTTCCCAGCCCTGTTCCATCTCTCTCTCCCTCTCTCGTCCTACCATATTCTTGACTGTCCTATCAAAAAAAAACCTTCAAAGCCCTTGCTTTGTTCGTGTAAGTAGTTTGCCATTGTCTTTTCTATGGGCAAATGAGACGTGATTGATTGAAAATTGATTTTTGTCCATTTTCAATAGCCTTTTCATGCAGATGAGCCTGGTATCGGGTCCATTCACTCTTTGCTGAAAAGACTTCGTCACATCATAACAACATGACTATGACATTACCGAGGACCCTAAGTAATAGATTAAGACTTATCCATTACAATTTCTGTGTCAATTAGGTTATAACAGAGGGTCTGCGTTAAGGGGTTAAGAAGTGAACACATTGAAAAGGTCACAAATTCTTCAGATATTTCCAGATTTCCATGTGTATGGTATCATTGTAAAGCTTCAGTTGTCAGATGAAAGAGCACAACACTGTCTCTTTACTATTCACCACTTTTTTTGAGCTATTTTTTTTACTATTTTAAAATAAAGCGGTGAAGCTTACAGAAGCATTATTGCGCGCTTTCATCAGACAACTGATGAGTTAAGTACCCTGAAAGGGTGCATCGACTAAAAAAGAAACTTTCTAAGTGTGTGGTCCCTTGCAAAACTTTGTCAAAATCAATGTAAAGCTTAGCATCTGCTATCTCAGAATCTATAATTAAGTATTCTCCTGGACAGAATCTATGGTTAACCCAATATGCCTCCTGTGCCTACTTGTGGCCTGTTTTCATGTGACTGGTCACATAGTCATTGTACCTGCAGGAATGTGATGTCATCAACTGTCATCTCCTCCTTTATGGCCCTGATGGTCTCTGGGAGAGCTGTGATCTCAGTTGTCAAGTTCTCGACCTGTCTCTTCATGATCTGACTCCTCTGCATCTCTTCCTCCCTCAGGGCAGATATCCTGGCTGCCTCTTCATCTCGCAGAAACTGGTGAAGCTCAAAGAAGACCTTCTTGATTTGTTTCTCTGTGTGTTTTGACTGAGTCTGTATATGTAAAGAGAGAGAGAGAGACAGACAGACAGACAGAGAGACAGACAGACAGACAGACAGACAGACAGACAGACAGACAGACAGACAGACAGACAGACAGACAGACAGACAGACAGACAGACAGACAGAGAAATTTGCCCATCACCCATTACATTACATTTAGTTGACACTTTTTTCCCAAATGTTTCATTCAAATTCTTCATTCAATTTTTTCATTTCATTCAAAACTAATTTCTCTTTAGGGCTGTAGTACTCGAGTCCGGACTCAGACGCGGTCAAGTCAGTTTTTCCATGGACTTGAACTTGACTTGGATTCGCTTGAGCCTGTCATCATTGTATTCACAACACTGGCCATTGTATCTTCTTCTTGAACTCTAATCTTTCTGGAACTAGAACCTGTTTGGACTTGGTCTTGTCTCAGACTTGACTGGTCCTGGACTTGGACTTGACTACAGCCCTGTCTTTTTTTCAATACACTTTCTGTATACTCTCCCCTCAGGGTCGGCAAGAGGCAGACAAGGCAGTTGCCTATAGCACCAAATGTCTTGGGGCCGCTTGTTATGCCTGAAAATCCCATAGAATTAGAACGGAGAAATAAAACAGTAAACCTTACCATACATTGACGCTGATTATCCATGGCCACTCAGTATGCTGTATGTAGGTACTAAAATCAGCTGTGCTTGATCACATACGATGCTATGTTTACAAATGACAATTTCTAACTGCACAAAAAAGAAAGGGTAGTGTGTTCGCCTAGGCCACCAAATTGACTAGAACTGGCCCTGCTTCCCCAACCTCATCGAAGTGTGCAAGATTATATCATGGCATCTTCCTACCTCACCTTAATGTGCATGATGGTTTTATGGCAGTCATCTCTGGCCTTTTCGTAGTCCTTCAGTTTCTTCTGCAGTTTGACCATCAGCTCCTCCTGCAACCAATGCAATGGATGACATGACTATCATATACAGAGTAAATTAATGTCTTGGGAATGTGCGGACATGGGGGCAAGCTAAAAAATATTTATTTGAATTATGTCATTTCAGGTCCGAAATCAATTATACTACATTTCTAAGTATTTCCATTTTTTTCAGAACATGCATGCACAATAAGATAATAGACAATATTTGTCCTTTATCTCTCTTGAAACAATTGGGGAGGACCCCACTGCAGAGAGACTTTGATAGCAGTATCCAATATTGAATCTAGGGAGATTCTGTCTGTCTCACAAAATTGTCAGTGCAGTCATTTGAATACAAGTACATAACCAGTCATTGCTTTCAGCTGGGGGTACCAGGTAATTGGCTGTGACAGGCCTGCTTAATCCCTTCGCACAGAGCCTTTGTTATTACCTTACTGCGAGACCTATGTCTCGAGGGGCATTTGTGGCCCTTGAGGTCATTTTATCCGGCCCCCGATATAGTTCCAATGTTATGCAGCTTCATATGAAATGTGACATATATTGTAAAAGAATTTTAGAAAATACATTTGCAATACAGCTAAGTTATATTCAGGGGACCTAGAGAAGGTGGGGTCTGTTTTAAAGGTTTCTGCCTTCAATATAGTCCTACGTCCAGGGAGAAATCCTGGTTTGTGTTTATAATGCGGCCTCGGAGGACTTTTACGGCCCTCGGACGAATTTGAAGTGGCCCTTCGAATAAAAAAGGTTCCCCACCCCTGCCTTACTGTCACCAAAATTGTAATGGACAAGTTTTAATCTATTAATTAGAGCTCTCGGTAAGTCATAGCAATGTTGTTAAGATGTATTTGAGTCTTTTCAGCAATGCGTTGACGGGCCAGTCGACGAGCCCATCTGTGCAAAGAGGCTACAGCAGAGCCCAGTAAGATAGGACTGTACAGTGGAGTAGAGTGGGCTACCTGTATATTTTATTTCATATATACACAGATATGAGTATGTATCATCATATGACGAGAACAGCAGCACAAAGAGACCACGTTCAAGATACAGCCTACCTTGACGTCAGTCGCTGCTGTATCAATGGGAATACACTTGTGATCCTTGTGTACTTTTGATTCTTGGCAGATCAAGCACACAAGCTCCTTGTCATTGTAACAGAACATCTCAAGACGCAGCTTGTGGAGCTTACACCGACCTTGTGTAGAAAAGAGTAGAGTAGAGTAGAGTAGAGTAGAGAAGAGTACAGTACAGTACAGTGCAGTACAGTGCAGAGTAAAGTGAGTATTGTATAGTAGAGAAGAGTAGAGTAGAGAGTAGAGGAAAGTAGAGAATAGAGTAGAGAATAGTAGAGAGTAGAGTAAAGTAGAGTGGAGTATAGAGTAGAGTATAATATAGTAGAGTAGAGAAGAGAGTAGAGCAGAGTAAAGTAGAGATTAAAGTAGAGTAGAGTTGAGTGCAGAGTAGAGAGTAAAGTAGCGTAGAGAGTAGAGTAAAATGCATTAATACCGGAGAAACTTAAAGGGTCTAGTACATATGTACTGTACATACAGTAGATACATCCATGCACACATAAATGCATATACATACACAATACAGAAGAGCCTTATTGCACATGCATATTATTGTAAACATATAGCACACACTTACACACACACACACACACACACACACACACACACACACACACACACACACACACACACACACACACACACACACACACACACACACACACACACACACACACACACACACACACACACACACACACACACACACACACACACCTTGTAACTGTCCTTTCTCTTTCAAGTAAAGTTCGCACAGGTTTTTGAGAGCGAAGCTTGCGGTGGGGGTGTCTGTGGATTTGACCTTGCAGACGGGACACTTAGTGGAGCCTTTGCTCTCCCAGTAATGCTGGACACAGATGTTACACACGCTGTGGCTGCAGGACAACACCACGGGGTCCTTGAAGATGTCACTGCATACGGGACAGGTGAGGTCCTCTAACAGTGATGCAGCCATTCTGACACACACGCATACACACACACACACACGTACGCACGCACGCACACACACACACACACACACACACACACACACACACACACACACACACACACACACACACACACACACACACACACACACACACACACACACACACACACACACACACACACACACACACACATAGCAGTCAGTCTTCAATAGATATTGTCTATAACATCAGAGTTTGTACACACCAGTAGTTTCTCGAAAGTGTGGTTGTTAGCCTGCTAGCAACTTGGGTATATGTAGTTGCCAATGGGAAATTACATTGGAAACAACAAAATTGCTAACATAGTTAACAACTATGGTTTCAAGAAACGCACCACAGTCTTGCTGTTGCGATTGGCTGTGGTATAAGTGAAATAGCCTATCAAAACGTTTTCAGAAGCCCCACACACATTGAAAGCTTCTTTTTCAGCAGGTGCAGCTTTTCAGAGTACCACAGTCTTCTGTTTGCAGAGGAAGAAGACGCGGTGCTGTGCTCTTCCTCTGCAAACTGAGGAGCACATGACATATCACAAATTAATAACACTGCTATTGACTCATGCTCAGTAGACATAGCCCTTTAAAGTATCTAAAATGAGACTATAGCTGTACATACCAGAGTAGCTGGTTGAGTTGAGTTGGGCTGTAGCTTTGAATAGAGTGCACGTCTGCTCCTCAGCCAACAGTTGTAGGAAATGAGAAACTGGGGGAGGGATTTAGTGGAACTGGAGGCTGATTTATTGGGATTAATGACATTCCTTCACCTGATTAAACTACAACAGAGTAGATGTAAAGCCCATAAATATCAACAGCATACATGTAAAGCCCCTAAAGGGTGGATGCAAAATGAAGCTTAACGCTTTAACTGCCAGCTCAACTGTTCAGTATAGAGCAGTGGTTTCCCCAAGACTTTTTGGTCATGCCACGAGTACCCCCTCACTCGTGCTTTGTATCTCTTCTTCTATCCCCAAACCCTAAACCACACTACATTTTTTTTTAAATAACCATAATCATTTGGATATGACAGATGGTCAAAATCACCAGCTCAGATGCCAAACGAAAATATCTCAGTAGTACTTTCTTGCGTCACAGGTCGAGTCCAAATGTGAGTGGCTGGAGTGGCACATCATTAAAGATGACAGATTGTTTATCCTATCGTATGCTAGGCTTCTTTTGGAAATGGTTTCTCTTTATGCCACCTGCGAAGACCATTTAAAGACTAAGACGTGTTTTCTTAATTCAGGTGCAGCGTGAGCAAGCAATATATACAGTATCCCTATTTATGATAAACGTCAGATGGAAAACATTTCCAAATTTATATACAAAACAGCCCAAGAACACTCACGTCATTATATTAAGGATGAACACTCCAAAGGATTCCTGTACAAAAAGTATATGAATGTTTCAACCCATTATAGCCTGATGACTCATACATGTTGTTTAACCTTTCGTGCCTGGAGCGACATATAGGCCTACGCTGCATTCAGCCTCTTGAGATTTTAGCTTTTTTAATAAAAATGAAGTTACAGCTGAATGAACATTTTCTAATTCAAGATGAGGATCTTAGGGTTTTAAATGCAACTTATTTCATGTTTTTATGTGCATCAGAGGCTGAGATATTTAAAGGCTGCTTTTACAGGCTGCTTTCCCAATAAGGGCTTAGGCATTCAGCAGGCGTATTTTGCAGGTGCTTTAGGCACCAATGGGTTAATAGATGAATGTGTACTATCATATGGGGTCCCTATTGAAAACAAGATGTCACACCTCAAGAGGCATTCCCCATGTGCAAATAAATAAATAAATAAATAGATAATTGAGTGTGCTAGAGAGGATTGTAAGGGGGACCTCTGTACTACCAAAATGAATAAGAAACAGAAAACAAAATTACAAATTACATTATAATAATAATAATAATACTTTCGTTTTATATAGCGCCTTTCAAAACACCCAAGGACGCTTCACAGAGTGTTGTGTTGGAAAGTGTGAGTGTCTGTGCGCGTCAGTGTGTGAGCGTGTGTGTGAATGCATGTAAATGAAAGTGCTTGTGGAACTAGCAGCCATAAGCCTCCAGGAAGAGATGTGTCTTAAGGTGTTGCTTAAACATGGCCAGTGAAGGGGCATTCTGGATGTGGTCGGGCAGATTGTTCCAAAGAATGAGAGCAGCAACATGGAAGGTTCTGTCAATGGTGGCCTTGAGCCTGGTACGAGGGACGATCAGCTGGCCCTTGGAAGAGGACCGCAGGGATCTTGAGGGGTCATAGGGGTGAAGGAGGTCTGTGAGGTAGTGGGGTGCCAGACCATGGAGGGACTTGAAGGTTAGGAGGAGGACTTTGTAGGTAATGCGTGACTTGATGGGGAGCCAGTGAAGCTGCTTGAGTATGGGGGTGATGTGCTGCCAGGGTCTAGTGCCTGTTATGATCCTGGCAGCAGAGTTCTGGACATATTGCAGTCTGTCTAGGGCCTTGTTGGGTAGACCAAGCAGGATGGCATTGCAGTAGTCCAGACGGGAGGAGATGAAGGAGTGAGTGAGCGTCTCCGTAACTGTCTTAGAGAGTGAAGGCCTGAGTCTGGAGATGTTTCGGAGATGATAGAATGCCGATTTGGTGACTTTTTTGATGTGCTCTATTCAAAGAAGAATTGGCTTGTAAATATAGTTTCTGACCATGGAAGGAATAGCCAGAGTCATATAGGGGTTATGCGTTGACAGAGTCCTGTATTGAAACCTGTAAAAGACTAAAGTGATTTAAAGCTATCCCAAATACAAATCAATGGGGTGCATTCAGAATCAAACTGCTGAACTGTGCTGCTAAGCAGCATTGGATTGGTATCTTGAATGCATGGCAGGTGAAAGTTCAAATCCTAGCTACCTGAGATTTATTTTTTTCTTGAATTAAGGATAGCCTTTGTCTTTCTTCAAATGAAATTGCAGAGCTAAGGCTAAAATGGCTAGGTTCCACAATCAGGTGTTTTCCAAACAAGGCTATTCAATTCATTCCAATGTAAGCTTTATCCTTTCTGCATTGGTGTATGTTTGTGTGTGGACGGTAGGGCCATACCTCATTCAACATTATGGAATAGAAAAATAGTCTCTACCCATATTTAATTTTAGTTTCTTAAAATTAAATTCATTTATTTCTTCACATTTATTTCTAACTCCTTATATACAAACCCCAACTCCATAGAAGTTGGGAAGCAAGGTTAATTGTGAATAATAGCAAAATACTGCCATTTTCAAAAAGTCTGGTTCTGACATTAGTTGGAGAATGGTACAAAGAAAACATATCAGCCATCAAAACTGACAAAAAATATTGTTTTGGGGGATATTCATGGATATGTAAATCCAACGCGTCTCAAAAGAATTGGGACGGGGACAATAAAAGGCAGCAAATGTCGAGGAAGACTAAAAACAAAACAAAGATAAACACTTAACAGTTATTATCATTAACCGATGAAATGATTTTATATAAAAACAGTGTTGATTCCTATCTTGGACATGATTTCAACAGCTTAAATGGTAGGTGTATTCCTTGTCATGTTTTGCAATCTTTTCCTTTCTGTAGTGCTTACAGTGTGATGGGTCTTGACCAAAAGCCAGCCATTTTATGTCCTGCTGGTCCTTATGTTGGAGTGAAACTGTTAAAACATTGTAGAGAATGCAATTTGTCCTTACTATGTGGCAGTAATCAAAGATCTCGCTTCAAAATATAATACACGAGTGGCTTTTCATGCTATTTAAAACCCATTCATTTCATTCAGTACTGTATGTCATGGGTGAGCGGTTAGGGCGTCAGACTTGCATCCCAGAGGTTGCCGGTTCGACTCCCGACCCGCCAGGTTGGTGGGGGGAGTAATCAACCAGTGCTCTCCCCCATCCTCCTCCATGACTGAGGTACCCTGAGCATGGTACCGTCCCACCGCACTGCTCCCCATGGGGCGCCACTGAGGGCTGCCCCCTTGCACGGGTGAGGCATAAATGCAATTTCGTTGTGTGCAGTGTACAGTGTTCACTTGTGTGCTGTGGAGTGCTGTGTCACAATGACAATGGGAGTTGGAGTTTCCCAATGGGCTTTCACTTTCACTTTCACTATTAACTCTACAGGTGAGTTAGAACAGCTTAACCAATGCACTTCTGCACCCCCATGCCATCCTGGAGGCTGACCTTTGAAGTTAGAACTAACACAAGTTACATGGTAAATTTTCACTGTAGCACAGGATGTGCAAGACTATTATTTTCAAAAATAATTGACTTCTGCAACTTCTGCTGACTTGTGTAAGCGACAGTTTCCCATGTCTTCTGGGTCTATTTCAAGTGAGCTCGGGTGGATAGGGGAATGTTAAACCCCTCTATCATTTGCACACATGAAGCGTTCTTAATATGGTCAAGTTTTCACTAGCTGTAATTCTCGGAGTGCTAGAGTGAGACTACAGCCAATATATATTTCATGATGTCATGAACCTATACAATGATTTTAATGACAAAAATATGTCTCATATACACTCAATCACAGTAAATCAAGGGAATTCAAAACGTTATGTAATAACTATGGTAATTGTTCCTTCTGCCTCTTTAATTCTGAGTGACTCAGCCTCTCTGTGATGGTCTTATACCTGGACACTAATATAGTCCATCAGTACAATTCATTTTGAAATGTTCTTCTTTCTTGTTTTATCTTATTTGGATGTTTATTACCAACTTATTTGAGACGTGTTGCAGTTATCAAATTAGAAACGAGTACATATGTCCCCTAAAACAATATTTTTCTCGGTTTTAACACTTGATATGTTGTCTTTTCACTATTCTCCATCTAATGAACGGATTGAATGTTTTGAAAATGATAGCATTTTTATTTTATTCTCAGTTTACCAAACGTCCCAACTTCACCGGAGTTGGGGTTTGTAGTATAGTTCAATTTTAGTAGCCCCCATTTGTTTTTTAGAAGTTGGGCATGTACTCTGAGTGTACTCCACACACACACACACACACACACACACACACACACACACACACACACACACACACACACACACACACACACACACACACACACACACACACACGCACACACGCACACACGCACAAAATCCAATTCAAGTTTCAATTCAAATAAATTAACTTTATTGTCATAGCACATGACGTAAAGCGTAAATATTGAGTATGCATAGACATTCATTAGAGAATACATCTTTTCAATGTAAAGATGGTGTGTGTGTGTGTGTGTGTGTGTGTGTGTGTGTGTGTGTGTGTGTGTGCGTGCGTGCGTGCGTGCGTGCGTGCGTGCGTGCGTGCGTGCGTGCGTGCGTGCGTGCGTGCGTGTGTGACTAGTTGCCCACTAGAGGGTAGTATTATGCCAGATGATTTTGCCCAAGGATTAGATTCACTGCAGATTCACATCAATATTTAATAATGATCTACAATTGAAAGTTCACACAAACAGTTTATATATTCTTTATACAGTATATTCTGCAGCTCTTGTAGTCGTATGTGTGTTATACTCAAAATCAGAATGCCTTACTGTACATCTAAACCATTAAGATTCACATTGGAAATAGAATCACATCAATAGTATCAACCTCTGTAAAGTTATTGCATTCAATGTTTACTAATTCACAGTTTTTTGGGGTTTTTTACACACTTGTTAGTGTGTGATGCTGTGCATCTAAACCTAACTATTCCTTCCTTTTTTGAACCATTCTATTCCTACTATTCCATTTCATTCTTTCCCATTGTTCCTATTTGTATCAATTAGAATCTTTTTGAATTCTAAATAATCATTTCTCTGACTCTTTCTGTCAACATGAAGTGTCCTCTCCACTTCTAGTATGAGTTGTAGTAATCTACACTCAAGGTAGCTAGTCCAGCAGGTGTGCTACTCCACTTATAAAGGTCTTCATTTTGGGACGCACACCACTGTCCTTCATTACCTCAGCCCTCAGATCCGTCGATGACAATCTGCTGACAATCATGGATTCTCCACCCGAGGAGATCAGCAAAAAAGCCTTTGCATACTACGCATCCTAAATATGGCACGTCCTACCACAACACATGAGGGAGGCCCCAACCATCGACACCTTGGAAGGGCAACTGAAAACCATCCAAACTGGACCAATCTACAGACCCTCGCCTACGCATAGCAGCGTGGACCACTTGGCTGACATCGGCAGACAAAATATTTCATCATTATTATTTTCACTTGATGTGAGCTTTTACTGTGCTGCACAACTGCCGCAGCTCATACATGAATACATGGAGCAATGCTGGAATAAGGAGAAAAATACCTACAAATGCAAATGATCAATATGAATCATTTGAAAGAATATGCATCAGTATCGTATACATGATTTAGGCTTCATAATTCTGCATGATGTAATGCAATGCGTCAAGTACTATAGCGAGTATGGGTCATTACCGGTACGTTCAATTAGCATGGATGCTATCAATATTACCCTGATGAAACGTAGGCATCTCTTCAGGTCTTAATTGGCCTGCTCTACTCTCACTGAGGTCTTCAGAGGACTGATGCTCAGAGGAACGTGCTTGCCTCCAATGCTAAATGAGGGAAACACCTTCTCAGTGAAAGCGTGTGTGATGGTGTGCAGGTACGTGTTATGGTCAGGGTCTGAGAATGCCAGCTCGCCCCTGTCCCAGTCCAGCTGCACTCGGATCCTCCTCAGCCGGTGTCTGACCTGCAGTGTTGGGAAGAAACACATTACAATTAATTGCAATAAATGCATTACTTTTTGCTGAAACACAGTAATGTAAGGCGTGACAGGGGGAAAAAAGTTGTGATACACACTAGTTACAATGCTGGTGATTGAAGTTCAAATACATTTCACTGCAGCCTGGATTTTTGTGGTGGGTCAGAAAGAAGCAATTTCTGAACATGCTACTTTTTAGTTTGCATGCAGCTGAAAAAGTCATAGATGGGAGGTGAAAGAGTCCTGACTCATGAGTTTGGTTTACTGTAAATTGCCAGATCCATATTTAGTCATCCTGGCAAGAGTAACTAAAGTAATACAGAAGCAGTGCACTGCCTTACATTTTTAATTGTAATATGTAAGTGATAACTTTGAAAAGACAGTAACATGTACTCAATACTGCATGACAGTTCTTGAGTAATTTGCCCAACACTGCCACACAGGGTACCACCCTGCCACCAGGAATATTTTGCAGCTAAGTATCATGCTCAAGGACACATCACTGGGATCAGGCAGGACAGGGATCGAACCTGCAACCTTCCGGTTGCCTAACAGTACTGACCTGCAGGGGAGCAGAGGGCCTCGGGGTGGAGCACACCCAGTATTTGCCGTCTTTATGCCAGAAGAACCACTGCCCTCTTTTGGAGGCACACTCTCCTTTCCGCTGCACGGACTCTGTCATCACGCCCACGCTCCAGCACGAATTTGCCCCAACCTCCACCTCCCAGCTGTGTGTCCCGGACATGAAGCCCTCAGGGCCCAGCACGGTAAGGTATCTGTCAAATCTCTCTGGGTTATCGGGAAGCTGTTGCCTCTCATCGATTCGCCTCATGCTGGTCAGATCCTCAGACAGCACGAGTCCCGAGTATGCAGTGTTGGGATCCAAAACAACAGGAGCTGCAGAGAGGACGAAATACACATACTGGTGACAAGTTGCATCCCTCAAAAGGGGGGCTGTGAATTTCATGAAGGCTGTTATGGTTTTAGTTACTGATACATATCGTTTGATGTATTGCATATCCTCTTCTTTCTACCAGCATTGTATATCCTCTTCTTTCCACCCCCCCCCCTACTCACAGTCTGTGTGTGTGTGTGTGTGTGTGTGTGTGTGTGTGTGTGTGTGTGTGTGTGTGTGTGTGTGTGTGTGTGTGTGCGTGTGCGTGTGCGTGTGCGTGTGCGTGTGCGTGTGTGTGTGTGTATGTGTGTGTGTGTGTGTGTGTACTCACAGTATCGCACGATCTCCTGCATCTTCTCCCAGACTCTGAACTTCAGGTTGCCCAGGTGCTTTGCCACATTGATCAGAGCGCTGGAAAACCTCTCTGGATCCTGAAGTGTGCACTGGACTCTGGAATAACATTCAGGAGTCAGTGCTGCTGTGGGTTTGTGTTCAGAGCGACGAGCAAGAGAGAAAGGTATTGAAAGAGAGAGAGAGAGACAGGAGGCACATCACTCACCTTTCAACAGTTTTCCTGTAGTTCTGTGGGACAGGACAGAAATAATAACATATTTTAGTTTTAATTTTCTTTTTCTTGTCTTGCTTATTTATTGATTCCTAATAAAGAACCCCCCTTGCCATAATGAATTGCTGTGTCCACATGCAAATAGCAACAACAGCAATGACATGCATTGACACTGCTTAATGTGACACTTCTCACATGCCATGTGAGAATATCATGTGATACCATGTGATAGTCTGGGGACCACGTGATCTTTCACTTATCTTGAAAGGTGTGATTTAAGACTGAATCAGTTGTATAAAAAACTACAAGCTTCCTATCGAGTAGTGCGTTATCATCTTTCCTCCCCTCCTCGCTTTCTGACTGGCTCCCTACGTCAGGCTAGCATTTTGGTACTAGCATCCATGCTATATTTCAGATCGGAACACTCGAGCCAAGCAGCATGGGATTTCCAAGGCTAACATTCTGGGTTCAACTCAACATCTAACTTTCCGTCCTTTCCCTGCTGTCAGCCTAGGCACCACAAGTTTATGGGACTTTTCCCCATTTAACATCCCCATTAACTGTCTGTGAGAAAATAACCTTTGAATTGTGCTTTTGTGAGATACTGAGTAAAAATGTTTATGGTCAATGTCATCTTGTTTCACATCACAAGGCCACATGCACAAGGAGAGGACGGGAGATTCGATATTGAGGTAGATCCACTGCATACAGTATATTGTGTGTTTGTACCTGCAGAAATGTGAGGTCATCCTCTGTCATCTCCTCTTTTATGACTCTGATTGTTACCGGCAGAGACGTGATCTCAGTGTTCATCTTCTCAATCTGTTTCTTCATCATCAAACTCTTCAGCTTCTCGTCTTCCCTCAGGGCAGCTATTCTCGACTTCTCTTCGTCTCGCAGAAACTGGTGAAGCTCAGCAAAGACCCTCTTGATCTGTTTCTCAGTTTGTTTCGACTGAGTCTGTAGGTAAGAGGGGTTGAGAGGGGGGAGAGGGAGAGAGAGAGAGAGAGAGAGAGAGAGAGAGAGAGAGAGAGAGAGAGAGAGAGAGCCTTGTTGGTCCTTTCCGCCCAAATAACATACGTCACTGAAGCAAAGAGGAGAAGAGTCCAGAACTCGAATCCAGACCTTCTGGCCACTACACTAAAGAGCCAGTCAGTTCACACCCACAATCCTAGTGATGCTCTTATCACAGTCATATGGACTTACAAATATTATACAGAAAATTTAAATGTTCTGTAATGAGTAACTGCAAAACATCTTTTGTAAATCTATTTAATTTCTATTTATCTTGTTGATCATTCCTCTAGAGGTGGATTGTGTTAAGGTAGTCTCTGATCTCACCTTGATGTGCAAAATGGTTTTATGGCAATCCTCTTTAGTTTGCTCATAGTCCTTCAGCTTCCCCTGCAGTTTCACCATCAGCTCCTCCTGCAAACAATGGAATGGATTAAATAAAAACTACAATGTACTGTCAAGGAGTGTGGAGTTGGCTAATCCTGAGCTTATACGATGTGTACCTTACATTGACATTGGCATTGCAATGACCTGTTTGTCCGTTTATATGTGTGTCTGCTCACAATGTCTGTGGTGTTATTCAGATGGTGCAAAACACACTGAAGATTTGGATATGGCTCTGGACATCATGTGTATGTCAGACATGGATGAGGTCCGCCATTTATGCATGGGAATTGTCATTTTCCCAGTCATAATGAATACTTGGGAATATATATGGTGTAGAAAATACTCATGGAAAAGGAAATATTTGTGAATGGGCAGTATTAATTCAGGAAGTAAGCTACTAAAAATTACAAACTCTATCTGTAAAGTATTCTGTTTTCAGTTTCCTGTCTGCTAGTTTTCTGTCACCTTGGGACTCTTCCCAGGAGCTGTCCACCATATTGTCCGTGGTTACAAGGGCATCACTATTATTATTTTGGTAGCAGTTGCTAGTTCTAATTCATTCAGGAGGGCTAAGGGAAGCCTCACCGCAACTAGCAGACAGGAAATTCTGTGTAGGCACGGCAAACTTTGAAATGCGTGGGGCAATAAGGTGGATAGGTTCCTCAGAGAACTTCTAGGTCCACCATGAAAGCAAAAATGTGCTCTGAGGAGCTCTCACACTTTTTTACAGCCTACCTTGACGTCAGTTGCTGCTCTGTCAATAGGAGTGCACCTGTGATGCTTGTGCACTTTGGAGTCTTCGCACGACTGACACACAAGCTCTTTGTCATTGTAACAGAAAAGCTCAAAATGCATCTTGTGCAGTTTACACTGCCCGCGTGACTGTCCTTTCTCCTTCAAGTAGAGCTCGCACAGGTTTTTCAGAGCGAAGCTGGCGGTGGGAGTGTCGGCGGAGTTGCTCTTGCAGACTGGACACTGTCTGGAGCCCGTGGTCTCCCAGTACTGCTGGACACAGATGTTACACACGCTGTGGCTGCAGGACAACACCACGGGGTCCTTGAAGATGTCAGCGCACACGGGACAGGTGAGGTCCTCTTGCAGTGACGAGGACATCTTGTCATACATGTGTATGCACTTGCCAAAACAAAAAGTCAAATAATGTTGTTGTAGCAGAAAATGTACAAGAACTTTTATTTTGAAAGGAAATAATGCCATTACACAGGATAAGGAGAGAGGTTCAGGGTCACGTTTTTCGACAGCGTCATTGCTACGTTAACAGCTAATTAAGTTGCTAAATGTTCAACAACAATGCTTTTGAAAAACAAGGTTGTGAGCAAGTTATATCAACATATCCCACACATAGCAGTACGCACAGATAATAAGGATGAACTTTGGACTTACAGCATATCAAATATCAACCCTCTACAAATACAAGCTGTTAATAAGCTTATGAAGTAACAGAACACACTGTGTGTGAGTGAGTGCATGTGTCTGTGTGTGTTATTTAAGGCCATAATCCCATTGCAGAACACTGCACGACTTTAACTTGTAGGATGGTGGCCAGAGTAGGTAATAAACTAATATTTACTAGTATGATCAAAGTACAGTAAAGGTTGCAGCTAAAAATGTGTATTACTGGAAATTGAAAATGGCGGGCATGGAGGAGGTCCTCATTTTCGTGTATGAAAAGTAGAATTTTCCCAGTCATGATGAATGTTAAAAATGTGATGTTTGTGGTTACTATTTGTGAAAAGGTAACATTTGTGAATGAGCACAAATTATAGAAATAAATTACTAAAAATATTACATACTGCACTTTTAATTCTCTGTCAATTGTATCCTTACACTCAATATAGTGTCTGTAAGATCACAGTTTGTATACCAGGGCAGCTGTAAATTGAAAGGCTCTGTAGATTATGTGTCTGTGTAGATTCTTGAGCTCAATAGATATATGGTTATATCAGAGTTTGTACATACCAGAGTAGATATTGAGTTGGGTTGTTGAATTGGGGTGTAGCTTTGAGTTGGGGTGTAGCTTTGAAGAGAAAACGTCTGCAATTCTGCTTGCTCTTTATGTGGGTTGTAGCTTCGAACTGAATGTACTTCTCCCAGCTTGCTGTTGAGATGGGCTGAAGTGTTGAACAGACTGAACTTCTCCTCAGCTTGTTGAGTTGGACTGTAGTGTTGAACAGAGTCAAACTCCTCAGCCTGCTGTAGAGTAAACAAATTTCAACACGCTTCATATACAATCTGAATGACTGAAAAGCATATCATCATAATTTCAAAAACAGCCTACTAGTGCACTTAAAGGACCACTTCAGTCAATTTCAATATGCTGTTGTGTTGCTCACGCTACCCTTGACTTGTCAGTACCCGGTGATGCCACATTTTTCGGCTCAGCCCTTTCCGAGATATGAGCCATTCTAATGGGGGCAGCGTTTGCTTACATTTAAAAAAAAAAAAAATGAACATAGGCCTACTCCAAATATTTTCCCAAAAGGTATCAATGTTTGCTAGTTGTCTGCTGATGTTGCATAACGTTTTGGATGTTTTTGGGAATACATTAAAAAACTTTTTTTTATGTACTGTAAACAAACCGCTGCCCCCATTACAATGACCAATCTTGGAAAAGGCTGAAGAAGGAAAACAAAAACCTCAGGTACTGCATGTTGAAATTGACTGAAGTTATCTTTTAAAGCTGTCCAAAACAGGTGCCAATTTAACAGTCATTGTGCTTGCTGCAAGTGCGCTAAAGCATTGATTTAGTAGTGCTCCAGAACACTAATACTGCAATGAAGTGTAAGTTAAATCACAGAAAGTAGTATAGGCCTACTATGTACTAAGTATGGTCATCAAAAGTGCACTTAAAGCATACATGTTTTTTTCTTTTACCTGGGTCCTCCTCAGCTTGCCGTTGAGAGTGAACTCCTTCTCCTCAGCTTGCGGTAGTGTTGAAACGAGTAAACATCTAACCGTTGAGATGGGTTGTAGAGTTGAACAGAGTGAACTCCTTCTCAGCTTGCTGTTGAGTTGAGGACAGTACAGGTAAACGGCTAGCTGAGTTGCATATACCGGTAATGTGCGTCTTTAAAATCAGAGTTATGAGTACATACCAGAGTAGCTGGTTGACTGAGTGAGGAATGTCGGCTCCAACACTTGCCGTTGAGTTGGACTACAGTGTTGGAGAGTTAACGAATGCTCTTCTGCCAGCTGCCACTTCGAACACGGTGAACTTCTTCTCAGCTCACTGTAAAGTTGGGCTGTAGTGTTGAACAGAGTGAGCGACTCCTCAGTTCACTACAGAGTTGTGCTGCAGCTTCGAACAGACTGAAGCTTCTCCTCAGCTTGCAGTTGATATACAGGTAGACTGGATCTATATGACTGGACGTGTCTGCCACTCAGATAGCTGTCGCAAGAAATCAGATGTTAGAGGAGGGATTTAGTGGAAATAAAAGCTGATTCCTTTGGATTAAAGACATTGCTTCATCTGATTCAGCTCCAAACGTCTACTGTACTGGAAATGTGAAGCCCCTTAAGTTTGTTTACATAACAGGATTTACCAAGTACCATTTTTCCAAGTACAGTCCCGTAAATGACAAATTGGCAGGAAGTAAACAGACCAACAGTACAGAAAAATGTACTCTCTCTAATGCGCACGCATGCAAGCACACACACACACACACACACACACACACACACACACACACACACACACACACACACACACACACACACACACACACACACACACGCACACACGCACGCACGCACGCACACACACACACACACAGAGAGAGAGATGTCGTAGACGGGGGGTAAAGTGTGACAGAGTTACGAGGGCCCTATGTATATAGGCAGCCCATACTGTGTCCGATTTATGTGGCTGGGGGGGTTCATCGGAACTTATTATCCATAGGGTACCACCCTTCCACACACATACACACATACATGCGCACACACACACACACACACACACACACACATACACACACACACACACACACACACACACACACACACACACACAGATGTCGTAGAGGGGGGTAAAGTGTGACAGAGTTACGAGGGCCCTATGTAAATAGGTAGCCCATACTGTGTCCGATTTATGTGGCTGGGGGGGTTCATTGAAGCTTATTATCCATAGGGTACCACCCTTCCACACACACACACACACACACATACACACGCGCATCACAGACACGCGTGCACGCACACACACACACATGTGCACACACACACACACACACACACACACACACACACACACACACACACACACACACACACACACACACACACACACACACACACACACACACATGTGCGCGCACGCACGCACGCACGCACACACACACACACAAATTGTTTGATGAACCCATGATTAGTTATGGTTTTGAAGTAAATGTAGACTAGGGCCTATATAAAAGTATATAAAATGTGTAAACAAGATAGTTCTAGGTTCACATTGAAGGAATGCTAAACTAACTAGTTTGTTATTGTATTGTAGTGTATTGATAAATCTGTAAAAAATATCAAAAAGTAAACTTGCATAATATCCTTATACATTTATTCTTTATACTTTTCATTTACATTGTTCCATGTAAATTCTGTAATATTGGTCATAGATCTTTTAAAATCGGTGTTTATACATTTTCTTGCATTTCACAATAGAAAGCAGAAGACAAGACCACCTATCTTTCAAATAATCTACAAAAAAGCATTTTTTTAATTTAGCCGTAGCCACACTGTAGAGTTCCTCATATGAAACACTGACAATGGTGAAATTAACTCATATGGAGCATACACTTCTCAATCTGCTATCCATAAAGTGGACCAGTACATTACAGTAGAACTCAGAATTAGAGTTCAGAATTGTATGTGCTAAATAATGGCTGATTTGGTACATTTGAACACTGTTGGGGGTTACATGTGAACTCCATTTGTTTATTTGTTTAATGTTTTTTTACAGGGACAATGCACAGCATAACATTGAAGCAGATTGTAACCACAAGGCAAAATGTCATCTCATTTTAGTGTAAAAAAATGCACTCTGGTGTCAGTGTTATTTCAACAATTTACTAGTTTACTTTGACACGAGAAAACACCAAACCAGGGGTTAAATGTACTCTACAGAGTCCCATGTACGCTGGGCAATTAGCTGTGCACAGAACACAACATGTACCTTAGTAGGCTAGTAATATTAAAAAGCAAAAGCCCAACTTGGAAACTTCCACTGCCATCGTGACACAGCACACCCCAAACGGAGCCCCAAGGAGCAGGGCAATACCACCCTCAGGCTACCCATGGAGGAGGATGGGGGAGAACACTGGGTAATTACTCCCCCCACCAACCTGGTATTTCGAGAGTCGAACCAGCAATGTTTGGGCTACAAGCTTAAAACCCTTACCATTTAACCATGCCCAGTGTTGCGTAATTGTTATGCAAAAGGTACTACTCCAGCCACAAAGCTTGCACCCACCTAGAGTAGGTAATGGACACACTTACTTCAGCTTGTCTTAGAACTTTAAATTCACCTAAAACAGTGTTCCCAACCTTTTTATATGCAATATATTTGTTATTGTTACATTTTTCCACGTACCTCCTACAGTGTGCTCACGTACCCCTAGTAGTACACCTATCCCTGGTTGGGAAACACTGCTCTAAAAAAATAATCTATTTGATCTGATTTACAATTGTCTCGCAACTAGTTTTTAATACAAAGTGTATACACTTATCACTCTGTATCTTTCAATTGCGATCTTTCTCTCCTGCTGTGTGTGTGTGTGTGTGTGTGTGTGTGTGTGTGTGTGTGTGTGTGTGTGTGTGTGTGTGTGTGTGTGTGTGTGTGTGTGTGTGTGTGTGTGTGTGTGTGTGTGTGTTAGAGAGTGTTTAAGGACAAGTGTGTGTGTTAGAGAGTGTTTAAGGACAAGTTAGGTATTTAGCCCTTTTACCCCCTTTTCTGAGTTTAGGCTACATTCCCAAACTTACGTTGCGAAACGTGTTACAAAACTTTTTTTTGCGACAAATGTTTAAAGTGGATTTAAGAGTGTGCCACTCTGAAGCAAACTGATGCAAATCCAAATTAGCAAAATGACAGAGAAGAAAAGTCGAAAGATTTGGGTATGAACCAGTCCAATGCATTGCAAATAAGTTCTAAAATGTTGTAGGTGTTGTTCACATTTTTGGATGAGGAAGAATAACGCATGAGGAGTAGGCTAAACTCCTCATGCTGTGGAACCAAAAAAATTAGGTATGATTGGACGTACGGAATAAATTCCTCACACGAGGGCAGCAATTACGGTATGTAGGGGTTATTGGAGGTGAGGCAAAAACTCCTCACTCTTAGGCCTCAATTGTGTAGGTATGGATTCATGGAATCATCAATTGTGTAATTAATGACTGTATATGGGCAGTCATGGGTAAGCAGTTAGGGCGTCAGACGTGTAGCCCAAAGGTTGCCGGTTCGACTCCCGACCCGCCAGGTTGGTGGGGGCAGTAAGTAACCAGTGCTCTCCCCCATCCTCCTCCATGACTGAAGTACCCTGAGTATGGTACCGTCCCGTTGCACTACACCCTTGGGGCACCATTGGGGGCTGCCCCCTTGCACGGGTGAGGCATAAATGCAATTTCGTTGTGTGCAGTGTTCACTTGTGTGCTGTGGAGTGCTGTGTCACAATGACAATGGGAGTTGGAGTTTCCCAATTGGGCTTTCACTATAAATCACATGTTACAATCAGTCTCATAAAATCGTTAAATGTGAAGGCAAAATATGTGAATTCGGTTGACTAAGAATGAGGAGTTTTCTCCTCACCTCCAATAACCCCTACGCAATTGCTGCCCTCACATGGGGAATTTATTCCTCACGTCCAATTATACCTACATTTTTGGTATCCCAGCGTGAGGAGTTTAGCCCACTCCTCATGCTTTATTCTTCCACGTAAGTCCTCACCTCCAAAAATGTAAATAACCCCTACAATGTGCTACATATCGGCTGTGCTAAATACCCGACTTACTCTTTAAAATGTTACAGTCTAATGAGTGTGAGCACATCAAAATATTGTTATGAAATGTTGATCAACTTTGAGAGACTTTAAAACAAATTCGACAGACTACCTACACCTATTCATGTAGTCAAGTCAAGTCGGTTTTATTGTCAATTTCTTTACATGCACTGGTCATACAAAGAATTTAAATTATGTTTCTTACTTTGCCTTGCAGACATAGACATAGACTTAAGGTGTGGACATAGACAATTAGACAGAGACAGTACACATGATACAGTACATTACACCTAGAGTAGGCCTACCTATACAATACCCTTACAGAGGTATTGTTGAGCATTTCCAGTTATGTCCTATTGTGACAATTCTAACATGGTGATAGTAGCATTGTGAAATAATAATAAATATAAAGTAAGCAATTGCAGTGTGCAATATTTACAACTAGTTGGTGGCTAGTTTTCCAGTACACAGCAACATGTGTGTGTGTGTGTGCATGTGTGTGTGCTTTTGAGTTATTTCAGTGTGTGTGTGTGTGTGTGTGTGTGTGTGTGTGTATGTGTGTGTTTGTGTGTGTGTGTGTGTGTGTGTGTGTGTGTGTGTGTGTGTGTGTGTGTTTGCATGAGTGTGTGTGTGTGTGTGTGTGTGTGCTTCCGTGTGTGTGTTTTGAGTTTGAGTGTGAGTGTGAGTTTGAGTGTGTATGTGTGTATTTTTTAGTCACTGTAGTGTGTGTGTTTGTGTGTGTGTGTGTGTGTGTGTGTGTGTGTGTGTGTGTGTGTGTGTGTTTTTTTTTTAGTCTGAGTGCAAGTAGAGTGTGCAATTATGATGCAGTGTAGGGGGGAGGGCTATCAGTGTGTCTGTGTGTGTTTGTATCAGTGTGTGTGTGTGTGTGTGTGTGTGTGTGTGTGTGTGTGTGTGTGTGTGTGTGTGTGTGTGTGTGTGTGTGTGTGTGTGTGTGTGTGTGTGTGTGTGTGTGTGTGTGTGTGTGTGTGTTTGAGTTACTGCAAGTAGAATGTGCAATCCCAATTCAGTGTTGAGGGGGGGCTATCAGTGATAGGAGGGTGGGTTAAGTGTTCAGCATCCTGATTGCTCGGTGTATGAAGGTCTTTGCCAGCCTGGTGGTACTGGAGAGGAGGCATCTGTACCTCTTTCCAGAGGGCAGGAGCATGAACAGTTTGTCTGCAGGGTGGCTTATGGCCTTGGTGATCATCAGTGCTTTTCGGGTGAGGCGGGTGGTGTAAATGTCCTGCAGGGAGGGGAGTGGCGCTCCAATGATCCTCTTCGCTGTGTTCACAATGCGCTGGAATGTCTTCCTGTTTTGCTCTGTGCAGCTTCCGCCCCACACTGTGATGCAGCTGGTCAGGATGCTCTCAATGGTTCCTCTGTAGAATGCTGTCATGATGGAGGGTGTAGCACTTGCCTTCTTTAGTTTGTGCAGGAAGTAGAGGCGCTTTTGGGCCTTCTTCGCCAGTGATGTTGTATTTGTGGTCCAGGAGAGGTCGTCGCTGATATGCACTCGAAGGAATTTTGTGCTGCTCATGGTCAGTGGTAGAAGTTGTTGCCAGCCTACCTGATCTAAGCCTTCTCTATTGTACAACTGTTACATTACGGCCTTCAGAGCTTTTCAGCAAAACAATGGCTGAACAAAATCAATACCCCCTGCTCCTATAAAATTATCGGCAACTTGGAAAGGGACTCTAGTACAGAGAAACCCTTGCACTTCTCACCATTGGTTGTGCTTTCTCAGATAGAATGATTTAGCACTAGGAACTGCTACCACAATAGTAATGGCACCAGGCCACTCGTTTAACCATGGATGATCATTTGTATAGCAGATATGTCCCCTACAAAGGTTTTGGAACAGGAAACCAAATTCTCTTGTTTTTGTTGTCCACCAAAGATATTTGGGTTTGAGAAGTCAAGATGAATATGGAATGAATGTTCAAAATGACATATTTAATATCCTGGTAATTAAATTCACATGTGATAGATCATTTTGCACTCATGGTCATTTGGATTGCAGCACAGCATTTTTGTTTCATGCTCATCTACTGAATTATGTCTCAAACCCAAATGCCTACATTGGACAACAAAAAAAACAAGAAAATTTGGCTTGCTTTACAAGACTTTTGGGACCAGTGAGGAATGAGGTGATAAAATAAGCAAACAATACAACACACAATCAAATATAAAACCATTTATTGTTTTTTTCTTATTTTAGAAAAGGGCCTTAGCATGACTGATACTAGAAAGTGAAGTCATGACAAAATAAACAAACAGAACTACCTAAACGATACAGACCTTCTTGATTTCAAATGCCACATTATTATCTATCATGCCTCGTAATGTGCAAAAAGTGACTATAATACTTCACCAACTGCCCTACAAATTCTCCATGCTCAGTTACACCTTGTTACTCAATGAGTGCAGTCACATACAGTCCATGCACAGAGTATTCCTTTTAAAACAATTTCGGTAATATCCATTAATGTGTGTGAAACAGCGTTTCCGGAACTGGAATATTCCAGAAGCACGGACAGAATGGGAATGAATAAGGAGTTTACAGCCACTGCGACTTCTGGAGTCAATTGTCAGGTTATTAGCTGTTGTTTCATCAACACAGGCAACAAAACTGCAGTTAGAGGCTGTACATGACTTGCACACAAACGTAATACTGCAACCATTCCAATTAAAAGAATATTCCTTGCATGTTAGTGCACTGCACTGTCAGTGATGTCACCCCTAGCTGAGTTGCTGCGTTGCTGCTATTGACACCTTCACTGGTAGGATTTTAAGGGGGAACTCTCCTGTGTTTAAGTATGGAAACACTCTCTCAGAGAAAGTGTCTTCAAGGGTGTGCAGGTGTGTGTTGCTATCGGGGTCGGAAAACACCAGTTCTTGTCTGTCCCAGTTCAGCTGCACTCTGATCCTCTGGGGTTTCTGCCTGACTGCCAGGAGAAAGGAGGGATGGGGCGTGGCACATGCCCAATATTTGCCATCTTTGTACCAGAAATACCACTGTCCATTCTTGGTGGCACACTCCCCTTTCCTCTGGACAGACTCTGTCATCACCCCCACGCCCCAACAAGAATTCTCCCCAACCTCCACATCCCAGCAGTGTGTCCCTGAGTCAAAGCCCTCAGAGCCTACCACAGTGAAGTATCTATCAAATCTCTCTGGGTTATCAGGCAGTTGTTGTTTCTCATCACTACGCTTCACATTGGTCAGATCTTCAGACAGCATCAGTCCTGTGTGTGCAGTGTTGGGATCCAGCGTGACAGGAGCTGCAGAGAGGAAGAATACACAGGCCCACAGTTTGCTTTTACATCCCTTGAAAAGCCTTTGTGTGTGTGTGTGTGTGTGTGTGTGTGTGTGTGTGTGTGTGTGTGTGTGTGTGTGTGTGTGTGTGTGTGTGTGTGTGTGTGTGTGTGTGTGTGTGTGTGTGTGTGTGTGTGTGTGTGTGTATGTGTGTATGTGTGCTCAGTGTTGTCTTTTTCACTCCCTACTAAAATTCGAACAGAATATATAAAGGTTGAAAAATGAGTATACAAGTCTTTGCATTAACGACCAATCGGTTAAATTGTAATTAAGGAGACGTTATTATAAAGTGGAACCACATTGTTGGGTGTATATGCTTATCTGCTATCTAATCCCCACCCCAGACCCAGTACCTGAACTAGTTCATAATTCAGGCGAACGTGAACAGAACCCACACTATATGCTGCCTGATGAACAAACTATGGACGAGTTCATTCTGGTGCCTGCAAATGAACTCGGTGCACCAAATAGGGTACCACATTTCCTTAGTGTTTGGTGACAACCCAGCCAAATACATTACAAAGAGCTCCAATAACAAAGGATGACATCTAACACATATATTTTTACTGTTCTGATAATTGATAAATCAATAAAAAATTGCTCTCTGTGGTGTTATAGGCTTCGGAAATGATATTGAATAATACAGCTTCTATAAACCTCTTAAAAGAAGAACCATGCATTAATTATTCACAGTATAGAATGGGGCCGCGGTGGCTCAATGAACTAAGACGGCACATTACACTGGAGACGACCCAGGTTCGATTCCGACCTGGCGTCCTTTGCCGATCCTTCCCCCCTCTCTCTCTCACCATTCATTTCCGGTCTCTCTCAACTGTACTGTCTGATCAATAAAAGTGAAAAAGCATAAAAACAACCATAAACCATTTTAGCCTAAGCTCTTTTTGGGGAAAGGTGCCCTCTGCCTATTAAAACCTATGTAAATATTTCAGTCTCCGAAGCACATAAAAACATGAAATAAGTCATTGAAAAGCTAGGACCCTCATTTTGCATTAGAATGTGTTGATTCAGCTCTAACATACCCACTTTTTAAATAAAAAACCCCAGATCTCAAGAACCTGATGCAGTGTATATGTCGCTCCAGGCTACAATGGGTTAAAAAAAACAACAACTATAAACTATGAATGCACTACATTTTGAAATGTGTGAACTGAACTTTGAACTAGTTCCTGTAGAAAATGTACTCACAGTATTGCACAATCTCCTGCATCTTCTCCCAGACTTTGAATTTCAGGTTGCCCAGGTGCGTTGCCACATTGATCAGAGCTCCTGAAAGCTTCTCTGGATCTTTCAGTGAGCACTGGGCTCTGGAATAATATTCACCAGTTAGTATTGCTCTGTGTCTGGGTTCAGAAACACAGACAAGGGAGAAACAGAAGGCACATCACTCACCTTTCCACTGTACTCCTGTAGTTCTGAGTAGACAATGAGAAAAACAAATAGAATTTTACTGAACCCAACTGTCATGAACTGATGCACACACATGCAAACGACAACAACAACAACAACAACAACATCCATATTCAAAATTTAAAAAGCAAACAGAAGCATTTTTATCAATTTCAACACAATTCAGAAAATGTCAATGTCAGAAAATTGGAAAATTACGTCGTAGTGGGCACTGAACTTGACCTGATCAAAGCATTCCAGTGATAGGCCTACCATTTTGTTGGTGGTGGTATAGGGTTTGATATGTTGACCTGGACATTGCTGAGAAGAAGCCTTATAGAGTGGTTTGTATGTGACTCTAATTAAGACCCGCCAATCGGCCAAATGGCGATGAAGATTCCGTTTGGCTGGTAGAAAAGAAAACTTACTTGGCATTTTCACTGGTGACAAGTGCATGTTTGGCTCATGAGATTACTAACTAGTTCGGCCTACTAGTCTTAATTTATAGCCCCGAGTATACTGTGTACTTTGTGAGTGTAGCATAATGCGTCTCTGCGCAGTCTGCATAGTCTGCTGTTGTGCTTCTGTCCCATGTTACCCAATGGCCACCAATTGGCAATACCGACAGTCCCTTAAAAGTAGACTACCAACATTTTTGGGGTGGCAGATTATTTTATTGTTTGTGGCAGTTTTGCCAGTAGAGTCCCAGTTGTTGCTGCTGGGGACTCCAGTTAAGTAGCCTACACAGGTCTGCGCTTGACAGAAAAGTGCCTTTTGTGCTTAGTACAGTGGCGCGCTTTCTGGAGCTCGACAGCTTGGCTGGTTAAACTTGCCACTTAATTGAGTGGTTTGAGTGAAGTCCATGTTGCTGCTAGACATAGGACGGGGGCCGCTCTGTCCTCCCTGTTGGTGTTTTAGTCTCTCATCGCTGTGGTAGCGATTATATGTTGTTGCCTTGTATAGGTCAACTCAGTCCTCCAATTTGTCGAATGTTTGACCAATGCTCTTTAATGTTGGGGTATTTCAAAGGACATTTCAAAGAGAATTTGTATTAATACAAAGACTCCACTGTACCCAATATATCCTCTGTTGTCCAAAGGAATCTGTGTGCCTGTATGCATTAGTTGAACTCTCTAGCGGGGATAACTATCCCCCTCTAGTGGCATAGTCGGTACTACAAGACCAAAATTGAGTCTTTCTTGTTATGGTAAACTTCTACCCTGCTACTAGCCTGATTAACCAGCCTAAATGTGAGATTGGATGTGTAATTTAGTCTGGCCCCGATGAATAGTACAACCGAAGATTGTTGATGAGAACAACCCATTGTCTTTCAAACCGTGTCTGTGCCTATAGGCCGGCGCTCTGACCAAGCAGCGCTATCTTTCTCGTTGATGTGCTTTCCCAACGTTGCGAGCTTCGTCGTCACTCCCTCAAAACCCCGCCCGCTTTGATTCGAAACAAATCTCTGCGTTGTGATTGGTTTGCCAGATTCTTGGCAAGCCTGGCAGACCACTAAAACAATGCAAGGCCAGACCACTCACAGCCAAAAAAAATGTCGTCCAGCGGGTGACGCTGGTTTACTAGGCTACTCTGCTACATGAGTTTGGACAAGTAGAAAAGTAATTTCATCTGCATTCATCTCATCTCTGATGGCTTTGATTCTGTAAGACGTGATCTTATCCACCTGTTTCTTCAGCAGTTGACTATTGAGCTTCTCGTTTTGTCTATCACATATCTATCCGGCCTCCCTTTCTGGATCTTTTGACTGTGGGCTAAGCACAACCACACAAGACATGATATTGCTTATAAAGGGGGCACCAGTGAGGTATGAGCTTAATACTGTCCTGGCCGGCAACCCAGGTTCGGATTCCGACCCCGGGGTCCTTTGCCGACCCTTCCCCTCTCTCTCTCTCTTCCACTCATTTCCTGTCACACTCTCTCACTGTCTTGTCCTATATAAAGGCAAAAAGCCAAAAAAACTGACTGTAAACAATTAAATGGTGGATATCTTGTGATTTTGTACCTGTAGAAATGTAATGTCATCTGCAGCCATCTCCTCTCTGATGGCTTTGATTGATTCCGGAAGAGATGTAATCTTATCCACCTGTTTCTTCATCAGTTGGCTCTTGAGTTTCTCGTCCTCCTTCAAGGCAGCGATTCTCGCCTTCTCCTCATCTCGTAGATACTGGTGAAGATCGGAGAAGATCTTCTTGATGTGTTTCTCTGTTTGTTTCGACTGAGTCTGAGGGTGGGAGAGAGAGAGAGAGAGAGAGAGAGAGAGAGAGAGAGAGAGAGAGAGAGAGAGAGAGAGAGAGAGAGAGAGAGAGAGAGAGAGAGAGAGAGAGAGAGAGAGAGAGAGAGAGAGAGAGAGAGGAGAGAGATGTCAGTCCTGATTTTACTGTTCCCACTGTCTCTGATATTTATGTATCTCAGTGAGGCACTGAATCAAAGACTTATGGTTGTTCAAGGAGGTTGCACAGGAAAAAAAATAGTCCTTGATTGGAACCTACCGTTACAGTATATGTTATGTTCAAGTCTGAGAAGAAACATTGTGTACCCCATAATCCATGATTATATTATGGTATCTTCCTACCTCACATTAGTGTGCATGATTATATCATGGCATCTTCCTACCTCACCTTTATGTGCATGATGGTTCTATGGCAGTCATCTCTGGCCTTCTCATAGTCCTTCATCTTCTTCTGAAGTTTGACCATCAGCTCCTCCTGCAACCAATGGATTACATGAAAATATCATATAATGTATAATATACAGTAGATGGGTTTTTTTTGTTTATCAACACAGTGTTGTCAGGAGGGGCAAGATACTGGCAGCCAACCATGTGAGCTATCAATCCAACAATCAGAGGTTGAGTTGTGTGCAGGTAGTTTCGCGCAGTCAGGTTAAAACTAAAATTTAGAACCCATGTATATTGTGTGTGTGGGTGTGACTAATCAGTAGGGCCATGGGTGTGGTCTAACTAGTTAAGTAGTCAGGACCGCTTAGTTCAAGTACTGGTAAATAATCATCCTTTTACTGTATGGACACTACAAAATGGCATGAAAATGAAAATGTGACCTTAAGTTCATTATTAGGGCAGTCATGGATAAGCGGGTAGAGTGTCGGACTTGTGACCCTAAGGTTGCCAGTTCGACTCCCGACCCGCCAGGTTGGTGGGTTCAGTAATCAACCAGTGCTATCGCCCATCCTCCTCCATGACTGAGGTACCCTGAGCATGGTACCGTCCCGCCGCACTGCTCCCTTGGGGCACCACTGGGGGCTGCCCCTTTGCACGGACAAGGCATAAATGCAATTTTGTTGTGTGCAGTGAACACTTGTGTGCTGTGCTGTGGAGTGCTGTGTCACAATGACGATGGGAGTTGGAGTTTCCCAGTTGCGCTTTCACATTATACAGCATAACTTGACATGATTAAGGCATTGCATTTGTAACCTACCTTGAAATCAGTCACAGCCTTGCTGATGGAGCTGCACTTGTGACCTTTGTGTGCTTTTGAGTCTTCACACAACTGGCACAAGAGCTCTTGGTCGTTATGACAGAAGAGCTTGAGGTGCTTCTTGTGCTCTTTACACCGCCCATGCCCATGCGCGTTGCCCTTCTCCTTCAGGTAGAGCTCGCACAGGTTTTTCAGAGCGTAGCTTGAGGTAGGTGCTTCACTGGACTTGTTCTTGCAGACGGGACACTGCATGGAGCCTTTGCTCTCCCAGTAATGCTGGACACAGATGTTACACACGCTGTGGCTGCAGGACAGCACCACGGGGTCCTTGAAGATGTCGCTGCATACAGGACAGGTGAGGTCTTTTTCTAGAGATGAAGCCATTCTGATACACACGCACACACACAGGCGCACGCACGCACGCACGCACGCACGCACGCACGCACACACACACACAAAGTCATGACGTTCACACATTAACAAACAGTTGCTCTCAAACACAAACACAAACACATATACTGAATGCCAGTATTTTTCGTACATCAAAATCAACTTTGCTGCTGTATCAGATGTGAACTCTCCACTTCAGCTGTTAATCAGCTTACAAAAACAGGTCAGCCAAGTACATGTTTGTAGCTGGGGAAATCTCCCTGGGTAGATATTTCGATATTGTTACTGTGCATTCATTTTTTTTTCTCAATAATTATCTGTCCTCAATCAAAACACTGCAATGTCTGTAAGATCCAGGTTTGTACGTACCAGAGAAACTGTTGAGTTTGGCTGGGATCTGGTCTCTTTTCCTCAGCTTGCTGAGAGTTTGACTGTAGTGTTGAAACAGATCAGGTATCTTGTCCACAGCTTGCTGAGAATTTGACTGTACCACACAGATTATTATTTCTCCTCAGCTTGTTTTTGTGTCGAGCAATACATTACAATACAATAGCAGCATCTAACAGATTGGGGTGCCTGTCCTTCAGCTCGGTCAATGCAGGAAGTGGGAGGTTGGGGGGCGGGGTTAGGAGGATTTTAGTGGGAGAACAAAAGCTGATTTGCATATCCCTATAATGTTCATCTCTAATAAATCAGAGTTATGAGTAGGCCTACATACCAGAATAGCTGATTGAGTTGAGCTGTGGCTTCGAACAGAGTGAGTCTGCTCCTCCACTTGTCGTTGAGTTGGACAAAAGTGTTGGGGAGCAACCAAATGCTCTTCGGTTAGCTGTTGCATGTGGCTGCAACTTCGAACACTGTGAACTTCTTACAGTAGTATTGGACTCTCTGCTCTTTGGCTAACAAACAGTTGCTGACCATGAAAGGTCGTGGGAGGGGTAAAGGAATTTAGTGAAAATAGAGGCTTATTTATTAGGATTAATAACATTCTTTCACCTGATTAGAACTACTCCAGTGTACGGTACATGTAAAGCTAATCTGATGAAAGTTCAAGTAAAAAGGGGAATTTGTTAGCCTATGTGAATTTGAGGAGCTGTTCTGTAGGTGACTAGTGGATGCAGATGGGATTGCCTACATGTTTGTAAATTCCCATGACACTGCCAAAAATCTAAAATAGGCCTAACAGATTACAACTGGCTACTACCTGTACAATTTTGGCACCAAGCATATTAGTGGATCTGCATGAAGGGCTAATGGCTTGTCAAGTAATTTGGGCCCTCATACCCTCTAGCAGCAGTGAGAACTGTTCCATCCCTACATCACTCTTTTATTCTCTCTCTCTCTCTCGCTCTCGCTCTCTCTCTCTCTCTCTCTCTCTCTCTCTCTCTCTCTGTATTTGTATCCCTGTGTATGCGTGACAGAGGTTTAAGACAAATAAAATGTTAATGAGAGAGCAATGTAAATAGAAATACTGGTACTCTGTCATATCTTTTGCATGCTGTTTCTCTTCTGCCTCTGCTGGCTCTAGTACTTTGCACAGCACCAATGAGAACTCTATATCTTACTGTACTCAACAGTGTAGACTCTATAGCCCTTTTCCGACTGGACTAGTTTAATGGGAGGACCTGGGGTAAAGTGCGCAATATTATGCTCAAAAATCAATAATAATATTGTGGAGCTGGCACGCGCATGACGATGTGCCAACATCGATTGACTGGGGATGAACGATAAACAACTGTTCACGGCGGCTAAAGAAGACACGTGGTGCGTCTTAAGTTCAATTCTACACTTTGGAAATTAGTACACTGCACTACGGTTCGACGAGACCAGCATCCTGTCGCAATAAAATAACGATGCATGCACTTTTTGGGCTATGTTATGGAGCTATAGTGCCATACCGGCTGAGTGATCTACACTAGTAGCGCACTGATACCGTGCATTTAGACAGTAAATACATCGAGTAAACCAACGAAAACACTTCTGAGACTCATTCTTGTGCGTGATTGTAGTCTCAAACACTTCAGCTACGGTTGTGCAAGGTGTTTCAAATCAAGTCAGTTTGTGAGTGCGATGAGCACTCCGAGAAACCATCCGCAGTCAATCGAGCCCCACGTTGATCTCGCACAGCGTGATGAGCAACCCCTACTACTTTCTGATCGTTTACTGAGATATTTCAATCCAGTCCGAATCGGCCATTTCTATTACCGACGTCCTGAGATAAAAAAATCACATTCCCCCACGTCCATACATTAAACTAGTCCCGTCGGAATAGGGCTTATGTCTACTATGATTTACGAGTTACACCCTGTGTCAATGATCATTGGATGACATGATGGACACAAGCGTTGTCTGAACATGAGTGATTCATATTGTAAAAAATAATTTGTATAATAATATTTTTTTAATTTGTAAAAAACATTATTAAGCTGACCCAATTTAAGTGTAAATTTAGGTAAGGTTAAATGAAGTAAAGTGAGTAGACCGCATTGACTTATGGAGAAAGTTATACTGAGTTTAAGTCACGTCATCGCATGGTGGTGACAGTACTCAAATAGGCCTACATCTTCCATACAGAACGTGAATGTGGGTAGTGCTGGATGTAATTCTGGATCAAGGGGGAAAACATCAAACAAAATAGAAATATATAATATGAGCGTAGTTTTATTCATAGATTTTTGTTTTCATTCAGAAACAAGTCTTCATTACATTGGTATTAATAAGTAAAGTGCACATTTACAAAATAAGTTATACCATTTTTTACAGTATTGGAGCATGTCATTTCATAAAAGGATTAATGTGTTTGAATGTGGAGCAGTATTGTAAACAACAGGCATTCTTAACCATAGACCATTGCGCTACCATATCATTGTTAATACATTTTTTTATGTGTTAAGTGCTTGCAGTTACTTGCCCGAACGAATGGTGTTTCATGAATATCACCATCATCAAACCCAATATCTTCAGGAGTACTACAAATGACGCAAAATTAGCATGGGTGAGTAGCAAACAGCATTTTACATTACAAATTAGGGCCAGGTTGCCAAAAAATGTTCCTTTAATCCAGGGGTTGGGAATCTTTTTCATTCGAGGGGCTACATCAAATTCCACCAAAGGTGGAAAAACGAAAAAGTGCTACTCTTTCAGTGTTGTTTTCTTATTAAGGGGGACATTTGGTATACAATGTAGGCTACTGTAGTTAGGTATTTAGCGCCGAGTTGTAGCCACTTCAATGGGTGATGACGGAGACAAGAGGGGTCTTCTCTTTCCATTATTTCCTACCCTTTCACAGGCTACTACTGGGCAATAAGGTGTCCCCCAGAAAACTAAACTTATTACACACTTCCCTGACAACATAGGCTACGTTCTCCTCACCCCTGATTAAAAACAACCCTTATCAATACCTGTCCTATTTAATGCCATCCCAAAACAAATTGACACACTCACAGAATTCTACAAGACACAAGAGGGAGAGGGAAGCATCCATGCACAGACACAAACACACATTCACACACAACCATACCAGGACAGAGAGGGACTCATATGAGGAATCAAACAGCTCAGTAAGGGAGGACTTGGCGCTTTAATCCCCGCCACTAGGTGGAGCCCGGCCACAGCAAGGCACAGCAAGTGAACCACAGTGGAAGACAGAGAGTGCGTTTTAACATGCAACCTTGCCTCCTCCACTTGCGCTTGTCTCCTCGTCCCGCCTCCTGGCCCCTCCTCCGTGGAGAAAACGATATAGTTTCCCAGCTGTCAGCCTATCCACAACAACTTTTGAGGGACTGTTTTTCATTCACCATCCCAATTGCAAATGAGAAAAAGACTCTATAATTGATCTTTTGCAAGATATTGAAATATAATGCTGTTGTCAGTGATGTCATCATGACGAGAAGCAAGTGGAGGAGGCAAGGTCGCATATTGCAACGCACTCACAATGTAAGATGTAGTAGGCCTATACACGTCCTGTTAGGGCTCTCATACATCCGTTTCATTTTGTTTCATAAAAGTAAAATGATTGAACTATGCCTTTTCATTTATGACACAATATAGCCTATTGGCACAACATATAGACTCCATAATGAAGAACACCATTTCTTCAAATAAAAGCCGGGGAGTCTTTTAATTATAAAAATTGCTTTTGTTTATTGAAAAAATGTTTTTGTCAATTTTTACTAAAAGAGACAGGCTACTAATCTGCCCTACATCAAAAAAGATGGTAACTGCATTGTTGCTGAAAATTTGTTATTATTATTTTAATGACATGTATATCGAAATATTTAGTTCAATAAAATAAATGATTTAGATGCAGTGTTTATTCAGCACAAGCCGTCTGGCTCTGCCACCCAGTCGCTCTAGGTACTCCCAGTCAAGATTGTTCTCCGTTGTGGTACCCAAGTGGTGGAACGGTCTCCCAGAGGCAGCAAGACTAAGCACATCTCTTGCAGCCTTCAAGAAACAACTAAAGACCTTCCTCTTTCGAGAGAATCTACTAGACTAATGCTTGAGCTGGCCTTGCCCCAGGGCAGACTCTTGACATGATGTTTAGTTTAGTTTGGTTTGTGTGTGTTTGTGTGTACTCGTTATTTACTCTTTATATATATATAATTTTTTTTTAAAACTAACCCCTCTTTGCAACTGCACTTGTTGTTCTGTATATCTCCTGTGCACTTTGTATTTGCTTGTGATGTTGGCTTGATTATGTCCTCTTTTGAAAGTCGCTTTGGTTATAAAGCGTCTGCCAAATGCAATGTAATGTAATGTAATGTAAATGATTTAGAAACAAGGTGGCAATACAGAGTAACAAAACAGCCATATATCAATAATACCTACATACATTTTGACTGGACAACAGAATATTTTTAAATTATTTTTTCAGAGTTTGAAGCTATGGACAAATACTACTGTTTGCTTTGTATGGCAGTGTTAGGTGCCAGGCTATGAATCGAGGAATTACGATATTATCCACAAAAATAATGCAAACCAGCAGTCACTCGAACATGTATGGTAACGCACTAAAGAAACATTTACTCTAACACCTCAATCATAACACTTCGTAACGTTTCATAATGCTTAATGATGCTTAATTACTCTGGACATTCATAATTACACTGGTCACAGACGTTGATGCCAATCTCTTACGTCACATTACAATTAGTGGACACTTATATCCAAAGCAAGGGTATTGGTTACAGTCCGTAGAGCAATGTGGGGTTAGGTGCCTTGCTCAACGTCACTTCAGCCATGGATGGAGGAGTATGGAAGGGTGGAATTCAAACCTGCAACCCTCTGTACTAAAGCCCATCTCCTTAACCATTAGGCCATTGCTGCCCATATCTAACTGTACTGCACTATTCTATATACATGTGTTGCCGTGTTTACTCAATACTTATAGAGTGAAATGTAGCACTCCTAGTGTTACCCCTACTCTGTGATGGTTAAAGGAACACTGCATGGCTTACTGTGTAAGTGAGGCCTTCACTGGCAGCACCTTCAAAGGACAGAGCTCAGAGCCAATGGCAAAGTAGGGAAATACTCGCTCAGTGAACGCATGTTTGATAGTGTGTAGGTGTGTGTTTCTATCAGGGTCAGAGAATGACAGCTTTCCTCTGTCCCAGTCCAGCTGCACTCTGGAGTTTCTGCTTCACTCTAACAAGAGTGAAAGGCAGTGGTGTGGTAAAAGCTGAACATTTTCCAGGCTCATAACAGAAAAACCACAGTCCACTCCTGGAGGTGGGGTCTCCCTTCCTCTGGAGAGACTCGGTCATCACACCCACGTTCCACCGTGTGTTCTCCCCGACATCTACGTCCCAGCTGTGTGTCCCTGAGTTAAAGCCCTCAGAGCCCAGCACACTGGCAATATAACTAAATCTCTCTGGGTTATCAGGAAGCTGATGTCTCTCCACACCACATATCACACTGGTCAGGTCCTCAGACAGGAGGAGCAGGGGCTGTGCAGTGTTGGGATCCAGAGTGACAGGAGCTGCAGAGAGGACGACACTCACCTGGATTATTGTCACACTCCACAGCACTAATGGCTGCCATGCACACACACACACACATGCACACACACACACGTCATGAGCAAGCTCCCATTGGAATACAGAGAAGTCTGGGACGGAATGTTGATTTCCCTGGATAGAATGTGCACGCTGCCCCCTTCCCCGTCCCAGCGGGAAATGATGTTCCCCTTCACGCATCCACCACTAGCAGATCTTACACACTGAATATCACATGAAATGCTCACTATTGTAAAGCCAAGAGTAATGTGGGGGGCAGGGTTGCCAGATGAGACTGATGATTTCCAGCCAAAAAATATTCAAAAGCACAAAATTGTGTGTGTGCGTGTGTGTGTGTGTGTGTGTGTGTGTGTGTGTGTGTGTGTGTGTGTGTGTGTGTGTGTGTGTGTGTGTGTGTGTGTGTGTGTGTGTGTGTGTGTGTGTGTGTGTGTGTGTGTGTGTGTGTGTGTGTAGGCCTACTCACTGTAATGAACAATCTCCTGCATCTTCTCCCAGACTCTGAACTTCAGGTTGCCCAGGTGCTTTGCCACATTGATCAGAGCTCCTTCTGAAAGCCTCTCTGGATCCTGCAGTGTGCACTGGGCTCTGGAATAACAATTAGGAGTCAGTGCTGCTGTGGGTTTGGTTCAGAACCACAAACAAGAGAGAGAGACAGGAGGCACATCACTCTTGCACACGAAAGATAGAAAGGAAGCACACTCACCTTTTCAATGTTTTCTTATAGCCCTAAATATGAAAGAAAATCTGAATCTGAAATCTGACACATATCCACACATACACCACCCCCCACCCCCATACAAAAGATGTTGCCATTATTTTTAGATGACAAAACATATTACCAAATACTCAGATTTACTTTAGATTCACTTTACCTGAAGGAATGTGACATCATCAGCTTCCATCTCCTCCTCTATGGGTCGGATTGTGTCTGAAAGAGATGAGATCTCTCTGCTCATCTTCTCAATCTTCTCCCTCATCATCTGACTCTTCTGCTCCTCTTCCTCCCTCAATGCAGCTATCCTGGCTGCCTCTTCATCTCGTAGAAACTGGTGAAGCTTCTCAAACTCCTGCTTGATCTGCTTCTCTGTTCTATCGCCCTGTGTCTGAAAACAGGGTGCAAAATAGAAGACCATTTTTTATTATACATTAAATTATGATTTGTAGTAACTACAAAATTATGTAATGCTAATGGTCATCACTAATATGTTTGTGCCTTTTACATTACATTATATTATACTTTGCAAGCACTTTAATCCAAAGCGACTCACAGTTATTTACAGTGTATTGGTTACAGTCCCTGGAGCCGTGTGGGTATAAGTGTCTTGCTCAAGTGCACGTCAGTCATGGGTGGGGGTGTAGTGATAGGTAAGAGAGGGATTCGGACCCTCTGATCTTAAGACCACCTCCCTAACCATTAGGACAAGGCTGCCACCATGTCTTACCATAATGTGAGCAGCTGTTTGGTCACAGATGAGTTTCACTTCTTCAAACATCTTCAGCTTCTTCCTCAGGGGGTCCAGTACGATCTTGAATTTCTCCTGAAATACAAAGTGATTACGTATATGGGTCAATAACGATTTTTTTTTTTCTCAGGCACCAGGTGGTACGAAATCTAATGCCCAAATAATTGGTGATGAATGTACTGCAATGGATATGCTTTTTAGATAATCCAGTAAAAACAGCAACAATAAAATATCCATATAATCATGGTGTTAACTGTGTGCTACTCCTAACATGTCATTGACACAGGCACGTGCACAGCATAGTTGCCCACGGTGCCCGAGCAAATGCCCTTTTGCCCACATTGGCTGATATTGCCCTTCCAAGGGAGGGGAAAATAATATGGCAATTATAATTTCATATTTCAATATCATTTGATTTCTTTAAAATTCATAATTTTGATTGAAGTTTTGTACAATAAAGACTTAAGTCAGTCATACAAATTCATCAGACCCGTCGAGAATGGGCACGAGCGATGTGAGGTAGGCCTACGCAACAACTCCGGTGGGAAGGGAGAAGGCACGCGACAGGCGCTTGAGCGCCTATAAGAGACACTAAATATTTTGAAGATGCCTGGGAGTCGGCTAGAGCCCTACACACAGTCTACATATTACGATACAAAATATGCTCACAATCAACCTCTCTAATACAATGTTGAGTTAAGAACTTTTAGTTATCATAAATCTGACAGCCAGCCAGCGCCACGTTTAGGTAGTAAAAAAAACCGACAGCCAGCTGTAGATATGCCTCGGAAAAATAGGCTAAGATTCCATGTTTCAACTGATTTGCTTTGCAATTCGTATTTTTGATTGAAGCTAAACTAAGTTTTCAAATTCAGATTCACTTGCACCTTGCCTCGAGAGATAGGCAAAGGGAGGGCAGCATGCGCGTTGCGGGGGGCACGCGCAGCTCTACATGGGAGGGAGGGGGGAGCAAGCATGCATGCGACCAGGGCAGAGACGCAAAATATGTTGAAGATGTCGTGGGAGTAGAGCGACTGCCCTGACGGCCTGAGGTGAGCTTGAAACATAGCAGACTACACAGTATTAAACTACATGATCACAATTAATGTCTCTTAAAGCCGATGTCGAGTTTAGGACGTTTAGTGATCCTAAATAATCTGACAGCCGGTGTGCCACGTTCAGATATTGGGGAAAAACGACAGCCAGCTAGCTTGCCGTCAACGTTTTACATGGCTCAGGTTGTTTTGTGGAAGGCTAACCCAACTAAGAAACATGCAGATGACATGTCGTTTTATCAAGCAAGAGAAAACTTAAGGGGGTAGGCTAGCTAAAGGAAGCACATCTCTGCAGAGTTGGCTGCGAAAAAAATGAACAGGTGCAGGTGAGGCAGAGAACCTTTTTCAGGATTGTAGAGGTTTGATCTTGGTGAGACCGCTTGGAAAGTGCTTTTTCTTACACCTGATATATTCTCCGACCCAAAGATACTGTTTCCACTGTCAATGTCCATGTAATTGAAATAAATCCACTCCACATGATAACTGACGTTTACTGTTCTTCTCAAGACATAGGCCTACAAAATGTGCATGAACTAACTAAAATATCTGTAATGAAAATAAAAGGTTATAAAGTCTGTGAGAAGCTCGGAGCTTCAGGGCAACAGATAAGAACTGGTCGCTCCCACGCCACGGTTCTTTGCGATCTGAAATGAAAGCTGGCTCGTCAATACTTAAAGCGACAGTGCACATTTTAATATAGGCTACAAAAGACCCAACAAATGACCTAAACCTGTGAATTCTTATTGTTTTAGCTTTCCTATATAATATTCATCATTTTAATCATGGAATATGCCTATTAATGAAATTTCAAATTCAAATTAAATGATATTTTTAACCATTTTAAGCTATTTCTATTTATTATAACTTAAAGTCTACTTTGGCTGCTACAAGGATTATAAAGATGACAGTGGGTTAATTGATTAAGCATCCTCATATTTAGCCTTTTCATTTACTCATCATTTCATTTCATTTAAGATGAGGATGACTCAGAGCCACAGAACATAGGGCAAGTAGGCATAAGACTGATCATCTCTGTGACTGATACAGGTTTAAAAACTATCAAGGCTTTTTCTCATAATTTCATTTAATTTAGGGGCAGCCACATACCACACATGAGGAAATGTGGATCAGGAGACATTTAGGGCAGGTGGGCATAAGGCTGATCATCTCTGATATGATTAATAGGTAGGCCTACATGTTTAAAAACTAGCATGTTATATCATATGGTACGCATATTCAAGATACCATACAGTAAAATAATATTAATAATTATGACAATAATATACTACTTCTACTACTACTACTAAAAATAATAATACCCATGGTGAAGTTTCCTAAAAATTCCGAAGGCCACTCATTGTTGATGGTTTTTTTTTTGGGGGGGGGGGGGATGTTGCCCTTTCTTCAGGTTAGAGCAACTGCCCTTTGAGATTCCTGTGCACGTCCCTGCATTGACACATACATTTATTTGCATCAGAGATTATCAATTTATCTACGGATGCATAATGGTCATTCTGGTGCAGGATGATTGATATGATGGATGCTTTTATGCTTATTATTTGACATACTCTTCATATGGTATGCTTCATTATAATGGAATCATTATAATCATGTTTGCTGTTTATATGTCTAACACCCTATACTAATTGCCTTTCTGTCACTAATTTTAATGTTTTATACTGAAACCTGGACCATGCCGGGACTGAGAACAAATTGCATCTTGCAAAAAATCATTGCTTGATTGATTGTCATTTGATCATGTTTACCTTCATGTCAGCTGCCACTTCATTGATGGGACTGAAGGTGTGTCCTCTGTGAGTCTTAGAGTCTCTGCACACCAGACACACGGGCTGTTTATCCTCCAGACAGAAGAGATTGATTTTCTCGCTGTGCAGACTACAGAGCACCTCTGTTCTTGTTGAAGCCCTTTGGTCTTTCTCCTGTATGCGTGTCTCATACACATTTTTCAAAGTGAGGTTAGGGGGTGGCTCTATAGAAACTTTTTTCCTGCAGACTGGACATTCTCTGGATCCCTTCTTCTCCCATAACTGCTGCAGACAGGCCTTACATGCACTGTGAGAGCAGGTCAGCATGACAGGATCCTTGTAGACATCACAGCACACAGCACAGGTGAGATCTTTTGATGAGGCCATCTCCTGATGAGGTTTTCCTCCCAAAGTCCAATTAGCTGTCCATTTCAAAAAGGTACCATTTCTGTACGCCCCTGATAATATACCCGAGTTTAAAACAATTTGTGAAGAGAGGGCTAGCAACAGCCCGGCTCTGACTCTCTGGCCTTCACTTTCTCATCCAGTCTTAATGAGTCACTGGGAGGCCCTCCAGCATAGTGCATTCTGATTGGTCAAGTCTTGCATTATACAGTATTTCGTCTTTGCAGTGAGATTATTGCCCTTCACACAGCCTCTCCTCATCCTGTGTGCTTCATTTCTTATCATTCATGGTTTTATGGCTTTGTTATCGTCATTTATAAACCCTCCTCCCTACTTTGTGTGTGTGTGTGTGTGTGTGTGTGTGTGTGTGTGTGTGTGTGTGTGTGTGTGTGTGTGTGTGTGTGTGTGTGTGTGTGTGTGTGTGTGTGTGTGTATTAATGTTCTACTCAGTGGCAGTCATATAGTTGCATTAGGCCAAGGTTAACGTTTCCTTCCTGACAACATGAAGAAATGTTTCCATCTAGAGCAGTGGCGTGCACCGACACTTTGGGAGGCAGGTGCTGAAGGGGGCATGTGGAACTTCCGGCTGCCTTCTGTATTATCATGTCAGCATGGACCTCAGTACAACATGACAAAACATTCAAAAAAGAATGTCCAAAAATGCCACCTCGTCACTGTCTGTGCACACCTATGATCAAGGGAATGCCTTTTTGTAACATGGCAGCATGACTTGCGTAAAGATGACATGCTGATTTGCCACTTGGCAGTGATCTCACTGCCAAGACAAATTATAATGCAGGACTTGACCAATCAGAATGCACTATGCTGGAGGGCCTCCCAGTGACTCATCAAGACTGGATGAGACAGTGAAGGCCAGAGAGTCAGAGCCGGGCTGTTGCTAGCCCTCTCTTCACAAATTGTTTTAAACTCGGGTATATTATCTGGGGCGTACAGAAATGGTACCTTTTTGAAATAGACAGCTAATTGGACGTCACCTGTGCTGTGTGCTGTGATGTCTACTTTTAAGTGTTTAATTGTATTTTGTTTCCTTCGATTTCATGCTGAAGGTATATCTCCATCGCACCGTACTGTATAATTAACATACAGTATAGTCTTGGGCTACGGAGAAATTAGTGGAGCCAAACCTACAATGCATTTACAGTAAGTCCGGATATCTGGGGTAGCCGTGACCTAGTAGTTAGGGAGTTGGTCTTTTGGGAGTTGGTGGTTGTAGGTTCAAATCCACCTGACCTCTTCAGCTCCATCCATTGCTGAAGTCCCCTTTGCAAGGCACCTAACCCCACATTGCTCCAGGGACTGTAAATAGTAACTGTAAGTTGCTTTGGATAAAAGTGCCAGCTAAGCATAATGTAATCATCCCTTTAAGTTCACAGCATGTTATTTCTTTTACAGAATTTCACCACACAAAGACAACTGTGAAAGGAAAAGTGCCCTTGATGGAATTGTATTTTCTGGTGCAGTAAAAAAATAAAAATACATTTAAAAAAAGTTCATCCCACTGCCTGAAAAGGTGTTGTCGTCACCTGTGCTAATAGCCTTTATGGATCACAAATCAGGGTGGTAGACCAAGGCCTGGTTTAGACTTCTGCACCTGCAGGTACGGGCGGAAGATCACGCACCCAAAGAGCCTCCACGGACATCCCCCCCTCCCCCCTTCAGAGCTGAAACGATCCCTTGCAGCGTTAAACATATACACATACTTCTCCCAGGCTGAATTGTCTGTAATTGGTCTATAATCCGTAACCCCCTGACAGTCTGTCACCTGCAGCAGGATGAGTCTAAAGAGACTATACAGCAATTAAGTTGGTTTCACCTAAAAAAAGACCAAGACCAAAGAGGACTGCAGCATTCAAAACTTTTTGTTTTAGGCTTTTTTTAATTGTGGCGGTAACTTAATGGCTAGCATTCTGACTCAGTGTGTCTTCTTCAGAGTCAGAGTTCATTAGAAGGGCTGGACTGTGGCTCAAAAATCAAAAACACTCAAAAAACATTTTTGTTGATAAACTCATGGTCATACATAGAGCAGTAGAACCAATTTTCATACTACACCCTATTTATTTATGTCCACTATCTTGCAGATGGACCAATGGAGAACAGCTATTAACGTGTGGGCCAGTCCCTCAGAGTAAAACAAAGAAATAAACCAAAAAACAATAGCCTCAGCCCTTTGGGACTGTCAGCCAGCCCACCGGGAAAAGTCCTTGTATACCGAATAGCCGGTCCAGATATGATTTCATTTCTAACCCAGCTGCTCTAGTGTGACTGAGGACTTCACTGGCAGGATCCTCATAGAGAACTCTCCAGTGTTAAAGTAGGGGAACACTCTCTCTGTGAACGTGTGTATGAAAGTACAAAGCAGAGTGCCGCTATCAGGGTCAGAGAATGTCAGATGTCCTTTAGCTAAGTCCAGCAGCACTCTGACCCTCTGGATCTTCTGTTGGACCGTGAGAGGAGTGTAGGCCTGCGGGGTTGCACGTGCTAGAAATGCACCATCATAATAATACAGACTCAACCGTCCAATCGTGGAGGTGTGGTTTCCCTTCCTCTGGAGAGACTCTGTCATCACACCCAAGCTCCACCTTGTGTTCTCCCCAACCTCCACATCCCAGCAGTGTGTCCCTGAGTTAAAGCCCTCAGAACCCAGTACACTGGCAGCGAAGTCAAATCTTTCTGGGTTATCAGGAAGCTGCTGTATCTCATTACCACGTCTCACACTGGCCAGATCCTCAGACAGGATGAGCTGTGGGTTTGCAGTGTTGGGATCCAGAGTGACAGGAGCTGCCGCAATGCAGAGTTGCACAGTGGTATAGAGGATTAAATACAAAATGATAAAACTCTGCACTCTTTAATAAAAGTATTACATTTTCTACAGTGATGCTTGTAATGGAATGTGTGTGTGTGTGTGTGTGTGTGTGTGTGTGTGTGTGTGTGTGTGTGTGTGTGTGTGTGTGTGTGTGTGTGTGTGTGTGTGTGTGTGTGTGTGTGTGTGTGTGTGTATACTCACTGTATTGAACAATCTCTTGCATCTTCTCCCAGATTCTGAACTTCAGGTTGCCCAGGTGCTTTGTCACATTGATAAGAGCTCCTGAAAGCCTCTCTGGATCCTGCAGTGTGCCCTTGGATCTGGAAATAACATTCAGGAGTCAGTGCTGCTGTGGGTTTGGGTTCAGAACCACAGACAAGAGAGAGAAAGGAGGCTCACTTACCGTTCCACTGTGCTCTTGTAGTTCTGGACAAAGAATGATAAACCATTGTCAAGTACTGAATTACAGTCAAATGTTGCACTCATCAATTGACATTAAATTTATATATGCTTTAAAATGTATCTCACATCAAAATTAATTACATACTTGTAATTCCACCTTGAGAAACTGGAATTCAGTTTTGAATAACAGCAACCTTGTTGTAATGTATAGGCTATTTAAAGTTGCACTCTGTAATTGTTTAACAGCTTCTTTCCAGAATTCATGCTGCCCAGTCATGAACTCTAAGTATTCATTATTTCTGGGAAAATGTAACTTTTCGTACATAAAAAGGTGAATCTTCTTAATGTCTGCCATTTTGAAGTTCCAGCAATAGATATTTTAGCTGAAAAACTTACTGTATCTAGTAAATTAGTTTACTTTATTAATGAAAAGATCACATTTGGCAATAGGCAGCACAACTGCAATACCTACTCTGGCCACCATCCTACATAGTGTACCTTTAACCCATTTAAGCCTAAGGCACCTGCAAAAAAACAACAACACCTAGGCCTACTGAATGCCTGAGCCTTTTTTGGGAAAAGGCGCCCTCAGCCTATAAAAACCTAAATACCTCAGCCTCTGAAGCACATTAATGCATGAAATAAATTGCATTTAATAGCTAGGATCCTCATCTTACATTGGAATGTGTTCATTCAGCTCTAACATACCCACATTTTTATTTTTTATCTTAAAAACGGCAAATCTCAAGAGCCCGAATGCTTCTCCGAGATTCTGATCATTGTAATGGGGACAATCATTCGTTTACATTTAAAAAAACAACAAAAAAACATCTTGATTTATTCCCAATAACATCCAAAAGGTTATCCAACATCAGCAGACAACTACTAAACAGTGATACCTTTTGGAATAATATTTGGAGTAGGCCTATGTTAAGAAAGTTTTTAATGTAAACAAAGTCTGCCCCCATTAGAATAGCTCAGCTCTCGGAAAGGGCTGAGTCAAAAAATGCAACATCTACTGACAAGTCAAGGGTTGCACGAGCAATACCACAGCATATTGAAATTGGCAGAAGTTAGCCTTTAACATCTTTGGTTAAATAAAAAATTATCTACATTGAAGATCAAACATGTTCTAATTGGCAGCACTTCATTGGTCAATTATATTATGTTCACTGTTAGCCTACCTAAGATAACACAGAAGGGAATGTCACGTGGAAGTTACAAGAGCATTATCAAATGTAAAACTTAATTATTTAAAAGAAGAAAGGAAATCCGCACACTGTTACTGCTCACCGATTTATTGAACACAACGTTTCGACCTCAGGCGGTCTTCGTCAGGTTACTGGTCACTAACAGTGTGCGGATTTCCTTTCTTCTTTTACGCACGTTTGTTTGATCCAGCACCTGTTTTACTGGATGTGCGCGCATCACCTACACTACTTTAAAACTTAATTATTTAACATGAGTGGTGGTGGGATGATGCTCTACTGTAATTTACTTAAATTGTGGTCTATTGCTTAAAACATTCTTATAATAATTATCGTGAACCCATTTTCACTGTACCTGAAGGAATGTGACATCATCAGCTTTTATCTCCTCCTCTATGGCTCTGATTGTGTCTGAAAGAGATGAGATCTCCCTGCTCATATTCTCAATCTTCTCCTTCATCATCTGACTCTTCTGCTCCTCTTCCTCCCTCAGTGCAGCTATCCTGGCTGCCTCTTCATCTCGGAGAAACTGGTGAAGCTTCTCAAACTCCTCCTTGATCTGCTTCTCTGTGCTCTGGGCCCGAGTCTAACACACACAAAAACATAGCCTAGTACACTCATACCGTAGGGCACATCAAGAATGCTCAAATGTGTCACTAATCCCTTTCAATTTCTTACCACAATGTACGCTGCTGTTTGGTCAAACATGAGTTTCGCTTTTTCAAATGTCTTCAGTTTCTCTTTCAGGGGCTCCGATTTGTTCTTGAGTTCCTCCTGAAAATACAGATTCATGTTTTGATCTGATGAGGAAGCTCATCTTGGTAGGTGGAGGTAGACAAAAACTTGTGAGCAAGAGGCAACAAGGTCACTTACAATCACAGTTATTTTATCAACTCCTCTGTAAATACATGTATTTATTTTATTGGTATTATTAACCATAAGAGAATGTATTTTGTTTGACATTTTTACCATTTGGAATCTACAGATGTTTAATATATGTGGCCTTTAAACCGTAGGTTGTTCTTAGAGTCTAGGAATGCCCCTGCACACAGTGGCTTTCCTGGCTTGTAGTGTTTACTCACAATTGTTTGATCACTCTTACCTTCATGTCTGTTGCAGCTTCATCAATAGGACTGAGATTGTGGCCTCTGTGTAGTTTTGAGGTCTGGCACACCACACACACAGGCTGTTTATCCTCCAGACAGAAGAGCTTGAGTTTCTCACTGTGCAGACTGCAGAGTAACTCAGATACTACTGACGTCCTCTGCTGTGCTATGAAGTTGTCACACAGATTCCTTAAAGCTATATTAGATTGTAGTTTGCTATTGAAGAACCTTTTGCGACAGACAGGGCACTCCTGGTGCCCTTTTAATTCCCAGTATTTCTCTGCACAGGCTTTACACACACTGTGACTACACTCCATTATGACAGGGTCTTTAAAAACCTCCAGACAATATGGGCAAGAAAAACTGGACTCACAGAACGGACGCTTAGTAGCCATTTTTTTAAGTTCTGAAACAGTCCTTAATCCCCTTTGTTGAATTCTTCCTTTCTCTTTCAGATCTTTAGTGTGTGGTGGTGGTGGGTGCTATCCAAATACAAAGGAACAAAGAGAGTGAGCTAAAGTCTTGCATGTCGTGTCAGATTCAAAAAGCATGAAAAGTCCAATTAAATCTCCAATTACTTGTCCCTTTCAAAGAGTTATCATTTCTATACAGCCCTAGCTGTCCATTTCAACAAGCTGTACAACTTGTAGAATCACAAACTGCCTCTGTCTCACGTTCACTTCCTCATCCTGACTTGATGAGTCAGAGGGAGGTCCTGCCGCAGTACTGGATCCTGATTGGACAATCCTGCACCATACCAAGAACTAGTTTTCTCTCTTTGCACTGAGGTTACTGCCGTTAACACAGCCTATCACCCTGTGTGCGTGTGTGTGCATTTGTTAATGTTTTTTTCAGTAGCAGTCATAGTGATAGGTATGTAGGCCAAAGTTATCAATATTCCTCTCTGCTGTCTAAAACATTGCTAAACATATGGAGCGATGTTTAACTCAGACATGTGTCCTTATATAAGCCATGGAGTAGTGATAAACTCTCACATGAATTCTCAGGAATTCATTGTGACATGATATAGTCACATTTTAAATGAATGAATTATAAACAAGACATCAGATAGTCTACAGTTTTTTGTTTATTTAAATATACGTGTGTGTGTGTGTGTGTGTGTGTGTGTGTGTGTGTGTGTGTGTGTGTGTGTGTGTGTGTGTGTGTGTGTGTGTGTGTGTGTGTGTGTGTGTGTGTGTGTGTTGCCATTGCCATCAACTGCTAAAATGTTACATTGCTACCTCCCCGTTGATATCAGATCAAAGTTTACAAATATTGTTGTTCAGATTGTTAAAGTGATACTGTCCCATTTTTGGAAATATGCTTATTTTACACCTCCCCTTGACTTAAATAATAGGCTTTTACCATTCTCCTATACTTGCAACCGTTCTCTGGATATGGCAGTGCACATGTTACCTCCAAACTAGCAGTTAACATTGAGTCCTATGAGACCAGCTGGTGGCTAACTGGTCTCATAGGGCTCAATGTTAACGGCTAACTTGGAGGTAAAATTTGCACTGCTGTGCTCAGAGAACTGCAGGAAGTACAGGAGAAAGGTACAACTCAATTATTTAACTAAAGGGGAGGTGTAATATGAGATTCTTTCCAAAAAATGGGACAATATCACTTTAAGATTGCATTCCTGACCCCTTCCTAACCGTTGCTCTATAAAGGGGCTCATTGTGCCAGACATGGAAATATCTACAGTCTTGGAGTAACTGTTGTATGTGTAGTGATGTCTGGAGATGAGTTCTTTGGAGTTACTGTGTCGTGGTGTGACTTAGATGAGGTCTTTTGGTGTTGCTAATGTGTCTGAAAATAAGATATTTGCAGTAGAGTCTTCACAGGATGCCTTGTAGTCTTTGGTGTAACTGACTTGATGAGACATCATTTTTGATTACTGCAAAGTGTGAAATAAAGTTTGTAGCTCTAGGGGTGCTGTCGAGAGAGCCCATTAATTGACCCGTTTAGAAGTCACGTCATCACTGACTGCGCATGCATCGTCGACTCAAAAATACACACACACACACACACACACACATACTTGTTAAGCTATTCCAAGAGGGAAGAGTCTTTTACAGAAGCATATGATGTTTGTACCGACTGTCAGTGATGCTACCGCAGTAATGGTAACCTACTGTGTCCATGTCCAAAACCAGACTGCATACGAATTAAAATGCTATTGTCAGCAAAGAAATGTTTTATTTGTTCATTCATAAGTGATTAAAATAATTAAGTCCAAATTAGTAGGGTCACCACCTTTTAACAGTGGGAGGACAAGTGCAGATTTCCAAGAATTTGGAATAGAGCGGCTCAAACTGAGATTAAAAAAGCAGAAACAGGGTCAGCTAATTTAAGAAAATATTGCTCAATATTATCTGAACCAGCAGACTTTTTACAGTTTAAGTTTAGAAGTGCCTTTTGTAACTCATAAGCCGATATGTAAGAAATTGTTCGAGGAAGAGAGCGTTGAACACAATAAGTGAAGCAAAGGGAAATGTAATTACTTTTAATTAATTTTTACATCATCCCTACTTGTTATGTAGTGGTTCTGTGTTGGTCCCAAGCAAAAGGAAAGCAGCTGCGTTGAATCTACGTTAATTATGTCACCAACCGACTTCCTGCGTCCCAGTTGTCACAGAGCCACACCACAAGGACACTCAAAAACTCATTTTGCCCCAATACATGAATAAATAAATACACCATATTATAGACAGAAATTCTAACGGGCGTAACTGTTTTTCTCTTAATTCCAAAAGGAAAGCAAAAAGAAATAATAATAATAATACAACAACACAGCTCATACACAAGAGGATTGCTTGATGTCATGGTAGAATTAAAACAAATGATGCAAATGAAGCATAAAGGCCTCATGGACTATAGCAACTACAGCTGCTTCAGTTGTCCTTGGTAATACCTCATCGATTACCCTGGGCACAGGATATTATGTCATATCAAATTCAGCGGCTCTAGTGTAACTGAGGACTTCACTGGTAGGACGCACAAAGGGAACTCTCCAGTGTTAAAGTAGGGCAACACTTTCTCTGTGAACGTGTGTATGAAGGTACAAAGCAGAGTGCTGTTATCTGGGTCAGAGAATGTCAGATGTCCTTTGCCGAAGTCCAGCTGCACTCTGATCACCTGGGGCCTCTGCTGCACTCTGAGCTCAGTGGCAGTCTGTGGGGTAGACCATGCCCAATACCGGTCACTGCTACACACAATAAACCACAATCCACTCTTGGAGTTGAAGTCACCCTTCCTCTGGAGAGACTCTGTCATCACACCAACACTCCACCCTGTGTTCTCCCTAACCTCCACATCCCAGCAGTGTGTCCCTGAGTTAAAGGCCTCAGAGCCCAGCACACTAGCAGCAAAGTCAAATCTCTCTGGATTATCAGGAAGGTGCTGTATCTCATCACCACGTCTTAAACTGGACAGATCCTCAGACAGGATGAGTGATGGGTTTGCTGTGTTGGGATCCAGAGTGACAGGAGCTGCAGCAAAGCAGAGTTGCACAGTGGTACAGAGAATTAAACATCACAATGGTCAGACTATGCGCTCCTAATTAAAACATGACACTTTTACAGTGATTCCTCATGTGATGGGAATTAAATTAAGAAAGGGAAGCTTTTTTAACATCTTACATCAACACATTATGTGCCTTTGATTTCTATAATTGCAAAGTGTGTGTGTGTGTGCGCGCTCACTGTATTGAACAATCTCTTGCATCTTCTCCCAGACTAAGAATTCAAGGTTGCCCAGGTGTTTTGCTTCATTGATCAGAGCTCCTGAAAGCCTCTCTGGATCCTTCAGTGTGCACTGGGCTCTGGAATAACACGCAGGAGTCAGTGCTGCTGTGGGTTTGGGTTCAGAACCACAGACAAGAAAGAGACAGGAGGCACATCACTCACCTTGCCACTGTGCTCTTGTAGCTCTGAAAAAAGGATAAATAAGGATAAACGTATTTACAGTACGCACACACACACAATAATTTTACTCTCAGATACAGCATTTCTCGGTTGTCATTAAAGGACAAGTGCACTATTTCGAACATTAAGCCCCTTTTCTGAGTTGTCTGCAATGCTTTACATTCCCCCTCAAAGTTGATTTCACGTTTTCTGCGGTCTCTGTTATTTGGCTGATTTGGATTTTGTCTCAACTGGATTTAGAATGGCCATCCATGGGCATGTCCAAATCTGTTCTTAAAACCACACTTAACATTTGTTTTCAAGAGTATGCAACTCACCCAGTGTTTGGTGGTATTCACAGGTATTCCATTACAATTTTTGTAGCAAAACGTGGCTTCTGTCATCTTTTATGCAGCATGTACAGTATATCACTAAACAAATATACTTTAGATGGCGTCAAGCATGTGTGGTGGTAAACAAGTGAGTTTTACAAAAAAGTGAATCCTCTCAATAGCCAAGCATGGTAGTGGGACTAACATGATTTGGGGATGCATGAATACTGTCAACATTGGCAATCTGAAATACACCTAAAAGAAACATTCATGTCAACATGCACTGTGACTACTGAAGCAGATCATGATATTCTCCATAGGATTGCATTCAAATCTCACACAAATCTATTTAAGCCAGGTGCACACTCAAAATGTAACAGTTCAATGAAAAGAAAGGTTGAAACACACACCGATGACCTCCCTTTTAATTTCGAGACGATTCGAGCCAACACGGCCCCTTCAATACTGGATTTTAATCTGGGGTGTAGGCCTACTTACTTTTGTGGGTACATGTTCAAACATTAATGGCTGTATTTTTTTTTTTTCTGAGTGAGCAAGCGGTTAAATATGTTGTTAAAAGGTCACTAAACATTGTGTCAAAGTGATTTTTTTTTCATGCTTTCCTATGAAAAGATATACTCACAAATCTGCCAAAACTGCAGGAGTGTACTCACTTTTGTGATATACTGTAGCACAAAACGGCAAGGACAGGAGCCATATTTTGCCTTCAAACGTGTTAGGGAATGCCAGTGAAAACCTCTAACCCCTTGAAATGCATACTTGAGAAAACAAATATTTAGGGTGATCGGTTTCATTTTACCTGCAGGAATGTGAGATCATCCATTGTCATCTCCCTTTCTATGGCTCTGATTGTGTCTGAAATAAATGAGCTCTCTCTGCTCATCTTCTCAATCTTCTCCTTCATCATCTGACTCTTCTGCTTCTCTTCCTCCCTCAGTGCAGATATCCTGGACGTCTCCTCATTTCGTAGAAACTGGTGAAGCTTCTCAAACTCCTCCTTGATCTGCTTCTCTGTGCACTGGACCTGAGTCTAACATAATAAACATACAGTATACACATTACAAAGGGCATATCACAGAATACTACTAAAGTGTCACTGACCCCTTTCAATTTCTTACCAAAATGTATGCTGCTGTTTGGTTAAACACGAGCTTCGCTTTTTCAAATGTCTTCAGTCTCTCTTTCAATGGCTCCAATTTGTTCTTGAGTTCCTCCTGAAATACAAAGAGATTCATGGCTTGCTGAGTAAGTTTGTCTTTGTAGAGGTAGACAAAAGATTGTGAGGAAGAGGCAACAAGGTCACTGACAATCACTGTTGGTGGGCAAACATACATATGTTTGATTGCATTAACTCAATGACTTTCTGTGATTAATCATGAATAATCGCATGGTGTGCATGAAACCCAAACATTTTAAAAGCACTGTTTCGTTTGAAAAATATAGATGTACTGATCAGCTTTTTTTGACCTGATCACCCATTACCGAAAAATCATGATCTACCGATCACCAATCACAGCCAACCACAGTTAGAATTGGAATCTTTGACTGAGTAATCTAACTAACTTTCTAAACTGACATTTTCTGAACTGAAGTAGACCAATCATAATCTGCATATTAACTGTAACCCATATATGTAATATATGTAGTCTATCTCTCAAATTGGAAATGTAGGCCTATTTGCAATGCCAACCTATATTTAAGACTAAATTAGAGCTCTGGTGGTGGAGGAGATTCGAAGGCAAAAAGAAGCAGCCAGGTGTGCCAGAGCAGGCCAGAGACAGTAGAACAGAGAATATGGAGTCTTAAGCCCTATTTGGACGGGACCAGTTTTATGTATGGACATGGGGAAATGTGATTTTGTCTCAGGTCGTCAGTAATAGAAATGGCCGATTCGGACTGGATTGAAATATCTCAGTAAACGAACTGAAAGTGGGAGGAGTAATTCATCACACACACCGTTGTGACTGCACTTGTTGTGATGTGCGTCCCATCTCCACATTATATTATTGATTTTTGAGCATATCATTGAATACATGGAGGCATTTGGTCCCCTGGAACAATTTTAATAATTGCCTGTTGGTTTACTGACCCATCAAAATTACATTACATTACATTAGTATTTAGCAGACGCCTTTATTCAAAGCGATTTACAAGGAGCAATTTAAACAGGAACAGGGTAAGGCACAGTGTACAGTTGCAACACTGATAGCATTGTCCTACAAAGAGTAAAGAGGACAATGCATTAAAAAGTAGCAAAAAGTAAACAAAGACCTCAAGGTGCAGTGTACAGTTGCAACACTCATTGTCACACACAAGGTAATAGAAGCATCATTAAATAATAGGAAGGTCAGAAGGTAAATAGGACAATAAGCAAGACATCTAGGCGCAGTGTACAGTTGCAACACTGGCAACAATGTCCAACACAGTGATAAAGAAAAAATAAGTAAAGGATTTAAAAGGATGTTAAAAGTAAATTAGGTACATAAAGATGTTAATAGCGTTGGCTTAAGGAAAGACCTCACAGACTAAGACTAAGGAAAGAGACTAAAAACTGAAGGAACAACTCCCTAAAACAAAATTAACTGCTTACTGCAAGGCTATAATGTCTACAAGCCCAGAGAGATTAGATATATTGTGCGTTTCGTGCACTTAACCGGACATCTTTACATGGGATCGCATTCGGACGGGATTTTTTACAGAGTGTAATTTCTCCGGACCATTTCACAGGAGGTAAAACTCGCGGTGAAGTCTACTGACATACTCTGCTACTCCATACTGACATGGCGCATTCGGACGGGACTTAGTTTCCCCCTTATTATTTCTTTAACCCATGTCCCCCCATTAATCCATTGATGTCTGATGCTGCGTTGCGTTGAGATTTAACACAACTTTATTAAAAATCTCTGCTTGTTTGAGATGAACACATTCTAATTAAATATGAGGGTCTTAGCACTTAAATGCAACTTAGTGCATATTCCTATGCGATTCAGAAGCTGAGATGTTTAGGTTTTTATAGTCAGAGGGAAGCTTTCTTAAAAAGGGCTCAGGCATTCAGCACCTATTTTTTGCAGGTGCCTTAGGCGTCAATGGGTTAAACTAGTCCTGTACGAATAGGGCTTAACAGGCTAAACTTCATCATAAAAGCCATAACATTCTGTCCACACCAGCAAACCTACACCTGTGGCTTGGTGAGGACCCGGCATGTTCCTTGTGCTCAGCCCCAGGTGGCCTCAAACACATTCTCCTGGGTTGCAAGACCTCCCTTTCTCAAGGCCCATGCACCTGGTGTTACAATCAAGTTCTGCACTGTCTGGCCTCAGTCATAGAAGAGAAAAGAACTGCCACAAATGCCACTCCACTTAATACATATCCAGAAGTCCAAAACCTCAACAGCCTTCATCCGGGAGGCATGCATGTCTTCATTCAGCTCTAACATACCTACATTTCTAATTTTAAAAAATCTAAAATCTCACGAGCCTGAATGCTGCATCCATGCAGCTTCAGGCACCTGGGTCAATGTAGCTTACGCACAGCATCCAGCATCCTTGGATTAAATATGTAAATAAACCTAGGTTGTTATAGTATACGAATGCCTCTGCACACAATGGCTTTTCTGACTTATATCACAATCATTGGATCACTCTTACCTTCATGTCTGCTGCAGCTTCATCAATAGGACTGAGATTGTGGCCTCTGTGTAGTTTTGAGGTCTGGCATACCACACACACAGGCTGTTTATCCTCCAGACAGAAGAGCTTGAGTTTCTCACTGTGCAGACTGCAGAGCAACTCAGATGCTACTGACATCCTCTGCTGTGCTAAAATGTTCTCACATAGATTCCTTAGAACCAGGTTAGATTGTAGTTTACTATTGAAGAACCTTTTGCGGCAAACAGGACACTCCTGACATCCTTTGGTTGCCCAATACTTTTCTGCACAGGCTTTACACACACTGTGACTACACTCCATGATGACCGGATCTTTAAAAACATCCAGACAATATGGGCAGGAAAAATCTGACTCACAAAATAGGCGCTTGGCAGCCATTTTGTTGTTCTAGTGGTCTGTGAAGCACTTCTAAATCCCCTTTGCTAAATTATTCCAATTTTCTTTCAGACCTTTAGTGTTTGGTGGTATGTACTATGCAAAGACAAAGGAGCAGAGAAACTGAGTCTTAGCTGTTGTTTCAGATTCAGATCCCAATGTCCAATTATGTAAAATTAGCTCTCCATTTCAAAAGGTTTCCAAATACAAACTTGTGAGGAGAGGAATTACAGACCCTCTCACCTTTATTACTTCCTCATCCAGACTTGATGAGTCAGAGGGAGGTCCTCCAGCAATATTGGATCCTGATTGGACAATCTTGATTTGTCTTATGGCTCGTTCAAAAAGTCGAGAATCCCAAGAAAGCTGACCTAAAACCTCTGGAAAGAGGGTGTGAACATTTGGTGACGCAATGTCAGATTTATAATTATCGAGGTTGATCTCAGGCGGTGCAGATATATGAGTCATAATTTAGCAATGAAATCAATGTAGTGACGTAATAATAAGGGCTCATTTGAAAATTATTTTACTAGTAAATCAATTCACTGAATATGTATGCATAATCTATAGTCAAAATATATCAGAAGTATGACTTGGGTAATAGAGAAATTGAATGCTTCGCTAAGTTTCAGAGTGTGTAAGAGAAGAGAGCATGTGTTCTTATCTGTGTGCTTGAGTGTGTGTCCAGAGTTTCGCTACCCCCACTCTGTGTGTGTGTGTGCTTGTTTAAGTATATGTGTCTCTGTGTCCCAGGATGTTTAAAACTACTGTGTGTTTGTGTGTTGTAATAAGATACTTTTCTGTTATAGCTATATGTGATTAATCTGATGACTTGTAGACTTTTGGATATCTTTATGTTTGTGGGATGTGAAAACTTGATGATTTGTTGCTAAATACTTAATGAGTGCCTTAACTGGTATGCCCCCACACTGACCACCTCAAAGGTCAGAAAGGTCACAAGGAACTATCAAGCTCTACATGATGAATAGGCAATTGGTCTTAGAGGTTTGGGCATCTGCTTTTCAGTATGTGTAAACGTTAACCAGGAAGATGGACCAAGAACCAGACCCCACCAAGCGAACATCAGGATGACTACAATGGACACTCAGACACACCCAAGGAAGCAGTTTTAAGCAAGAGCACAGGGACAGATAGTCAGTTCTGATCTGTTGGTGGTTAGGGTAAGATGGAAACTACAGAACTCTGGCAATGCTTTAACCATTTAAACAATAATGTATGACCTTGTATTTCTTATATTGGAAGAATAAACCGGCTTAATTCGAAAATTGGACACCACGCTCTCTGACTCTTTTTAAAATGAACACACAGGATTCCGGTTAGCACATAGTAAGTTTTAAGGATGGTTTATAAGATGATATTCAAGATTTTGAGTAGAAAAGCTGGAATCCAACAGCGGAAGTACTGTATACAACAACGAGTACCCGAGCTTGTGTTTGGTGTGATGACACACGCATCATCAACATGGCGTCCATGCATGCAACTGGCATGTAAACAGTATCATAAATGCTAAATATCGTCTTATAATCACTATCAACAACCAGTTAATGTCATTCAATTGCAGATGCACATATGTCAGTAATGCTGGTCTCTGACTGTTTAATCTAGCTTACTTCAGCTAAAATGATATGTCGTGGATGTGGAGGTACAAAAAAAAAAGAGGACCAAAACAAAACAGGCATGATTCCGGGATCAGTGGCGTTCATGCGCCAAACTCCAGAACTCGGTTGTCATGTGAGCAGTGTCGTCAGCTGTCTCGAAAGGTCCAGAGCCCGTGAAGGCAACAATATACTCATGAACGGCGCAACGTTTTCCATGTGCGTTACGCCCAGGGGGGCAGGATTTGGCTGGTTAGCTTCGCCGATTAGCAAGGCACTTCCTTGTTCGCCTTTTTCACAAATTCTCATTTCAGACCCCACTTATGATTGGTGGGTGAGCGAGTTTAGTGTTAGGCACACAGACCTTTACAGGTATGTGGTTGGGCACCTCCATGCATCCAATGCCCTAACTTTCTAGTCAAACGTAAGTCATTCACTAACGTGGCACGTAATTGGCTGAGTAAACTGTCGGAGGAAATAACTCCATTTTGGAAGCTGAAAAAAATCGATAATTTTGGCTGAATTCACTAGCCTAGCATTTCCCATTGAAATGACTGGAGGCTGGACTTATTCACTCTCTCCAGTTCTTAGGCTAGTGAATTCAGCCAAAATTGAATAAAATTCAGCTTCAAAGATGGAGTTTCCTGGAGCTCATTTCCGACACCAGTTTACTCCTTCCTCCTACTTTACTACATAGGTCTGTGTGCCCAACACTAAACTCGAGTACCCACCAATCATCATTGAGCGGAATGGCGCCGGAAATTAGCGAATTTGTGAAAATGGCGACGTGGAAGTGCCTTGCTAATCGGCGAAGCAAACCAGACAAATCCTGACCCCCTGGTCTTATCTACCCTGTAAGGATGAAGTCAAAGAATCGTATAGGAGAAAGATACTTCAGGATCATTCTTTTCCGGTTAGAAGACCTTTGCAGTCTTGAGGTTGAGAATAAATGGAGTTCCCTTAGTGCTGTAGATGGCGGTAGCGCACTTCTTGTGCAAACATCCCAAAAAGAGAAAAGGAAGGAGGGGACGACGCCCCTTTAGGCCGGCTTCACACCAAGGCGGTGAAGCGTCGCGGAATGGAATTGTTTTTGGCCGGCGGAAATACATGGAAACAAATCTGTCCTTCCACACCAAACGGTGTTAGTGAGGCGGAAGTGGCGCGGGAGCTGGCTTCGCACCGCGCTGCATTTGGAAAATAGGACTCGAGCTGATTTTGGGCGGCAGTGGTCGGTGGTATCCCATTCAAATGAATGGCAAAGTAGCACACTAGCTTTGGCTGTGGGGGGATTTTGAACAGGACTGGCCGCGCACGCCGATGCTGTAGATGTGAAAGGCAGATTAGAACACACCGGCCAAAACTAAGTAGAAAGACCTCAGTCGTCTTGCTTCCGTTCCGCAACGCTTTGATGTGAATTTGGCCTTAGGACAGTGTTTCCCAACCAGGGGTACGTGTACCACTAGGGGTACGCGAGCACACTGCAGGGGGTACGCGAGCACACTGCAGGGGGTACTTGGAAAGATGCAATTTTAACAAATGTATGGAGCTTAGTTACATTGAAATAGAGAAAGCTATATAGAATATGACTTACGGGGTACTCATGACACAACAAACAGGCTTAGGGGGTACACAAGACAAAAAAGGTTGGGAAACACTGCCTTAGGAGACTGAATTTCAGCACACTCCTTTGCATTGGGTGGGCGGAGTTTGAGATATCGTTCTCTCCTATATTATGCTTTGATGAAGTCTTCGCACTTGACATGGAGTCTTTGCACTTTTTTGGCGTTCAAACCGCCTGTCTGCACCATGTGTGTGCGTCACCACTAACCTCATTATGCTGTACCTACTCCACATATTCCACAAACACATACTAGTCTGGCCAAGGCAAACCATATACAGGTACATTTCCAAAGGTTTTATGGGCATGTTTAAGGTAACGGCGCACCAGTTAACAAGTATGTTAAACAATAGCCTTATTCGAGATATGGCAACGACTACATGTGCATGTAGACAGCACTGCATTCTGGATGAAAATGTTGCAATGTTGCATGATGGTTATAATAGATTTCTTGTCCAAATTAACAAATTTCAGTCATGTTGCGCTGACAAGGTGACGTCACATGGTGTCAAATTATCGTGGGATGAATACGACTGCAGTCGGACCTTGCAACTCCTTCAGTTGCTTATCCCCGTTGATGCTTGTCTGCAAGTTTATGCGTATCGCCTCCGAGGTCATGTGCCCACAGTTCACTCACGTGTGTATAGGAGCGTTGTCTCACACCCCTACACAAGTTTGCACCGCACTCAACTTACCCACTGCCCCTCCACATCTCACAAGTGGTGTGCTAGTAGATCAAACTGATGCGAGCTCATCGTCTTGTGCATATTTGTGGCCGACTTTATATGCGCTGTGTTTAATATCACTCACATCGTGAAAATAAGTTCTCGTTCACGTGCTTTGTCAACGTCGATCGAACGCATCAAAGACGTACTGTATGCACCTAATGGTAGGTCTAGTCACTTAAAGCTTCAACTAGTAACATGCAGAAGCATTTAAAGAATGCCAGACTAGACACACCCTTTGCAAATAGTTTGCATGGCCATACTTAAGTCTTACCAGAGAAATATTAAATAGAATAGTATTGGATAGAGTACACCATTAACCACAATATGCCTTCCCCTACTCCATACACCCCACAGAAACATGATATACTGTAGAATGCTATTGTATTGCACACACCATTAACCTTACTATGCCTTGCATATACCATTCCTTCCACAGAGACATCATAGTATTGTATTGCACAGAACACTACCCACATTATCCTTTGTCTACTGAACATAATCCACAGAAACAGCATTACCTATATAGAGCACACCACTACCATGACTATGCTTTGCCTACTCCACATGTAGTTGTACTGTGTACCTCTTTGTGCGTGGTTTTGCATTAAGTCATCTACCAAATTATATTAAATAATTAAGCTCTGCAAAAACCATCTCTTAAAAGTAATGTAATGTAAATGAATGCGATAGAATTAACGACTGACTCTTGACTTGCCAAACAAATGCGATAGAACTAACGACTGGCTTTTGGCCATAGCAACCTGCAGTTTACAATTAGTAACGGCAGTTCGCCCAACTTAAGCTGGGCTTACACTGTGCGACTTTTGCCCCGATTTGGCACTCGCACGACTTTTTGAGAGTCGGGCCGATTTCTTGCTCAATCGCAGGTCAATCGTGAGTCTCGCATCGTCCAGTGTACATGGATTAACGACAAGCGATTTCGCCTCACGATCGTGCAATCGCAGGGTCGCAAGAAAATCAAAACGGTTTGAAATTCTGGTCGTGCGTAAATCGCACAGTTAAAGCAGTGCATGCACAAATTAATAGGGCCGTGCGATTCGCTGTTGAGCGCGACCTCATCTCCACCTCAGGTGCGCATGTTCCCTCCTCTACAGACCGGGGAAACATGCCTGTCGCGTCGTTTGGTGGAAGCATTTCGCTCGCATCCGACTGTCGGCTCGTGTAGTGTGAGGACGTGAGTCGTGAGTTGGAAACTTTTAAACAGTGAAATTCCATCGTGCAGTGTGAGCAGAAGCTTAAGACCCACGAGTGAAAATATCGCACAGTGTATGCCCGGCTTTAGTCGCACGTTTGACGCCTGACAGGTTATAGGGAATTAGATGCAACCCCATCAGCCAATCAGAAAAGAGGATTCTGTTGCGCAGGCAGATAAGCCTGCTATAATGTAACAGCATACATACAGGGGATTGCTGAATGTAATGTAATGTAATGTAACTGCATAAAGTGGACTGCTAAATGTAATGTCATGTAATGTAATATTATGTTCAAGTTATGGGGTACATCACACTACACAACACTACTCGACATGACAATTTTAATGTCAATATCATTCCACTGCATTATGAAACATTACTACAGACTCTTATGGACAACAGTCATATTACACTACATTACGAAAGACTCCTCATGAAGATGTCATTAAATACCACAACACTCATCAGACTCTTATGAGCAATACATTTATTTATTTTGTATTACATTACACCACACTACACCCAAAATTGTTAGGGCTAATGGCCTTAAATTGCATTACCTAAAGCTTTTTGAGAGTCGGGCCGATTTCTTGCTCAATCGCAGGTCGATCGTGAGTCTCGCATCGTGCAGTGTACATGGGGTGACGACAAGCGATTTCGCCTCACGATCGTGCAATCGCAGGATTGCAAGAACATCAAAACGGTTTGAAATTCTGGTCGTGGCTCGTGCATAAATCGCACAGTTAAAGCAGTGCTACGACTCGATTTGACACTTCACATGCACAAATTAATAGGGCCGTGCGATTCGCTGTTGAGCGCGACCTCATCTCCACCTCAGGTGCGCATGTTCCGTCCTCTGCAGACCGGGGAAACATGCCTGTCGCGTCGTACAGTGAAAGCGTTTCGCTCGCATCCGACTGTAGGCTCGTATAGTGTGAGGTCTTGAGTCATGAGTTGTGAATTTTTAAACAGTGAAATTCCATCGTGCAGTGTGAGCAGAATCTTAAGACCCACGAGTGAAAATATCGCACAGTGTATGCACGGCTTTACACTACATGAAATACCAACAGAAAACCCCAGTGTCTGGTGAGTCACCTTGTGTTTTGTGTCTAGCTGTGCTGCTCTATTGTGACTGAGGCCTTCACCGGTAGGATCCTCAGAGGTGCACCCCTACCACCATTAAAGTATGGAAACACTCTCTCAGTGAAGGTCTGTGTGAAGGTGTGTAGGTGTGTGTTACTATCAGGGTTAGTGAAGGATAGTTCTCCCCTGTCCCAATCCAGCTTCACTCTGATCCTCTGGGGATTCTGCTGCACTATGAGCTCAGCGGCAGGCTGTGGGGTAGACATTGACAGTGAATCAATGGGGGTAGACCATGCCCAGTATCTACCATTCTTAAGAAGAACAAACCACAGTCCACTCACAAAGGTATAGTTTCCTTTCCTCTGGAGAGACCCGGTCATCATACCCACACTCCACCATGTGTTCTCCTCAACCTCCACATCCCAGCAGTGTGTCCCCGAGTTAAAGCCCTCAGAGCCCAGCACACTAGCAAAGTGATCAAATCTCTCTGGATTATCAGGAAGCTGCTGTCTCTCATCAACACGCCTTACACTGGTTAGATCCTCCGACAGGACGAGTTGTGGGTGTGCAGAGTTGATATCCAGAATCACAGGGGCTGCAGAAAGGAAAAAGAATCATAGTTTGTTTATTGTCACACTGATAACTGCCCTACACTGTGTGCGTGTGTGTGTACTCACTGTATTGTACAACCTCCTTCATCTTCTCCCAGACTCTGAACTTCAGGTTGCCCAGGTGCTTTGCCACAATGATCAGAGCTCCTGAAAGCCTGTCTGGATCCTGCGGTGTGCACTGGGCTCTGGAATAGAGGCCTGCAACGGGCCGAGACTCCCGTGGGAACCGCATGCGGCGTGTGGCAATATTTGACAGCCTCTTGTGGGAGCAGGAGGGAATGGAGTGTTGTGGTCCAGAGAGCGGGACATAGGCATGTTCTCTGGAATACCGCAAAGTGCATTTGCATTCAATACATTTCACAAAATAATTAAAATTTGCATTTTAAAAGTGCCAAATGTTGTCCTTTTTATTTGGGGAAGATGAGTATGTAAACTTAACTTCGGGTGTTTGCGCCATGCGGGGTGATAGTTCACAGGGTGGCATGCAAAGTTCTCCCAACAGTTGTTATGGTTCAAAACATAGCATAGTGGTTTCATTTTGATGGCTTCTTGATATTGAACGCACCTGCCCACTTTAGGGATTTTATTTGGACCTCATAGCCTTAGCCTACATATTAGGCTGACGGGGTGGTAGCTACAGCTGTACATTCATTCATGTTATGGACACACATGACTGTCCGAGCTCACGAAGAATGTCCGCATGAGCGAACACCAGGCAAAGCAGTAATCACAAGCCCTGGGGACAGGGATGGCATTCTTCAAGGCCGACTGCTCTGTTAATTACACCAAAGTCTCGTTAAGTTACTCTGCCCCACAAATGCCCCACAAGGACATTGAAGTACATATCATGACACCGAAGACTTCTAGACTGACTGTGAGTCCCAATCACAAAATCGCAATGTTCCGCTGCTGACTTAATACCAAATGAGAATGGTTAAGTACTGGCAGTGTTAAAACCAAACCCAGAACAAACCTCTGAGGACATTTTCACACCTAGTCCCCGCTAAGTGAATCGAACTCAGTCCCCTTTAAGTGGACCAAAAAGTGAACCGACAGTAAAAGGACTCAGTTCTGCATTTTCTGCATAAAATACTAAAAAGTATCTGAGTGCTCCAGTCATCCCTGGCCTAGTCTTTCCGAAGTGGACCAGTTTACTCTACATTGTATACCATCCTGGACTGGACGCACCAGGAAGGTTAGAGCGCAAGTGACTTCCCCTTTTATCAGTTCTGCATTTGTTCATATTGTGAGTGTATTAGGTAAGAACAGGCTGCTCTTTCTGGTCCCATTAGACTTTCATGATGTGTCTGTCTTTTTGATCATACCCGGGCCTCTAGAGCTCTATCTAGTGATTGCACCTCGTCACCCTGACTTGCCAGGACTCATAAGCGACAGCACACTCTGACCACGTCAATAATGCTCTCAGCACTTCTGAAGGAACAGGGTACACTTTTTAGTGTTCACGTATGTGCAGAAAATGCTCCGTCACAGATCTGAGTTCACTTAAATGACTGAAAGGGACCAGGTGTGAAAACCCTACAAGTTCCACAGCCTCTTGCCTGACATTATGAGACTTTCCCTCTTGGCTAGACACAGCACAAGCTAGCTGGACACTATAGATTTACTCCGTGGGCCAACTCGCTCCACATTTAAAATCAACCTCTTACTTAAACCCCAACTGTCTGCACCAACTCCCATGGCACCACCAGCACTATTCTTTCCCAATCATGACCGGTAGATGCCAAGGTTAGGACGCTGTTTTTTAAATAGGCCTATGCAATGCCTGTAGCTTCTCAATCACAAACCTGTCTCAACTATGAAACGAAGCAATAGGTGCGGTACGCATCCCATTACACTGGATTTACTTTCTATTAGCATAGGTATTTTGTGCAATCTATGCACACATTGGGAGAGGATCTCTGGCTGGCCATAATGAGCACAACAAGCACTTGGTGAAAAATGTGGAATTTTAGCTGGCCGGGAGTGGGACCAAATAACATATGTCGGCGGAAGCGGGATTAAATATTATATATACAGTATATCACGAAAGTGAATACACCCCTCAGAGTTTTGCAGATTTTTGAGTATATCTTTTCACAGGAAAGCATTACAGAAATTTCACTTTGACACAATGATAAGTGACCTTTTAACAACATATTTAACCACTTAAATTTCTTGTTCACTCAGAAAAAAACAAAATACAGCCATTAATGTTTGAACATGTACTCACAAAAGTGAGTACACCCCAGATTAAAATCCGGTAGAGAAGGGGCTGTGTTGGCTCGAATCGTCTCGAAATGAAAAGGGATGACAAGGGAGGTCATCAGTGTGCGTTTCAACCTTTCTTTGCATTGAACTTTTACATTTTGAGTCTGCATATGGCTTAAATAGATTGGTGTGAGATTTGAATGCAATCCTATGGAGAATATCATGATCTGCTTCAGTAGTCACAGTGCATGTTGACATGTATGTTTCTTTTAGGTGTATTTCAGATTGCCAATGTTGACAGCATTCATGCATCCCAAAACCATGTCAGTCCCACTACCATGCTTGGCTTATGAGAGGATACACCTTTTTTGTAAAACTCACTTGTTTACCACCACACATGCTTGACACCATCTAAAGCAAATGTGTTTATCTTGGTCTCAAGAGAGATGAACAGACCAAGGATATGGATCACTGGAACCATGTCGTGTGGTCTGAAGAGACCAAGATAAACAAATATGCTTTAGATGGTGTCAAGCATGTGTGGTGGTAAACAAGTGAGTTTTACAAAAAAGGTGTATCCTCTCATAAGCCAAGCATGGTAGTGGGACTGACATGGTTTGGGGATGCATGAATGCTGTCAACATTGGCAATCTTAAATACACCTAAAAGAAACATGCATGTCAACATGCACTGTGACTACTGAAGCAGATCATGATATTCTCCATAGGATTGCATTCAAATCTCACACCAATCTATTTAAGCCAGATGCAGACTCAAAATGTAAAAGTTCAATGCAAAGAAAGGTTGAAACGCACACTGATGACCTCCCTTGCCATCCCTTTTCATTTCGTTTCATTTTGAGACGATTTGAGCCAACATAGCCCCTTCTCTACCGGATTTTAATCTGGGGTGTACTCACTTTTGTGAGTACATGTTCAAACATTAATGGCTGTATTTTGTTTTTTTCTGAGTGAACAAGAAATTTAAGCGGTTAAATATGTTGTTAAAAGGTCACTAATCATTGTGTCAAAGTTACATTTCTGTAATGCTTTCCTATGAAAAGATATACTCAAAACTCTGCAAAACTGTGAGGGGTGTATTCACTTTCGTGATATACTGTATATATTATGCGGGAGCGGGAGGGAAAATCATTCCAGTGCAGTCATTGCTGCTGTAGGTTTGGGTTTGGAAACAGACAAGAGAAAGACTCACCTTTCCACTCTGTTTCTGTAATTCTATACAAAATAAGGACAAAGAAATCAAGTAGTTTGTTACACACAGATATTGAACTCCTAAAACTGACATCATAGTTACTGTATATGGTTTAAAATGTAGGCCTATCTCACATCAAACTCATTCCACACTGTTGTTGAATAACCAACTTGCTGAAATGACTAAATAAGTTGAGTAGATTTTCTCCAGTTTAAGTAAAAGCATCTGGTAATAGGCAACCATTCCATTTTGTGACCAATGGTTAATTCATTTGTTTACTTAGCTTACTCTTGTATAAGATCTCAGACAGATAATTAAACCCTCACTTTAAATTTCAAGACCATTAATCTAGGTGAAATTATTTGATTTGAGTGCTGGCTCAAATATTGGTCTGTTTTAAACATCCTTATAATGACTAAAATGAACCCAGTTTCATTTTACCTGCAGGAATGTGACATCATCAGCTTTCATATCCTCCTCTATGGCTCTGATTGTGTCTGAAAGAGATGAGATCTCTCTGTTCATCTTCTCAATCTTCTCCTTCATCATCTGACTCTTCTGCTCCTCTTCCTCCCTCAGTGCAGCTATCCTGGCTGCCTCTTCATCTCGTAGAAACTGGTGGAGCTTCTCAAACTCCTCCTTGATCTGCTTCTCTGTCTGCTGAACTTGAGTCTAGCACAAAAAACAAACACATTACATACTGTAAAACACACCACAAAGGACTATTAAATGTGTCGCTAACCCCTTTCAATTTCTTACCACAATGTATGCTGCTGTTTGGTCAGACATGAGTTTAAGTTGTTCAAACATCTTCAGTTTCTTTCTCAGATGCTCCAGTTTGTTCTTGATTTCCTCCTGAAATACAAACAGATTCATGGCTTGTGTTTTCCATCAGCATCGCCAGACTCTGCAACACTCTGAAAGCCTGGGAATCTCCCATTGTCATTGTGACCCAGCTCTCTATGAAGTGTTACGACCACTGGCTCGTGAGTGATAGTAACATAAAGGGAGACCACGCCGATTTGTGCATTTTACTAAAACAAAGGTTTATTTACAAAGACATGGACGATCAGTAACATGAACCAACCAAGGGGTGTATCAGTAAGTGAGTGTTGTGGTGCAAGTGTGGTGCTGGAGCATGGCTGCCGTCGGCCTTGACCATACGGTCTGCCAGACGAGTGAGCCGAGTCAGAGTGGAGAGAGAGAGCAAACAGGAAAGGACTCCTTTTGTAGCCCAACCCATTAGCTCAAAGATGTTTCCTGTTCGCATGAGCCCACAGCTCCACCTGCAGGACTGGAGACAGTGGACAGATCAATGACAAATATATGCAGCCCAGCCAAGCTGTAAGGGCTGGGCGCAACATCCCTCCCCCCTTAAAAACAGAGGCCCGATGTAATGGGTCACTGAAGCACCATCAAAAGAAACAAGATTACAAACAAAACTAACCAAAATGTCCACACAGTATTCCAAAGGCAAATAATTCTAAAGACCACAATAATGCAACTTGTACCCCAGAGCAGCCAGACCCGCAATGCCAATTTTCACCCTCCCCACCCCCAGCCCAATCTGCAACCTGCAAATCCCGGATCCTTGGACAGCAAACCTTTAAGGCAAACAAAAAGGACAGGTTAGGAGAGAGACAAAGAACAGAGAATGACCAACCCGTAAACACAAGAGTGCATTAACCCGCACCTTTTCTAAACAACCCAATTAATTCATGGGTAGGCTTGCCTGGACCAATCAAAGACCCGAAGTCACCTTCGACAAATGAGGCACAGGTAGACACACCTGCCGTCTCTGATTGCACGTGTGCCTCACCTGGCACAGCTCTGCACTTCTTAAGTGGAGAAGGCTGCAAACAATTATCCACCCCCACAGTAGATGGGGTAGACATGTCAGGCTTACCAATATCACCTGGGCGCCCAGCAGAAGACACCACAGGTCTACTTTTCTCAACTTGAGCCTTAGAACGTGCCAGTAACACTGGGCAATTTTTCTTCCAGTGTCCTTCTTCCAAACAATAATTACATTGGTCAATTTTTCGTAGTCCTACTTGGTCATTAACATTTGGGTCAAACTTTGGAATCTTGCAATTGACATGACTAAAACTGTCTTTACGATTGTAACGAGGAGGAGACTTCAATGAAGGAGAACTAGGATCATAACGATTGTCTTTACGACCATAACGAGGACAATGAGAATGCAATTGAGATTGATGCGAAGGGTTAATTCGATGATCGTGATAACGAGGTCTGCCATGATGAGCCTTACTCTTGTGAGTCAATTCAAAACCATCGGCCAGAACAGCTGCTTCTGCTGCAGTCTTTACTCCGCGCCCATTGATTAAGTGAAGAATTCTTTTAGGCAGGATATTCTGAAACTGTTCAAAAATCAGCAAATCACGCAGCGCTTCAAAATTGTTGACAGACTCTGCAGTGAGCCACTGATTAAAACACTTGGTCAATTTCCTCACCACCTCTGCATGAGTTTCATTGTCATGCTTGCATAAATTCCTGAAACGCTGTCGATAAGCTTCTGGGTGAAGTTGGTAACATTTTAAGATGGCTTGTTTTACCACATCATAATTTCGATTCTCAACAGGTAAAGCCACAAATGCCCTCTGTGCTTTACCCACTAGCCGTGGCACCAAGAGCAGTGTTCGATCCTCATCTTTAATTTTTCTTTGCGCAATTACATGTTCAAACAATGAGAAAAATACCTCTGGGTCATGTTCATCAAAGTTAGGAATGAATTCCAAATTTTCAAACAACCTATCCTCCGCCTTTTGCTCAAGTTCATGTTCCATTCTCATTTTCTCAACTTCCAATTTGCTTTTCTCCAGTTCAAGTCTCATTTTCTCCAATTCAAAATTCTTCTCCAATTCCAACAGCTGTTTTTGTTGCTCAAAACTTGACAAGCTTGGACTAACAGGCTGTGCAGCCTCAATTACAGGTTTCATTTCAGTCAGGTGTTTCTGCTTAACTGACCTAATCGCTGATGGCAAGTCAATTCCCTGACCAGCTAATTGCACCAATTGCTGCTTGTTTAATGCTGCCAACAAGCTCTCCAGCGGAGCCTTGACCAAATCCTCCATTGCAATCATTATGCCAAATCCAGTCAATGACAAAGTAAAATATGCAAAAAAAAATTAAACAATTTGCCTACCGTGTGAATAAACCAAAAGAAACAAAAGCAAAACTAGCTCAATCTAGCTAGGCCCTCTACAAACAATCCAACCCGGTCACTAAAACATTGCAGTTTTGTCAACACAGCAAATTAACCATGGAGCATCCCCCTAAACATTTGCCCCCCCACTAGTCTAACCTATTTTCACACAGAGCCCGAGGACGAGGATCATTTACTCACCAATACCTGTGGAGACGTACTATCCCGACAAAGCCGATTCAGCCGTTTCTCCAAGGCGGTGCCCTCGCCCAGACTCTGTGACCGCAGGAACCTAAAACCCGTGCTAGATGGGGATAAAGGCGACAGCTCCTAAAGGCTCTATGCCATGCTACAAACTGCAATGAAACTTGACCAAATGGCTGAAACAAACAAATCAATGCTCTAATGTTCTACCTACACTTGCAAATGTAAACCATCAAAAGCACAAACCAGCGGATCTCCCCAAAGAAATGATGACTGATAGACCCTGAATTAAATCATATCAGTCAATGCACTTGTAACCTAACTACTACCCTTCCTACTCTCCCATTTCCAGTAGAAGGAATTCTTGTAGTTTTACTCAAACTGATCACTATCCAAAATAGCTCCACATACCTTCCTACGCTCTTCTAGCCAGTAGAAGGAATTACAGTAGCTGTTCCAAAAGCAAATGGTACACAAGAAGCTCTACGCACCTTCCTACGCTAACACAGTAGAAGGAATTATCGTATACTTATTGACAACTGTACCCAAAATAGGCCTGCGCACCTTCCTACGCTGCCACCATAGCAGGAATTATCGTAGCCTATACCAAATCATTACCAAATCTCTGAATCTTTAGTTAGGACGAGCCCCCATATGTTACGACCACTGGCTCGTGAGTGATAGTAACATAAAGGGAGACCACGCCGATTTGTGCATTTTACTAAAACAAAGGTTTATTTACAAAGACATGGACGATCAGTAACATGAACCAACCAAGGGGTGTATCAGTAAGTGAGTGTTGTGGTGCAAGTGTGGTGCTGGAGCATGGCTGCCGTCGGCCTTGACCATACGGTCTGCCAGACGAGTGAGCCGAGTCAGAGTGGAGAGAGAGAGCAAACAGGAAAGGACTCCTTTTGTAGCCCAACCCATTAGCTCAAAGATGTTTCCTGTTCGCATGAGCCCACAGCTCCACCTGCAGGACTGGAGACAGTGGACAGATCAATGACAAATATATGCAGCCCAGCCAAGCTGTAAGGGCTGGGCGCAACAGAAGTCACACCACAGGAAATTCACTGCATTATGGCCATTTTAATCCGTTGGTATACATGACATCTGAGCTCATGCTAACTTGATAATGATATTGTGTTTAATCTTAATATGCGTTTTCATTTATAAAATAACTTTTTTTCCTTCTATAAGAGCAGTCACACCACAGGACACCATAAAATGAACCTAAGCATTGCGTGAGAGAAACATTGCAATATGGAGACATATTAAGAGGTTAGTCACCTTAAACTTCCACAGCACTCTCCAATAACTGAGGTACTGAGTGCATCTTAATATAGGACCTTGCCTCCTCCACTTGACTCCTCCACTCGCTTCTCGTCATGATGACATCACTGACAACAGCATTATATTTCAATATCTTGCAAAAGCTCAATTGTAGAGTCTTTTTCTCGTTTGCAATTGTTATGGTGAATGAAAAACAGTCCCTCAAAAGTTGTTGTGGCTAGGCTGACAGCTGGGAAACTTTATCGTTTTCTGCATGGAGGAGGGGCCAGGAGGCGGGGCGAGGAGACAAGCGCAAGTGGAGGAGGCAAGGTCACATATTAAGATGCACTCACTGACTGGTTGTGAGCCAGTCTTTAAGACCCTTGTAGTTGGCCTTGCAGCTGCCCATTCACAAACATTGACATACATGTCACCCCACAGGACGCAATTTGTGTTAGGAAATGGAACTTGTAGTTAATATTTCTGTCTTGAATTTTTTTCACATTCACATATCAATCAATCAATCAATCAAGAGTTTATTGTCATTGTCAATTGTCAAAAAGGCAACGAAATTGTGTTTCGGGTACAATACTTAGTAGCAGCGTAAACTAATACAAAGTTTAGTACACCTGGGACGAACTGCGCTACTGCGCGCATCCACCTTCACAAATCTTGGTTTTAGACAAGTGTTAGACAACATTGGGTAAGGATGAGGAGAAAAAGATTCCATAGCTCCACATTGCAAACACAACATCAAGGTATAGACAAAAAACCTCATTATGGCTATAAGCAGTGGAGACGCAGACATTGTACAAAACCGGGGGGAGGGGGGGGGGGGGGGGGGGGAAGGGGGGTCAGAAAGCGCGGAGGAGGCGTTGAAGAGAGGGGAGGGGTGGGCACTGGATAGCTTATCACCCCACTCTGAGCCATAGCTCAAACCGTCCCAGGGACGGCCTTGCACTGTCCCATAGCAAGTGAAAAACGTCTCCAGGTGCCTGTGGTAGTTGAGGGGGGCAGAGAGTCCAGACATTGCTTGTCCTCCAAGGAGAGATAAGAGTCCTGACCTTGGTCAGGTCGCTGCAGCTGCAGCTGGGGCGCCAAAGCAAAATAAGATTTATGTTTGGGTTATTGCAGACATTCCTTTTACGATTCTGCGGTAATTCTCATGTGACTGGCCACACGTTTCACGTACAGCAGAATTTCGAGCAACCTATCTCCCAAACCGATCGATTCCATCTGGCGATCGTGCGCGACAAGTCCATCAATGCGGCGATCAATCGCTTCAAGGTGGCGATGTTCGGCCACAATCACTTCAGTCAATTTGTCCATCTGGCGCTGACCTGCCACAAAACCCTCCAAAGCGCGATTCACGACCACATTCTGTGCTCGAATCTCACTGCCCAACCGGTCAATTGAGCCGGACAGCCTGGGGCCCCTAATGGCTGCCCATATCTTTGAGCAAATGCGGTACAGCAGTCCCAAGGATAATCCAATTCCCAAGGAACTTGCCACCAAGTAGCCGAAAGTGTAGACATCTTCTACGTCCTCAATGTTTAACGGAGCCAGACACATGACGTTCCACTTCCCCCACGAGTCCATCACATAGCCAGCCGCCGTCGTCCCATCAGGACAGTTGGGCTCCCCCGAACCCACTTTGATCTTCGAAAAGATGGTGTCAATTGCGTTGAAAGACCAGTTGACCAAATCCATTGTTAATTTCTTTTCAGGAGAACAGGACAGCGTGGAGTCTCAGCAGAAAATTAAAGTCAGACAAGACAGAGTGCAGCAGCCGGGGAAGAGATAGTGAGAGGAGGAGGGGAGAGGGGAGAGGGGAAGGGAGGGGAAAAGAGAGCTCAGGAGCTCTGAAGAAACACGTCCGCCTCCTCCGAGAGCAGAACAAGAACCTTAATATGTATGCAATCATGCCAAATGCTTCATACATTATTCAAAATGCTGTTGGTTAATTTACAGTCAATCCGGAAAGTATTCACAGTGCTTCACTTTTTTCACATTTTATTATCTTACAGCCTTATTCCAAATGCTACAAATTAATCTCTGTTGTCAAAATCCAACACAAATTATTCCATTATGACCATGTGAAAAACAAGTTGTCTTGATTGTTTTGAAAATGTATAAAAATAAAAAACAAAGAAATCACCTTTGGCAGCAACTACATTCATTTTTTCATTTCGAAAGGAAAAGGGATTAAAAGGGAGGTCATCGTGTGTGTTTCAAACTTTCAGTACATTGAAATTGTACATTTTGAGTCTGCACCTGGCTAAAATAGATGGGTGTGAGTTTTGAATGAAACCCTATGGAGAGTATCATGATCTGCTTCTGTAGTCACAGTGCATGTTGACATGCATGCTTCTTTAGGTGCAATTCAGATTTCCAATGTTGACGGCATCCATACATCGCCAAACCATGTCAGTCCCACAACCATGCTTCACTAGCCAGATGATGCACTTTTTGTGTAAAACTCACTTGTCTACCACCACACATGCTTGACGCCATCTAAAGCAAATTTGCTTATCTTGGTATCAAGAGAGATGAACAGACCAAGGATATGGATCACTGGAACCATGTCGAGTGGTCTGATGAGACCAAGATAAACAATTTGCTTTAGATGGTAAGATGTTGTGGTGGTAAAGAAAAAAACAAGGCGTCACGTCTCCCACCCATATTCTCAGCCAGTGTTGTTCTTAGAGTCCACAAATTCACCTGCCTAAAGTAATCTCAGTCATTGGATCACTCTTACCTTCATGCCTGCTGCAGCTTCATCAATAGGACTGAGATTGTGACCTCTGTGTAGTTTTGAGGTCTGACACACCACACACACAGGCTGTTTATCCTCCAGACAGAAGAGCTTGAGTTTCTCACTGTGCAGACTGCAGAGCACCTCAGACCCTACTGATGCAATCTGCTGCTGTAAGAAGGTCTCACATAGATCCCTTAAAGCTATGTTAGATTGTAGTTTACTATTGGAGAACCTTTTGCGACAGACAGGACACTCCTGGCATCCTTGTGTTTCCCAGTATTTCTCTGCACAGGCTTTACACACACTGTGGCTACACTCCATGATGACAGGGTCTTTAAACACATCCAGACAATATGGGCAGGAAAAGTCAGACTCACAAAATGGGCGCTTGGCAGCCATTTTGTTGTTCCAGTGATCTGTGAGGCAGTCCTAAACCCTTTGCTAAATTATTTCTTATTTAAGGTCTTTAGTATTTGGTGGTGATGGGTAGGCCTACTGTTTACTATGCAAAAACAAAGGACCAAAGTGACTGAATCCAGATTCAATTAGCTCTCCATTCCAAAAAGTTTAAAAGTTTCTAAATCTATGTAGGCCTACCAATTTGTGAAGAGAATTATAACACCTGCCTCTCTGACCTTTACTTCCTCATCCACATATGATGAGTCAGAGGGAGGTTCCACCAATAGATCCTGATTGGACAGTCCTTATTCATTTGTTATGGTGCATTCCCCAACAGTGGGAGATGGGACGTTTCTGACCTCCTACTTGCTGAAATGCATTGCAACACCTATTGAAGCGGAACGTTCAAGTCGCGAGCTGGAGTCACATCGAAGTAAGCTGACTTCATCCCATTGAAAATCGTGACGTCACGGCAGCGCACAGTGATAGGAATAGTTCCTGTTGCACATTACTCAGCAATCATCATTCTGTGGACAAATAGAGTTGAATCAGACAGATTAATGATTGCAAAACCGCCTGTGATCTTTTCAAAGGTGTAGTTATATTGCCTCTTTCATAGATGATATGCGGCTACGAAATGCATGGTGTTCTTTACACCTCATTGTTTACATTGCTCACATCTTTGAGAAGTTGATATGTATTTTTGTCCCTCCATGTTTGTAGTTTGTTTGACATGCTGGTTGGAACGCTTTGAAATGGGAGGTAGCTGGCTCCTGGTTGCATATTGAGAAGCTCCTACTGCTCTGGAATGCAGGGTTATCTACCTGGTTTCATGCTGTGTGTGTGTGTGAGAGAGAGAGAGCAAAGTCTTTCCCATAAGTCATTTCACTCTGCGGCCATCTTGGCGACGCCTCAAGCCAGTTACACACAAGAGCGTGGCGTGGCGGCAGCGAGAAGACAGCTGTCTTTCTGCCTAGTCTCTGCCGGTGTGTACACAGCCTTTCATACTGACCGTGTTGGCGTGCAAGGCCAGTCCTGTTCAAAATCCTCGGCATTTTGCTACTTTGCCATTCATTTCAACGGGACATTGCCATTCAAATTACGTTCGAGTTGGATTTTTCAAATGCAGTGCGACACATAGCCATTTCCTACGCTGCTACCTCCCGACGTCCGACGTGTTGGTGTGGAAGGACAGATCTGTTTCTATGTATTTTCGCTGCCACCAGTAAAAATCATTTCCATCCTGCCCAGCTTCCCTGTTCTGGTGGGTAAAGGCCCTCAGGGCAGCTATTTCAGATGAGAATGAGAACAAGAATGGGACATCTGAGGGAAACTATGGTTAGAATAGCAATGAAAACCAAATTATAATGGCTATCTAATTGGCCGTATATATGAAAGTAACGCTGTAAAACATTGTTTTCTTACTGCTAATTTTGAACTGTGTGCAGCACTTCTGCTTTGCTTTGCGTTCTGCTTTGCGGCCGTGTGGCACGTGCCAAATTGGCGTTATACGAATTGCCAACGCTTTCTATGTTTTGTCTCCTCCTATATAAAGAGAATCTTGGGGGGTTGGGAGTTGGGCTATAGTAGATCACAGGGTTGAAGCTTTAATATCCACCCTTCCTACCTCCATGGCTGAAGTGCCCTTGAGCAAGGACCTTTCTTCACACTGCTCCAGGGACTGTAACTAATACCCTGCAATATCAGTCAGTCGCTTCAGAGAAAAGCGCAAGCTAAGTATAATATTGTGTAAAAGTGCAATGTAATTGAATAGAACACAGTAATCTCACTACGCCTTGCCTAATCCACATAGTATTTGTAGTTATGTCCTCTTCTGTATGTGGCTTTACATAAGGGCATCTGCTAAGTGTTATGCAATGCAACATATACTGTAGAATGGCACTGTTGTCTGCTCAATCTGATGTAACATAATATGAAGTTCCATGCGATTAAAATATTAAATATTAATCATTTGACTACATTATGTAACATTATATTACAGCATCCAATACACCACCACTACCAATACCATTAGGCAATACCACCATTACAATTACCAGTAGCAATGGCATTACACGCTCTTATGGACATTGCCATTACATTAGGCCTACGTTACATTACACACTACATTAACAAACTTGTGCGGGTAATACTACACATAAAAAAACACTCATCGTTTATCGCTACAGACTGTATTGGGCAATGCCATGTCAATTTCACAACAAAAAACCATCACTGCAAAAAGTTGAGGGTAATATCACATTTTATTCAAAAGACTCAACACCTAACAGAACCATAAATCCACACACGAACATTATTGAATTTTGAAACATGCCATATGACTGATACTATTAGTAAAGCCAAAAAAAAAGAAATACATTTTACAGATGTTTGTCATGGCTTGGCTTCAGAATGTCTCATAATGCTCCATAATTATTTGTGACACCCCATAATGCTTCACACACAATTTTGCATGATGGTGCATCAATTGCTGAGTGCTCAGTGGCCTCTCAATAGAAGCAGAAAAAAAGACTACAACAAAACTACAATGCAATAACAAATCAACGCCTGTCCACCAAAAAAGCTATATGACATAAACAAATTGTATAGAACGCAAAAAAATGCCATGAAACTACTATCTGGTGCCTCCAGCCGTTTTGCAGTGCTGTCAGCCATTGCAGTGGCCACTCTCGTCTTTCTTTTCTACCAAAATGGGCTCCTCAATACTGTCCTGCCCAAAGGAAGTGATGTCATATCCAGCTCAGCTTCTCTGCTGCTACTGACACCTTCACTGGCAGAATTCTCAGCAGTCCCTCTCCGGTGTTAAAGTATGGAAACACTCTCTCAGAGAACGTGTGTCTGAGGGTGTGTAGATGTGTGTTATTATCAGGGTCAGAAAAACACAACTCTCCTCTGTTCCAGTCCAGCTGCACTCTGATCATCTGGGGTTTCTGCTTCACTTTGAGGAGAGTGTCAGGCTGTGGTGGGGCACATGCTCTATATTCACCATCTTTATACCACACAAACCAGAGTCCACTCATAGAAGAGTACTCTCCCTGCCTCTGGAGAGACTCTGTCATCAGGCCCACATCCCACTCTATGCCCTCCCCAACCTCCACATCCCAGCAGTGTGTCCCTGAGTTAAAGCCCTCAGAGCCCAGAACACTGTTATAGAGATCGAATCTCTCTGGGTTCTCAGGAAGTTGCAGTGTGTCATCCTCAAGTTGCAGTGCCTCATCCTCACATCTCACACTGGTCAGGTCCTCAGACAGGATGAGGCCAACAGCTGCAGTGTTGGGATCCAGTGTGACAGGAGCTGCAGAGAGGAAGAACACACACATGATCACTGAATGGTGTGTTGGGATGTACTGTAAATGATGGCCACATGAGCTGAAGACTGAGGGGTGTGTGTTTAGGATGTGATCTTTCTTGTTTCTGTCTATCTTTTCTACCTCACTTTTTTAACACTGCTGTTTATCTATGAGCTTTGTGTCATGCCCCGACCTGCCATGCCCCAACCTGCCAGGAGATGTCGCCAGCCTGCATCAGTCCCTGGCAATCGGCCTGGGAAACCCCAGCCGTCCATGCTGGCTCCTGCCCCTGCCAAGCACCCTGGGAGACCCCGTGGCAGGTGATCAGGAGAATCACCTGCAGCTCATCAAACTCTTCCAGTCCATTGTGAAGTCTCCATTTAAGTCCTTGTCATTTGCTCTCCGTTGCTCGGTCATGAACATTCCTTACGGTCACTCTGAACTTCTGCTGCTCTGCCTCTGAGAATCCCTGCCTTGAACTTTGCTGAGAAAAAAACCGCAGTGGTCGTAAGATTACCCTTTTTGTTTGTTTGGACTTTGAAAGACTTTTATGTTTATTTCCTAAGAAGAAGAAGAAAAGAAAAGAGAATCTTTACGTTACTTACCTTCATCCTGTGTTTGCTCTAAAGACCCGAAAAGAAGATTTCTAAGTTTGCCTTAATACTCACCTGTGTAACCCTGTGGAATTAATAAAACCCTCTGATTGAACTTGATCTCTCTGTCTCCTGCGTTAGTGCTCTGGCTAAAGTGTAACAGCATGACCGAGCCAAGAATGAGCACTGCGGAGACTGAAGATCTTCGATCAGTAGTGAGCAGAATGGGAGATGCCTACGGTGAACAAGAGAGACGCGTCCAAAAGATGGCACAAACCATAGACCGAATGAACACCGCTCTCCAATCCCTCACTCAAGCGGTGGCCAGGATCAACATCACACCGCCAACCCCAGCTTCAGCCACAGTAACCTCACCTTCACCAGCCCCTGCAGCCACAGGCCCGCGCCCAGATGTACGCCTCCCCTCACCTCAGAGGTTTGATGGAGACCCTGATGCCTGCCGTGGATTCCTAACTCAATGCGCCTTGTCCTTCCAACTACACCCCAGCAGTTTCCCCAGCGAAGAGTCGAAGGTGGCATACATCACCACACTGATGTCAAGCAAGGCGTTGGTGTGGGCAACAGCGCTCTGGGAGAAAGACTTGGCCATCTGCCACAATGCATCTGAATTCATGGACCAAGTCCAAGCAGTCTTTGGGCACCCCACCAACCAACGAGAATCAGCCAAGCGTCTCCTTCAGCTGAAGCAAGGCAAGCGGTCCGCTGCAGAGTATGCCATCGAGTTCCGCACCTTGGCTACAGAAGCTGGCTGGGAGGGAGATTGCCTGATGGCCACCTTTTACCATGGGCTTCAAGACAACCTGAAAGACGCTCTTGTCAACCGAGAGTGGGGTCGTAACGTGGAAGAGTTGATTGCTCTCACCTCTGAGTTAGACCTGCGAGCTCGGGAGCGCAGACGAGAACGCACCTCCGGTTTCCAGTTTTCTGTCTCCCCCCAAAAAAATCCATCGACAAACCAGCCCCTTTGCAGAGATGCAGAGGAGCCCATGCAGCTGGGACGGTCTCGGATCTCCCAAGAAGAAAAGGACAGAAGAAGACGAGAGAACCTATGCTTGTACTGTGGAGAGGCCGGTCACTTCCGTGACAAATGCCCCGAGCTTTCGGGAAAAGGCAAAGCTCACTAGGACAGAGAGGACTTCTAGTGAGCAGAGCAGCAAGGTCCTCTCACCCCACCTCATGGTTGCAGCTCCCAGTAACGCTTGAATGGGAGAACCAACCCAATGGCAACACATCGGTCCAAGCACTGGTAGATTCGGGGGCTGAAGAAAACCTAATGGATATTACCCTGGCCAAACAACTCAAAGTGCCCATTGAGGTGAGTCCCTCTTCATACTCCATTCAGGCTCTAGATGGCCGACCCTTGGGGTCAGGTAAAATTGAATATGTTACCAAGCCGATAACAATGAGAGTGGATAACCATGTAGAGTCCTGTAGGTTTTTTCTGATTTCATCACCTAAGGAAACTGTAGTGTTGGGTTACCCCTGGCTTAGAGCCCACAACCCACAGTTTGACTGGAGAAAAGGAACATTGTTATCTTGGAGTCCTGCATGTTCTAAGGAATGCAAAAGTAAAGGCCTTGAACCCCATGGTGCATATGGAGCTACTGTTGAATGTATCTCAAGAACAACTTCAGAATTGCCAGAGGTAGACCTCACACTTGTTCCCCAACAATACCATGATCTCGCCAATGTTTTCTCTAAGACTAAAGCTTGTACTCTCCCCCCACATAGGCCTTATGATATGGCTATTGACCTCCTTCCAGGAACCATGCCTCCTAGAGGCAGACTCTACCCACTGTCCGTGCCTGAGACCAAAGCGATGGAGGACTACATCCAGGAATGTCTCAGTAATGGTTTGATACGCCCGTCCACATCCCCTGCATCAGCAGGATTTTTCTTTGTGTCCAAGAAAGATGGTGGCCTACGTCCTTGTATTGATTACAGTGGTCTGAATCAAATCACAGTCAAAAATAAGTACCCTCTACCCCTAATGTCCACTGCTTTTGACCTACTCAAGGGAGCAAAGATCTTCTCCAAGCTGGACCTGCGAAATGCATACCATCTGGTCCGCATCAGAAGAGGAGATGAGTGGAAAACGGGCTTTAGTACTCCCAGCGGCCACTATGAATACAAGGTCATGCCTTTCGGTATGTCTAACTGCCCTTCAGTTTTTCAGGCCCTCGTGAACGATGTGCTAAGAGAATTGATCAACAGATGCGTCTTCGTGTTTTTGGATGATATACTCATATTCTCTGAAGACTTTGAATCCCATGTTCTGCAGGTCCGCCAAGTGCTCAAACTTCTGCTGGAGAACCATCTCTACGTCAAGTTGGAAAAAAGCCACGCATCCTTCCTGGGTTTCAAAATCTCTCCGGTGGGAGTCTCCATGGATCCTGTAAAGGTGCAAGCTGTACTTGACTGGCCTGAGCCTACATCGCTGAAACAGGTACAGCGTTTTCTTGGCTTCTCTAACTTTTATAGACGTTTCATCCGAAATTTCAGCAGCATCGCAGCACCCATCACAGCTCTCACCCGGGGCCGATCCTCCAAAATCAAATGGACAACTGAAGCACAGACAGCCTTTGACACCCTGAAAAGGCACTTCACCACTGCACCAATCCTACGACACCCGAACACTGCTCTTCCCTTTGTGGTCGAAGTGGACGCCTCCAGTACTGGAGTAGGGGCAATCCTGTCTCAAAGATCTCTCCAGGACGATAAGGTCCATCCGTGTGCCTTCTACTCCAAGAAACTGACGCCCACCGAGCAAAGGTATGACGCAGGGGACCGTGAGTTACTAGCCATCAAGCTCGCATTGGAAGAATGGAGGCATTGGCTAGAGGGGGCTACTCACTAGTTCCAAGTCTTAACTGATCATAAAAACTTACAATATCTGAAGGAAGCTAAGAGACTTAACCCCCGTCAGGCACGCTGGGCACTGTTTTTTAACCGCTTTGATTTTATACTTACCTACAGACCAGGTTCAAAGAACACCAAAGCAGACGCCCTCTCTCGTCAACACGACTGCAATGAAGAGACCCCTCTCCCAGAGAACATCATACCCCAGAGCCGAGTGATCGGGCAAGTGCGCCTTGCTTTGGAAGACTCCATCCTCCGGGCTCAGAGGACGGAACCAGACCCAGGAGATGGGCCATCAGGATGCATGTATGTACCTTCATCAATGCGCTCTGAGGTATTGAAATGGGGTCACAACGAACACTGGGTTGGGCACCCAGGGGAACAGCGAACGTTAGACTTCCTCAGCCGTCGTTTTTGGTGGCCTGATATGGCTAAACAGGTTATTGAATATGTTAAGGCCTGCACTATATGCATTACTCAAAAGTCTTCACACCAGGCCCCAGCAGGACTGCTCCGCCCACTCCCAATTCCCAGTCGCCCATGGTCGCATCTATCGATGGACTTCATCACAGGGCTGCCAGAGTCTGAAGGAAACACAGTGATTCTTGTAATTGTTGATCGTTTCTCTAAAGCATCTCACTTTGTTCCTCTCCCCAAGCTACCCACAGCCAAAGAGACAGCCGAAGTCGTCCTGAAGGAGGTGGTCCGGTACCATGGTGTTCCAGCCGATGTGGTATCCGACCGGGGCCCACAGTTTGTGTCCAGGTATTGGAAAGCCTTCTGGTCTCTCTTTAATACAACTGTCAGTCTCTCTTCAGGGTTTCACCCCCAGTCTAATGGACAGACAGAGAGGATCAATCAGGAACTGGAAAAATACCTGCGCTGCGTGATCTCTGAGAACCCAAAGTCCTGGAGTAAGATGCTTCTCTGGGCAGAGATTGCCCATAACCAACTGACTTCCACCTCTACCGGTATGTGCCCATTTGAAACACAATATGGTTACTTACCCCCATTCTTTCCTTCTGAGCAGCCCAAAGTCAATGTCCCATCTGCTGAAGCTGCGGTGGCTAGATGCAAGCGGGCCTGGAAACGGGCCCGGGCAGCCCTGAAGCGCTCCTCGATGCGCGCCCAGCGTCTGGCCAACCGCAAGAGAAGACCAAACCCATCCTTCAGGACGGGCCAGAGGGTCTGGCTGTGCACACGAGACCTTCCTCTGCGTGTTCAGTCCAAAAAGTTCAAACCACGCTACATTGGCCCATTCCGAATAGTCCAGCGCATAAACCCAGTGGCCTACAAGCTTGCTTTGCCCAGGTCCCTAAGGGTGAGTCCAGTTTTCCATGTCTCTCTGCTGAAACCTGTTTTAACGTCTCCTATGTCTCCTCCTGCTCCCCCACCCCCGCCTCCCCGTCTTCTGGCAGATGGTCCTGTGTACACGGTCAAGCGCCTCCTGGACTCTCGACGGGTGGGCAGAGGGGTGCAGTTCCTGGTCGATTGGCTTGGCTATGGTCCGGAGGAGCGCTGCTGGGTGCCGTCACGCCACATTGTGGACAAATCCCTCATCCGTGACTTCCGCCGGGACCATCCTGAGGCTCCTGGACCGTCAGGTGACGGTCGTAGAGGAGGGGGTACTGTCATGCCCCGACCTGCCATGCCCCAACCTGCCAGGAGATGTCGCCAGCCTGCATCAGTCCCTGGCAATCGGCCTGGGAAACCCCAGCCGTCCATGCTGGCTCCTGCCCCTGCCAAGCACCCTGGGAGACCCCGTGGCAGGTGATCAGGAGAATCACCTGCAGCTCATCAAACTCTTCCAGTCCATTGTGAAGTCTCCATTTAAGTCCTTGTCATTTGCTCTCCGTTGCTCGGTCATGAACATTCCTTACGGTCACTCTGAACTTCTGCTGCTCTGCCTCTGAGAATCCCTGCCTTGAACTTTGCTGAGAAAAAAACCGCAGTGGTCGTAAGATTACCCTTTTTGTTTGTTTGGACTTTGAAAGACTTTTATGTTTATTTCCTAAGAAGAAGAAGAAAAGAAAAGAGAATCTTTACGTTACTTACCTTCATCCTGTGTTTGCTCTAAAGACCCGAAAAGAAGATTTCTAAGTTTGCCTTAATACTCACCTGTGTAACCCTGTGGAATTAATAAAACCCTCTGATTGAACTTGATCTCTCTGTCTCCTGCGTTAGTGCTCTGGCTAAAGTGTAACACTTTGACACTTTGAGCTGTGTGCGTGTGTGTTTGTGTGTGCACGTGTGTGTGTGTGTGCACGTGTGTGTGTGTGTGTGTGTGTGTGTGTGTGTGTGTGTGTGTGTGTGTGTGTGTGTGTGTGTGTGTGTGTGTGTGTGTGTGTGTGTGTGTGTGTGTGTGTGTGTGTGTGTGTGTGTGTGTGTGTGTGTGTGTGTGTGTGTGTGTGTGTGTTCTCACTGTATTGTACAATCTCCTGCATCTTCTCCCAGACTCTGAACTTCAGGTTGCCCAGGTGCTTTGCCACATTGATCAGAGCTCCTGAAAGCCTCTCTGGATCCTGCAGTTTGCACTGGGCTCTGGAACAACATTCAGGAGTCAGTGCTGCTGTGGGTTTGGGTTCAGAACCTCAGACAATGAGAGACACAGTATGCACATCACTCACCTTTCCACTGTGCTCTTGTAGTTCTGGAGGAGATAAAATAGATATTGAGTATACAAATATGTGTGAGGGTTACAAAGTCTTTGCCTTTTCAGCTATGTGTGTGTGTGTGTGTGTGTGTGTGTGTGTGTGTGTGTGTGTGTGTGTGTGTGTGTGTGTTGTCCTCACCTGTAAAAATGTGACATCATCAGCTTCGATCTTCTCCTCTACGGCTCTGATCGTGTCTGAAAGAGATGAGATCTCTCTGCTCATCTTCTCAATCTTCTCCTTCATAATCCGACTCTTCTGCTCCTCTTCCTCCATCAGTGCAGCTATCCTGGCTGCCTCCTCATCTTATAGAAACTGGTGAAGCTTCTCAAACTCCTGCTTGATCTGCTTTTCTGTGTTCTGGATCTGAGTCTGGAACAACATACACGTTTTTCTTAACACATTCTAATGAGGCAATTGAATTATTCATTATGGTGAGGCTAAAATTTCATGAAGATGGCGCACTGTTGAATTATAATTTAACGTCTAAAAGGATATTAAATGAATGCAATTAAGCAATGTGACACGAGTGGGAGGGATGATGGTAACGGACATCCTCCCGGGTGTGGTCCGTCACCATCATCCCGACCACGAGGGTCATATTGCTTTTATACAAGAGTTCCATTGCCATCACAAAGAGATGTTTATACTGTACGGTCTGTAGAGTCAAGATTAGTAGTGTGAATGGAATGGTTTGGAGATGCTTGAATGTCATCAACAAAGGTTAATTTGACCAAAAGAAACATGCATTCCAACATGTACTGTGAATATTGAAGCAGATCATGACCATCTCTATGGCATTTTAATAATAGGGTGTACTCACATTTGTGAGGTACATTTTCAGAAATGAATGGCTGTATTTCAAATTATTTTGAGTGAACAATAAATTGAAGCTACTGTGCAAGTTGTACGCTGGCTACTGTTCATGGTCAAAGTCAAATTTGTTTAATGTTTCCCCATGAAAATCAATCAATCAATCAATCAAAATTACTACTTGTTATTCAATGTGCTTAAGATTAGAGAAAGAGAAAAGATAGGGGGGAAACGATACCCTGAAAAATATCCAGAATTGTGAGGGGTCTATACTGCCCTACAATATCAGAACGCAGTATCTTAAAAGTGGTCGAAAATGGGTTTGGACCGTAAATTGGCTTTAAAATACCTTATTTTTCTTGTGTTAAAATTGTTTGGTCCAACTTGGTCCCGTTTCAGAAAAAAACGCTAAAAACCGATTATACTGCGCTTTTTGGTTTTAGGAGGTTATGTATTACTAGCCAAGAACGCAGTATAACGCGCATTATACTGCACTTCTCCATTGACACCGTGGTTTTGGTGTAGACAGTAATACCACAACAGAACGCAGTATAATTATTTTTCAGCTAAAAAGTAATGAGAATGTTGTTTTTTTGCTTTTTTTCTTCTGTGCATAAATTTCCACCATAATAAAGTATTACATGGAAGTATCATCATCACTTGACCTCCAACACAGTTGCGTGGCCAGAAAGGAAACTTTGAAGCCTTTTTTCTCAGTTTGCCATTTTGAATTATACTGCGTTCTGAAATTGTAGGGCAGTATAGCCTGGACACGCAACACCTTCGGCGTTGCCTCTAGTCAGGCCAAGAGCAATGTAAATATTATTTCTGATCTCCGGAAAAATCGGGAACTCCACCCACTTTGTCGGACACCAGTCACCCTGTAGCAAACCGAGGGAGGCGGGTCAACCATGCCATTTGGGAAATGTTAATTGTTATGCTCTTGGTCAGACCAGGGGACCATTCCATCATTGGCGCTGAATTCAGCGGCACTTACGTGTAAAAGCAAAGTTTCAACTAACGGCAGCTTAAACTTGAGGCAGACGCTGTTCCACCACTGAAGATCAGCTGCGCCTTGGCTAGTTTCACTCAGAGCCATATAGAAAGAGAGTCAGGCAATCTCCACTGTGTGCTAGGGCCCACTTTAGCATTAACAAAATTAGCTGTTTGGCGTCTCAGAAGTGCTCAGCGTTGCAAATGTTAGTTCCTAGAAGTGGGCGTAGCACACAGCAAATGCAATGCAATGCAATGCACTGCAGAGAACATGACAATACTCGCTGTTCGTAGTAATAACTTCAGATAAACATCACAGATGGTAAAACTGTTGTGATTATCATTACCGAGACAGTTGATAGTTTACATATTTGTGGCGATTACCACGCAGTATAGTTCTTTAGTCCTTATTGTTGGCTTTTTATGTGGTGGTTCTATGTTGAGTCTATGGAAAGACAGCCGCTTTAGGCACGACCTCGATCTCGTTGAAAGGCGGGGCTGCAATATATTTCCTGGCCCTCCATTTGCGCAACTCTCCTCCTCTATGGCTCCGGTTTCACTTCAGCCGCGTTCATCAGAGCTGGCGTTGCGCTAGTGCACGTTGTACTGGGGAAGTCCATATCAACGATTGTCGAAAATGCGATCATGTTGTAGACTCGGGCATGCCGTGTCAAATCAAGTCTTTATCGGAGGTGAGATGCGAGCATGTGTAGGTGAGCGATAACGCAACCGCACTCTGGTTGAGAGGCCCGCGTTCAATCCCCACCATGCGACAGACCATAACATAATCATCAAAGGGAGAGTCTCGTCCGAACCTCGAATGCCATCATTTCAATGCGTAAAGATGAAATGCTTGCATCATAGGCCTAAGGTGTTTTAATTGTGTCTTTCAGGTGAATCCATTTTTGGATAAAATGATGCTATGTGACCTAAAATGTTATGTAGCCTAAATGCTGAATCATTGCAATGCAAACTCAAAGCGTCTGTGTCTGCAAGGTGGTTGTGAAGACGTGTTTTTATTGCCTATGCTGTAAAATGTAGGCCTAAAGGTCTACATTTAACTGCAGGCCTATTGCTTGATAGCGAATTAAGTCAGCCACAAAGTGACATCAAAGGAGAGAATAGGCAGAAGTTATGAAGATTTCATTTCTACAACATGTCGCCATGCAAGACTTGAACCCGGCACGACCACATAGGCCTATTACGCACCGCACCTACCCACTGGGCCTTTCACACCTACGTCTCCATGAAAGCAATTGTTCAATATGATGTTATCATTTTCAACACTATGAAAGTTTAAAATATGTGCTGATTATCAGAAGTCCCCCGAAATTAAACACAATGATAACTATTGTAGTTGGGATTTCAATCATACTTGCTGTGCCTGCTAAGTAGCAAGGTAGCACCCCAGAACTGCATTTGTGTGAATCTGACACCAATATTAAGGGAGAAACAGACTAGCGAAGGTTTACATATGAGGGTAGAACACTATGCATTCAGCCTTGATTATATCAGTCAGTGTAAGTCACAAAAATATGTCCGTGGTGTTATTTGAAAGCTCTTTTCTGGCTCTGCAAATTACACAGACAGCATGGAACACAACAACCCTCAGAATATGAATTATCATAAATTGAAACATTAAAAATTGAATAAAAAAACCGTATATTTTAAAATGGCCAGTTCCTTGTCTAAACATAGCCTGCAATGTCATGAACAATACCTGAAATCTCATTTCAGAGACAATGGGACTCAAAAATATGGCATCATACAAATCACCTAGTAATAATATGGTGATACCATAGTAATATCACATAACAGCATGTATGTAAAGGATGGAGATGGTCCATGAGGATGCAGGAAGTTCAGTTTCACCTCTCCAGTGCTCTGCATACATTCCTCAACACATGCTAGTCACTAGTTGTCATCATATACAGCTACAACATACCCTTTGATGCTTGAACATTTAAAAAAATCCTTTACTGAGCTTATTCTTTCAACCCTGCCTTCTCTGAATGCTTAAAATGGTCTAGCTTCCACTGTGTCCATTGACAATGGGCAGAAGCCGTGTAGTTTTTGAGTACCTGGAATAGGGACCGACGAGGGTGCAGGGCCCACCAATTACCCCATTTTCAGGTGTTGTTTATGACCTTGCAGGCTATGTTTAGACAAGAAACCAGCCATTTTAAAATATACGTTTTTTTGATATTCAATTTTTAATTTTTCAATGTATCATAATTCATATTCTGAAGGTTATTGTATTCCATGCTGTTTGAGTAATTTGTAGAGACAGAAAAGAGCTTTCAAACAATACCTCAGACACCATTTTGTGACTTACACTGACTGATATAATCAAAGCTGAATGCATAGTGTCCTACCCTCACATGTAAACCTTTGCTAGTCTGTTTCTCCCTTAATATTGGTGTCAGATTCACAAAAATGAAGTTCTGGGGTGCTACCTTGCTACTAAACAGGCACAGCAAGTATGATTGAAATCCGTGTCGGCCGGGTCCCAAAGTGTCTGATTTCACGTGAAATGACCCAGTTTTTACTGGCATTATCACATCATAGACGATTAAAATAGAGTGACTGGTTCGCTTTGATCTCGTAAAATGATGGCGGAATTAAGCGGGACGTGCCCTTTGTGACACTGTTTCCTACAGGTTCATTTTTTTTGCAACACTGATTCATTTAGCCTGGAGTTAAACCTGGGAGCTACCAAGTTAGAGTTGGAGCATAAATTACCGTCGCAACTCAGCTGAGTTTCAGGTAAGCAAGACTGATGGAACGGATCAGTGTCTAAAAATAGCACAGTTTACCGACTTGAACTCGGATTTGGGTTTATCGCCGTTGATGGAATGGTCCCCAAGTCTCAAAGAGATTTGAAAGTCAATGATAATCAGGCTAAGGGGTCTACTCACTTCTGTGACTGACATACTGTATAAGGTTCTACTGTTTGTGTGTATATCTCTGTGAGAGAGCCATGGTATAGCCTATGGGTTCGAGTTTGGGTCAGAGGTTAAAATCCCAAGTGTAATGTAGGCTTAATGTAATGGAATTTATTCTTATATAAATAGCCATACGAGTGTGGATGGTCACATTCACCTGGATGTGCTGTGCTATTTCTTCACAGGTGAGTTTAGTTTCCTCAAACACCCTCAGCTTCGCACGTAAGGGCTCAAGTCTGAGCTTAACTTCCTCCTGAAATTAAACACACACACACGTAGACACACGCGCACAATTACATTGAAATAGATCAATAAATAAACAATGATTGTGTGTTTATCTTGTCCTTGCCAGTGTTATTTCATTGTGTCTAGCAACACCACCATCTAAGGGTGCATGTAGTGCTGACAGGTATAAAGCCAATGGTGCCACGCAGTGGCTAAACCATGACATTACAATTACTCAAAGAACAACAGCATTCTCGATTAATAACATTTCATGAAATCCCTTAAAAGCCATTAAGTGTAACCCACCTTGAGGTCACATGCTGCTTCATCTACAGGACAAAACTTGTGGTATCTGTGTCTTTTTGAGGTCTGGCACACCACACATGCAGGCAGTTTATCCTTCAGACAGAAGAGCTTGAGTTTCTCACTGTGTCGACGGCAGAGTACCTCGGACCCTGCTGAAGCTCTCTGACTTCTCTCCTGTAAGTAGGTCTCACACAGGTTCTTCAGTTGAAGGTTGACTAAAGGATTGTCCATTGAAGATATTCTCCTGCAGACTGGGCATTCCTTGGACCCTTTGGTGTCCCAGAATTGTTGCAGACAAACTTTACACACACTGTGACTACAGGAGATGATGACCGGGTACGTGAAGATGTCACAGCACACAGGACAGACGAGGTCCTCATGTAGTTTAGAAGTCATTTTGTCCTCTGTCTTTAAAGAAGCTGAAAGAAAGAAAGAAAGAAAGAAAGAAAGAAAGAAAGAAAGAAAGAAAGAAAGAAAGAAAGAAAGAAAGAAAGAAAGAAAGATATATTAAAATGTAGACAGTTCATAACTCATTAAACTGACCAACTAAAAGTTTCTGTGTGGAAAAAAATCTGTGTTGACTGACTAAATAAATGTATCAAGGTCTGTAGCATCTCACTAAACTGACCAACTAAAAGTTTCTGTGTAGATTTTTTTTAATGACTAAATATGTTCTGGCTAAATAAATGTAGGCCTTCAGGTCTGCCGCATCTTCAACAGAGCTTCACCCTCTGCCTGCTTCCTCAGTCTGGTGGCGGGGGAGATTCTCATTGGCAATCAATATGCGCCCATCTATTATCTGATTAGCTAAGACACATGCCTCTCAATTTTAGTTCCGATTCTTTCAAGAAGTTAGTGAGTTAAAAAAAAAAACACATTTCATGAGATTCTACGAGCTCCATATCTGTAGGCTAGCCTCTGTCTCTGTTCAGTTTGTAAAAAAGGACATCCTCTTCATTGGTATAAATGCATGTGCCAAAATGTGTCAAAGAATATGTATTACACACAATACCTTTCTTAAATCTTTTTTTTAATAAGCTGTACTAGGCCTACCAGTTCTGCAGAACACAGCAGCCGTCTGCCACTTTGCTCATCAGGAAGAATGGTCAGGAAGGAAGGAAGAAGATGGAGGCGGGACTTTGAGGAACGGGAAGCTGATTGGTCTGGAGAACATTCCTTATGCAATTACATATTTGACCACAAGATGGTAGTGTTTATCCACCTATCTGGGAGCAAGGCCACACTTTAGGGCGCAGCCTGGAACTGAGCAGCAGCCATGAATCAATCGTGAAGGAGTTTGAGGACCAGAGGGTGAGAAAGGTTCAATTCCCATCCTATCCAGATGGCAATGGATAAAGAATCCTTGAGCACTGCCCCAAATCCCACATTGCTCCATGGACTGTAATCTGTAGGCCACTGTGTAGCCTAATTTCACTGTGGATAGAAGTGAATTGAGCTACATGTAATGTTCCGGGAGAAGCCTATGTTTATTAGGCCTAGAAACAATTCATTCTAAGAATTTAAATGAGATTTAATAATAATAAAAAAAACTCTTGAAGGCAATAAAGCACTTTATTTCATTGTAGAAGTTTCCAGGAAGCATTGTTTATTTGTAGACATAGATTTGTTTGCAGAGTTTTTGCAGTTTGCACAAGACATTTTACATTAACAAATAGGTTTTTATTGCAGAAGCATTGGAAATTGTATAAAAGAAATTTAAGCCTAGCCTTACCCTTCAACTCAACTGAATGCTAAAGAGGCACTATATTTTCATCCTTTCATAAGGCTCAGGTACCACGTAACCTGCAGAGTGTGGCATTAACAGAATTGGTTATAATGCATTAGTATATTATATTGGTTGTGAATATTGGTCATAGTCCCTGAAGCATTGTGGGGATTACCCAAGAGTACCTCAGCCATGGAGAGAGGGATTGGTGCGGATGGGGATTGAACCTGAAAGGCTGTGATCTACAGTCCAACTCCCAAACCCTTCACCAACATTACATTACACTACAGACTCTTTTGAGCACATTACATCATATTATGCAGATTGCATGATACCACAATGCCGACTCATATGAGTAATAATAGCATTACATTAAAATACATTACAGATGTACAATGCCATTACATTACTACACTACAGGCTCTTGTGGATTTAGTCATTACACTACATTACATTACAGACTCTTATGTGGAATATTACACATCATATAACACCCACCATAGGCTGAAATGAGAAATACCATTCAAATATCACTATAAAACGCCTTGAGTGTAATATCACATTTTATTCAGAAGACACAACACTTCACAAAGCCATAGCCATAAATCCACACACTACACTGTCAAATCTTTACATGTATTTTTTAATTTTCAAAACATGACATAATATGACTGATATGAAGCCAACGACAAATGAAAAGAATGAAAAGATGGTGAGTGGTTAGGGGGTTAATGTAATGGATACCTAGCCTGATTATCATAGACTTTCAAATCTCTTCGAGACTTGGTCTGACCAAGAGCTTAACAATGAACATTTCCCAAACGGCATTTTCCAAATGGCCACCCTTCGTTTGCTCATGATTGTTTGCTTTCCAACAAAGTGGGAGGAGTTCCCGTATTTGCGGGAACTCAGAAAGTACTTGCATTGACTCTTGACCTGACTGATAGCAACGCTGAAGCTGTTGCGTCACTAGGAGGGCACGGCCTGGCTAATGGTTACCAACCAGTAGAGTTAGAATGGGAGCGCAAACTGGAAAGTCACGAGACCTGTGTGGTGGACTGCGTAGGAAGCCCTCAGTTACATATACTTGTACATATACACACACATACACACTCACATTTATGGTCTTATTTATGGTGTTCTATGGTTACTGCAGTCCTCACTGGTAGGATTCTTAAGCCAGGTTCACACAGACACAAGAAGTAGGGAAACACTTTCTGAGTGAAAGTGTGTGTGAACGTGAATAGGTGTGTGTTGCTATCAGGGTCAGAGAATGTCAGCTTTCCTCTGTCCCAGTCCAGCTGCACTCTGATCCTCTGGAGTTTCTGATGGATTGTGAGGAACGTGTCAGGCTGTGGTAGGGCACGTGCTCTATATTTACCACCCCTATACGTCACAAGCCATCGTCCGCTCATGGAGGTGAAGTCTCCCTTCCTTGGGAAAGACTCTGTCATCACACCCACGGTCCAGTCTCTATTATCCCCAAACTCCACATCCCAGCAGTGTGTCCCTGAGTTAAAGCCCTCAGAGCCCAGCACACTGAGAGCCCAGTTGAATCTCTCTGGATTATCAGGAAGCTGCCGTCTCCCACCACATGTTGCACTGGTCAGGTCATTAGACAGGATGAGATCTGGGTGTGCGGTGTTGGGATCCAGAGTGACAGGAGCTGCAGAGAGGAGGAAAACAAACCCATTTTTGTCACATTGCATAGCACTTACCACACACACACACAAACGCACATGCACACGCACACGCACGCACACGCACACACACACACACACATTTTTGCGTATGAGTTTTGGTTGGTGACTGCGTGTGCACATTTCTGTGTGTGTGTGTGTGTGTGTGTCTGTGTGTGTGTACTCAACTGTATTGAACAATCTCCTGCATCTTCTCCCAGACTCTGAATTTCAGGTTGCCCAGGTGCTTTGCCTCATTGATCAGAGCTCCTGAAAGCCTCTCTGGATCCTGCAGTGTGCACTGGGTTCTGGAATAACGTGCAGTAGTCAGTGCTGTGGGTTTAGGGTCAGAACCACAGACAAGAGGGAGACAAGAGGCACATAACTCACCTTCTCAGTGCATTCTTGTAGTTCTAAAAGAAAAAAAAAGATTTTTTATAAATACTGTATATAATTTAAGTATTGCCTGTCTCAGAAATGTCATTTGCAACTGACCTCCCACTAGACTTCCTCAACTAACAGTGTTTTGTTAAGCTTTATCCAAAAGGTTTGATGCTAAACTATATAAACTAGTTGCACTTGAGAAAGGACGAAGGTCCGAAACGTCGTGCAAATAAATCACTGGGAGCATTAACAGTGTTGCGGACTTCCATCATTTATTTCAGTTACTCTATTTTGTCCAGCACCTGTACCACTGATGTGCGCGCATTCTCCACCTTCTTGATGCTAAACTATCTCACCTCAAAATGCAATGGTGCTGATGTCTGTGTAGCATATGTTATTATCTCTCTCTCTCTCTCTCTCTCTCTCTCTCTCTCTCTCTCTCTCTCTCTCTCTCTCTCTCTCTCTCTCTCTCTCTCTCTGTGTGTGTGTAATCTGACAGTTCCCACCTGCAGGAATGTGACATCATCAGCTTCCATCTCCTCCTCTATGGCTCTGATTGTGTCTGAAAGAGATGAGATCTCTCTGCTCATCTTCTCAATCTTCTCCTTCATCATCTGACTCTTCCTCCCCTCTTCCTCCCTCAGTGCAGCTATCCTGGCAGCCTCTTCATCTCGTAGAAACTGGTGAAGCTTCTCAAACTCCTGCTTGATCTGCTTCTCTGTGTGCTGGACCTGATTCTGGAACATCACGTAAATAGGAGACGATTTGTTATAAAATATACTTTGAAATAAAATAACTTATTTTTACTTTATTATTTAATGCTAAGATTTATATTCCATCCTTTTATTCACATCTTACGGTAATATGAGCTTCGGTTTGGTCACAGATGAGTTTAACTTTTTCAAATGTCTTCAGCTTCTTTCTCAGGGGCTCCAGTTTAATCATGAGTTCTTCCTGAAATACAGACAGAAAATAAAGAGTAACCCTGTAATTTTGAAGTAATGGTCATAATGGAGATGTTGATGGATATGTGTATATTACTATAACTCTTTATTATTACACTAGTACACATGAAGTAGATTATTTTTTTTAATTCAGTTATTTACGCACGGAGTGTTGGTCAGAGTCCCTGAAGTATGGTTAGTGGCTTTACTCAATAGCACTTCAGCCTTAAGTGATATGGAATTTGAACCTCCAAGCTTCCTTATATAAAGCAGTTCAATAACTAGTATAGGACATGAGTCACCTGAATGCATTATATTTACAGTGTGGCATTTTAAATTTAATTTTAATTCAATACTTGTGTCTTTTTTATTTGCTTCTTTATCGTCCACAGGTGTGGAAACTTGTTTTCAGTTTCACCATTGATAGATGTTACCTTCATATCTGTTGCTGATTCATCAATGGGACTGAAGGTGTGTCCTCTGTGTTTCTTTGAGTCTCGGCACACCAGACACACAGGCTGTTCATCCTCCAGACAGAAGAGCTTGAGTTTCTCACTGTGCAGACTGCAGAGCACCTCTGACCCCGCGGAAGTTCTCTGACTCTTGTCCTGCAAGAAGGTCTCACACAGGTTCTTCAAGTGAAGGTTAACTACAGGGTTGTCTTTTGATGATTTTCTCCTGCAGACTGGACACTCTCTGGACCCCTTGGTCTTCCAGAACTGCTGCAGACAGGCCTTACACAAACTGTGACTACAGGAGATGATGACAGGGTCCTTGAAGATGTCAAAGCACACAGGACAAGTGAGGTCCTCATCTAGTTTAGAGGCCATTTCGTCCTCTGTCTTCAGTCAGGTTGAGAATATGTGTATTTTCTTTGACACAGGAAGGAAAGGGGAAAAATGTTGTTATATACCCAGTTCATACGAGCTCACTAAACTAATCACCTGGAAGTTGCTGCTTAGATAAACACAGGCTCATTGTCTGTTTGCTCATTGTCTGCCTAAAGCTCACTGGCTGCTTCTCAAAATGACAGGGGAGATTCTCAGTGACCAATGACATGCTTTTCTAACCTCTGATTGCCCATGACACATATACCTGACAAATGTGGTTCTCTATTAAGAAGTTCACACAGTAGGGCTTGAACACAAACTTGAAATAAGATTCTGCAATCTTTTTTTATCTACAGGCTCTTTTTGACTGTATTTATGAATAGAAAAAGATCACGGCTCATTTGAAAACTTTACTTTCACTTTCACGGGTGTGGATGAAGTCTGTTTCTGTTACATCTGTGTTCAGTTCTTTAAGGACATATTTTTCAAATACCTTTACAAACATTTATTTGTCAAAGAACATACATGAAATGTGATGACATTCTCAGGTGTGTGTTTTCTGGATAAGTTTACATACCAGAGCAGTTCTGCAGGAGTCGTGTTGAACACAGCAGCTGTCTGTTACTCAATTCACTTCCTCATTCAAGGAAGGGTATGGGGGAGGGACTTAGAGGAACTGGAAACTGACTGGTCAGTTTAACACAAGTTTAACAAATCAGATCCAGGGTCCTTGTGTCACAGTACACACAACAGGCATAGTCTTGTTTTGAAATTCTTGTACAGTAAGTGTTGCCATATCCACTTTCTCATTGCTTTAAAGACACACTTAGTTTCTGAGTTGTATTTATATTGCTGTACTATTGCTGTACTGTTTTAGAAGTAGAATGGAGAATAGTGGATCATGATTGGTCTATTCTGCATCATATCTTGACAAACAAAAAGTGTATGTCTTTACACTGAGGTTATTGCCGTTCATCCAAGGCAATAAGGATTTACAGGCTTGCAGTGACTGCAGTGACTTGTGTGTGTGTGTGTGTGTGTGTGTGTGTGTGTGTGTGTGTATGTGTGTGTGTGTGTGTGTGTGTGTGTGTGTGTGTGTGTGTGTGTGTGTGTGTGTGTGTGTGTGTGTGTGTGTGTGTGTGTGTGTGTGTGTGTGTGTGTGTGTGTACGTGCACGAGTGTGTGTGTCAGGTGAGGTGAGCATTTGGTTCATATACACTGCCATCTGCTGTTGAAAAGCTAGAAAACACCTGCTACCGAAACATTATTTATGCTACATAGTACAGATAATAGAGCATATGCACACGTCACCTGCAATTATGAAACAAACCCCAGTTTACAAGTTCTCCTACCATGACTGCACTTACCCAACTGCATTTCTTTACACAGTAGGCCAGGGTTTCCCAAACTGTGGTGCGTGCACCCCTGGGGGTGCGTGGCCTGCCTTAAGGGGGTGCGCGAGCTGAATAGAGCAATGGCGGATATGGTAGTTTTTATCCAGTATTAATGAACATTAAGTAGTTTTTAATTGTATGGTGCATTGTATGCTGGAAGGGTCCATCTGAAGTGTAGTTTAATTCCAAGGCTATTGGAAAAGAGGATTCCCCAAAAACGACTGTGCTTAATATGCAGTGAATGAGCAGTGAGTCCATACTTGCACGGCCATCAGCACACCAAAATATTCGCTCAGGGGGTGCGCGAACCACATTGAAATGTAAAAGGGGGTGCGCAGGGAAAAAAAAGTTTGGTAACCCCTGCCGTAGGCCATACACGACTAGACCACAGGACATGACTAACCTGACTATGCCATTATAGAACACCACTAACCTGACTATGTCATTATCATTCTAGAACACCACTAACCTGACTATGGCATTATCATTAGAACACCACTAACCTGACTATGCCATTATCATTCTAGAACACCACTTAGCCTACCTGACTATGCCATTATCATTCTAGAACACCACTACCTGACTATGCCATTATCATTCTAGAACGCCACTTACCTGACTATGCCATTCTAGAACACCACTAACCTGACTATGGCATTATCATTCTAGAACACCACTAACCTGACTATGCCATTATCATTCTAGAACACCACTTACCTGACCAGAGATTCTTTAAGTATAAGTTCAAAAGTTCAAAATACTTCCTTTCAGCCTGAGTGATGTTGCCATACCAGACAGTGATGCCTGTTGTGAGGATGCTCTCTACAAGTCCTCTGTAGGCCTGGGTAAGAGGGCGGTAATTCAGTCCAGCCTTCCTAAGCATCCTAATAAAGTACAGCCTTTGCTGGGCTTTTTTCACAATGGATGTGGTGTTCAGACTCCAGCTCAGGTTTGATGTTACTTGCAAGCCTAGGAATTTATGACTTTCAGCCCTCACCACCTCTGTCCATTTAATGTGCAGAGGCTGTAGGGGAAGAGGATGTTTTCTAAAGTCCACTATAATTTCCCTCGTCTTGTCTGTGTTGAGGATGAGGTCGTTTGTCTCCCCATAGTCAATGATGTAGTTCACAACAGACCTGTATCCTGACTCGTCCCCTTCTTTGATGAGCCCCAGGATGGTAGTGTCATCAGCATATTTGATGATGATGGTGTTGTCATGACTTGAGAGAAGGTCATGGGTATACAGTGGGAGTTGGGAGAACAAGGTCTGTCAGTTTATCAATCAGCCTGCCTGGGTGGATGGTATTGAAGGCAGAACTGTAGTCCAGGAAAAGCATTCTGACATACGCTCCGCTACTCTCCAGGTGCTCCAGTATGTGGTGTAAAGCTATTGCTACTGCATCATCCACTGATCGGTTGGGGCGGTAGGCAAACTGAAAGGGGTCAGTAGTGTCCTGGACTGTATATAGAGATATGCCAATGTAATAGGTTGCTATGGGAACCTAACATGACCAGGTTCCGGTCTGCCTAAAGGGGCGTGTCATAATACTCCTAGCATTGAATAGAACAGTCCTTAGGTCTGCCTAGGTCTGCCTAAAGGGGGATCCCCCCCCTCCTCTTGCAATAATAGAACCCGGAAACAATGGGCCAATGGAACCTCTCTCTCTCTACTCTCTCTGACCTGACAATGCCATTATTATTCTGGAACACCACTAACCTGACTATGTCATTACCTGTAGAACACCACTAACCTGACTGTCATTATCATTCTAGAACACCACTAACCTGACTATGTCATTATCATTCTAGAACACCACTAACCTGACTATGTCATTATCATTCTAGAACACCACTAACCTGACTATGTCATTATCATTCTAGAACACCACTAACCTGACAATTAAAAGATTCAAGATTCAAAAAGCTTCTAATATGTTGCCATACTAGAAAATTGTCTTTTGACTGAAGGCTTGGAGGTGTGCGTGTGCGTGTGTGTGTGTGTGTGTGTGTGTGTGTGTGTGTGTGTGTGTGTGTGTGTGTGTGTGTGTGTGTGCGTGCGCGTGCGTGCGTGAGTTATTTGAGGAATGAGTGTTCTTAGTGTGTATAGCTATGGGGATGAACGCATTTTTGTAGATAGCTTTCCTGGCACTCTGAATCTTCTGCCACTTCTCTACTCCCTCTACACGTTTGACTGTAGCCCCATCCACCCAGAGAACATCATTGTCAAATTTGCAGATGACACAACAGTGGTGGGGCTGATAACCGAGGGAAAGGAGGAGGCCTACAGGGATGAGGTCCTGAAACTTGGAGAGTGGTGTGCATCCAACAACCTGGCCCTGAACATCTCCAAGACGAAGGAGCTCATCCTGGACTTCCGGCGGAACAAAGATGCTCCTGCCCCCCTGTACATCAATGGAGAACGTGTAGAGCAAGTGAGCTCATTTAAATTCCTAGGTGTACACATCTCCGCTGATCTCTCCTGGTCGACTAACACCTCGGCTCTGGTAAAAAAGGCCCAGCAGCGATTGCACTTCCTCAGAGTACTTAGGGACTGTTCGTAATTTACCGGGGGGGGAGGGCTGGTGCGTAGGGGGGGGAGGGCCATGATGAAAAAAAATGAGGTGGAGGGGAGGGCCATGGCAAAAAAAATCGGAGTTAGGGGGAGGGCCATGGAAAAAAACCGAATTTATTTTATTTTATTTTTATTTATTTTTTTAAACAATAATAAAACATGTTCTGAAACACATCGCTTTGCGATGCAAGGTCCCGGTGCACACTATAGCACTGAAGCGTGTATCTGTAGTCAAAAAACTATCAGGTGCAGCTACTGTAGATTGCCCGCGCTGACTCTCTTTCACTGTAGGATTGCTAGTGCTACGGAGGAACATTGAGCATCATAGAAAATGCCCGTGAGCAAATATCAAACTAGCTGATGTGAACTATATGGGCTAAACAGTTTGGGAAGTTTTGACAACGAATTGGATGGGCATTTCCAGAGGAATTTTGGAGAGGTGTTGTAGTCAACTGGTGGTCACAGCCTCTGGTAAGCCATGATTTTATTTATTGGCACCGCCGTGTGCTTACATTTGTGTTCAAAGAACTTCAAAGACCCCAACCAGACCGGAAAGAACAGTAGGCCTACCTAGGCCTAGACATTTGGCCTAGACGTACTTTGGTAGAACGGTGCAGTGACGCGAGTTTGTTTTGTTTAGCTTGTGGTGTCAAGGTAGTAATAAAAATGGTATTAACGGCGATGTGTTGGCCATGCATCATAAGATCTTGAAACCATTGGAGGAGCTAACTTGTTGTGAAGAGAAGTCTCATCACTTTGGTGAACAAAAACGGACCAACTAAGCAAGGAATTATGTACATTTAAAGCGTGACGGGAGAAGGGAATGTCACCAAAGTTGTGCATCGTGTCAGGTAAGAAGTGACTTTTGTTTCTTGCTGCGGAGATTGGATTCGTAGAAGTGTGTATTGGTATGCTAGGTCTTGCCTGTTGCTGGTGAAGTAGTCTAGCTTAGCCTCGGAGTTGGCTATGGGGTGAATCTGAAGGAGAGCACAGCCGATGGTGTGTCTGGCTTGTCTATCATCACAGTTGTCAAAGTTGAATTGCCGCGGTGTGTAATGGCTGTGCTATTGTTGGATGTTTTGGAATGTTGTACTGGTTCTGTTTTGGCAATTTGTTCCTTTTGCCTCTTGCTGCTGATTTGACCACCATAGCACCGCCACCACCTATTAATGCGTCTTAATGGCCTACGTTAAATGCAAACTAAAGGTGGCTTTCTCACTCCCTGTATCAATAGCCAGCAATGGCTCGAGCTGCTTTGGCGCTTAGCCTACTTCTTGCTCCGATCACATCCCGAACTCTTTGGCCGTCAGAGTGTAATTACATTCGGGAAGGTAGAGCTATGCCTGTGTGTGTGCGTGCGTGCTTTTATGCGCGGTCTGGGAGACCGAGATGCACCTGATCCACAGTCGCAATTGCAAGAAAATCTAAATTAATTATTTGAAAGCCCGGTCACCTCTCACGAGTGCATCGCATAGCTATAGTCAAAGCATTTCTTCTAATTTCACACATTGCACACTACCCATGCTGAAGAGACAAACTGTCAAGGCAGCGCGATTTGCTCTTGAGCCCTCACCTCCACATCAGGTGCGCGTTTCACTTCCGCAAGAAGAACATTAATAGTGTCAAAGTGAGATGTTAAAGAAAAAAAAGTTAAATCTAGCCATCCTTGTTTAGGCTACATAAAACATGAGGAAGTTATTCAGATGTGATTCGCCATTCACCCTAAAATTGATTAGAACGCAGGAAATAGCATCTAAAAAACAGATTTTTTTTCACAGCACCCCCTGGTCAAAACCAGTTCCTGCGTCCCTGGCTTCGCTACTGTGCTGAACATGTAAAACGTACCTTGTGAAAGGCGCTGCTTGTCGAGCAGGGAAATATTGAAGCTACGGTGGGAACTCTCTCCACTTTGTAGTTTACAGTAGTAACAACTCGGACATTGGTATTGAAATGGAAGTTTTTATTATCATTATTATTATTATTATTATTTTCACTTAACACGTAAAAAAAATAGTGAAGGCAATTTGTCTTGGTGACAGTGGAGTTAAAAGGCATCCCATGCAGCCGCAGAGGTAGATTCTTGCGGCTTCTCATAGGTATCCACTGATATCGATAGCACATAATAGTGCAGACAACCGCCCTTGATGTAGGCTACTCTGACTGTTCTCATGATGGTTGTTCATCTACCAATTTGAAATATATATTTTTTTTTTATCTGTAGGGGGAGGGCCATGGGAAAACAAAATTGAAGTGGGGGGAGGGCCATGGGGAAAAAAATTGAGGTGGAGGGGGGGGCCATGATTATTTTTTTTGACCGGACTTCCAGCGCACCAGCCCTCCCCCCCCGGTAAATAACGTACAGTCCCTTAAGAAAGAACAGTTAGACTCAAGCTTGCTGGTGACCTTTTACCGTTCCACCATAGAGAGCCTGCTGACCTACGCAGTGTCAGTGTGGCACTCAAGTTGCACTGAGGCTGACAGGAAGAGACTGCAGAGGGTGACCAAAACAGCACAAAAAAATCATAGGCTGCCCCCTGCCTCCCATACCCACCATCTACAACTCACGCTGCGTAAGTAGAGCCAGGAGTATCATTAAAGATCCCACACATCCTGGCTTTCATCTCTTCACACTGTTGCCCTCTGGCAGGCGCTACAAGGCATTGCCAGCCAGAACCAATAGGATGAAGAACAGCTTCTTCCCCAAAGCTGTTACAACAATGAACACACACTTACTGGACAATGCTCATCTATAAGGACTGTGCACTTCGTAGGGAAGCTAAAATCTCAGTATACTTTGTATACTGACAATAAAGGCTTTCTATTTCTATTTCTATTTCAGAAGGAAGTTGATCAAAACAAGGATGGAGTGGGTGGGAGAGATCTAAGAGGATGGAGTTGGTCTTCCTTTCCACTGTCTGGATATACAGATCCTCCAGCGCTTTCTGGTGTATTCCTATTAGCTTGCTTGCTTGTTTAGTTATTCTTTTATGCTTTTGCTTATGTTGGTGAGGAAGCCATACCAGGATGTAATGTTGCAGGTGATGATTGATTCTACAAGAGATTGGTAGGCAGTTGACAAAATGTCTTTACTGACATTGAAGGTGTTTAGCTTCCTCAGGATACACATGCGTTGTTGTCCCTTCTTGTAAACCCCATCTGCATTTTCATCTGTTGGAGTTTTCTGCAATGACCTGAGTGATCATTGTGCAGTTGTAGCCTGCAGAGACACAAAAATTCCTAAATGTAAACCACGTATCATTTTTAAGAGAAACCTAAAGAAATTTAATATACAGGCTTTTCATCATGATTTATCTTTGGTCACATGGGAACATATCGACTTGCTACCAGATGTTGAGTTAGCTTGGTCTTTTTTCAAAGATAATTTTGAGAGAATTGTAAATAAACACGCTCCCAAAAGGAAACTCAGGGTAAAGGGGCGAGAAAACCCCTGGTTTTCTCCTGAATTGTCTGATGTCATTCATCAACGAAATCAGGCATGGGCTAAAGCCAGAAAAAGTGACTCTGCCTGTGATTGGTCTATTTTTAGACAATTAAGAAATAAATGCACCTCTCTCATCAAAAAGGCAAAATCAGAGTATTACTTATCTGTTACTACTGAAAATCTCAATAATCCACAGAAATTTTGGAAAGTGATTAAGTCTCTATCCGTGAACAAAACCCCTCAGGCTCTTCCTACATATATTTTAAGTGATTCAGCCCCAGTGACTAATAGGACTGAAATATTAAATTGTTTCAATAAGCATTTTGTGTCATCTGGGTCATTGTTTGAATCTACAAGAAATACTACAGTGCCTCACAATATAAACACAGAAATATGTCCTAGAGAACCTTTTATATTTGCGCCCTTCACTGTGCAGCAAGTGCACAAGGCACTCAAAACTTTGAATCAAAGTAAACCTCCTGGGCCAGATTTTATTGAACCTTATTTTTTGAAAATGTCAGCCGATTTTATTGCACAGCCCATCACAACACTTTTTAATTTATCAATTGAAAACAAAGAACTTCCCGTAGTCTGGAAGTCGGCCTTTGTTATTCCGCTTTTAAAAGGAGGCGACCCAGCAGTTTTAACTAACTACAGGCCAATATCTAATTTGTGTGTCCTATCAAAAATCCTGGAATCACTGGTATGCGAGCAACTTAAAGACTTTTTATACACAAACAACCTTATTTCAAGGCTTCAGTCAGGTTTTAGGAAAAAGCACAGTACTATCACTGCTGCCACAAAAGTAGTCAATGACATACTTGTTGCCCTTGACAAAAATCAGTACTGTGCAGCACTTTTCATTGACCTTTCCAAGGCGTTCGACACTGTGGACCACACAGTTCTCAGAGAGAGGCTTTCCAGCTTTGGTCTCTCAGATCATGTTGTTTCTTGGTTCGCGAATTATTTAAGTGGTAGGTCCCAGTGTATCAAACACGATGACTTGTACTCAGAATTTGTCAGTGTCCACAAGGGGGTGCCACAAGGATCGGTTTTAGGTCCCCTTTTATTTATCATGTAAGTAAATGATGTGGGTCGGAATGTGTCTGATGCGAACATGCATTTTTATGCTGATGACACAATAATTTACTGCTTCGGGCCATCCGCCGTTAATGCTATTGAATCACTGCAGAAGGCTTTTGATGTGATCCAACAGACATTTTTACAGTTAAAATTGCTTCTTAATGCTGATAAGACTAAGCAAATGTTGTTCTCAAAGCCAAGGAAAGTACCATCAATCATCCCCTCAGTACTCACCCTTGAGGGAACTGAAATTGAGGTGGTACATTTGTATAAATACCTGGGTATTTTGCTTGATGATACTTTGACGTTCAAAGCCCACATTGAAAATCTTGTGAGGAAACTTTAACTAAAGTTAGGTTTTTTATTTAGAAATAAAATTTGTTTTTCCTTTCATGTTAAGAAGCGCCTTGTCTCTGCAACGTTTGTATCCATTTTAGACTATGCAGACCTGCTGTACATGAATGCTTCATCCCAATGTCTGAGTAAGATTGACTCTGTGTATCATGGTGCCCTGAGGTTCATCACTAACTGTAGGGCCCAAACTCATCACTGTGAACTCTATGCCAGAGTTAAATGGTCTTCACTGACTACCAGGAGACTTACTCACTGGTATACATTTATTTACAAGGCAATACTCGGACTACTGCCACCTTACATCTGCAGCCTAATCACAGTGAGGAATATTGAGTATTATGGTCTGCGCTCTAAAGGCCATTTGTTACTCTCTGTCCCTTGGTTCCGCACAGAACTGGGGAAGAGGGCATTTGTGTTTTCAGCCCCTACCTCATGGAACAATCTACAAAAGGACTTGAAACTAACAGATCTGATTCCATTGAACGATTTTAATTCCAAGATGAGATCACTTGAGACAGAGTCTATTGTCTGTAACTGTTTCAATTGACTTATTATTTTACTTGATTTGTTATTTTAATGCAACTATGTAATTTTAATTTTGTAACTTGAGCCGCCACTTGGCCAGGACACCCTTGTAAAAGAGGTTCTTAATCTCAACGGGTTTATTTTTCCTGGTTAAATAAAGGTTAAATGAAAAAAAAAGAAAAAAAATGCTGGCTAAAGGACAGGCGTTACACATAACACCACTATACTAATCTGTCTATGTCATTAGAACACCACTAACCTGACTATATCATTATCATTGTAGAACACCACTAACCTGACTATGTCATTATCCTTCTAGAACACCACTAACCTGACTATGTAACTATCATTGTTGAACACCACACCTGTCTGATATGTAGCCTAAGGAATAATGGCCTTCGAGGTGTCCGGATATCAAGGGAAATAATGGACAAAACTGTTCGCTTCTGCCAAGTAGCTTACATTTTCCCCTTGATATCGGGACACCTCGAAGGCCGTTATTCCGCTTGTCAGCATTTAATCCTTGCCAGCAGCACCCAGTTGCCAGCATTTAAGTAATAATTACTTAATTTGTTGATATAAGGCTTCGTGAGAAATGAGATTAACCACTGCGCTTCGTTCGTTGCTATGGGCACCACTTTTTTTGTTGCTGGCAGATTACTTCGCTATATTTCATTTCATTATTTTGGGCTTTCTCTTTGATTCTGGGATTATTCCTCATTAGGCTATGATTTATCTTCATACATTTTGATTGCAATTACGTTCATTCATATGCTATTTAAAGTTGGGACATTTTGGCAAGCTTCTCATGTGATCTTGCTGCAGGAGTTTGCTGTCTCGGTGGAAAAAACGTGGTGGACGTTATCCCCTTAATCTTCCATTTATTCCATTTAGATTAGTGGGGGGAGTAATTAACATGACTGACTTACCCCGAGTATGGTGCTGTACAGCTGCTCTGCTTACTTGTAGCTGCCCCCTTGCACGGGTGAGGCATAAATGCAATCTTGTTGCATGCAGTGAGCACTGTGTGCTGTGGAGTGCTTTCTCTCAATAACAATCGATCTCTCAGGTGGGGTTTCAGTTTTTCACTTTCAATATCATTACATTACATTCGCTGCAAGTAATGTTTGTAACATTAGTTTTCATCCACCACTGTGTGTGTGTGTGTGTGTGTGTGTGTGTGTGTGTGTGTGTGTGTGTGTGTGTGTGTGTGTGTGTGTGTGTGTGTGTGTGTGTGTGTGTGTGTGTGTGTGTGTGTATGTGTGTGTGTGTGTTCACCTGTGCCTGCGTGCAGAGGTGGGGCCTGGACGCACATAGTGTGCAACCTGTGATCCCCCTCTTTTTTCTCTGGCCTCTGGTTTGACACTCATGGACACTTTTTCACTCTTTACTTTTTGGGTGCTCTATTCTATGGCGCACTCAGCGATGGTGCATGTGATGAACCATTCTTACACTTCTCATCACCATCCACAGTGTGTGTGTGTGTGTGTGTGTGTGTGTGTGTGTGTGTGTGTGTGTGTGTGTGTGTGTGTGTGTGTGTGTGTGTGTGTGTGTGTGTGTGTGTGTGTGAGAGAGAGAGAGACAGATCTGCCTGTGGTTGAATGTATGTAAGTGTGAGCTATACAGTTAATATATGTGCAATGATGTGTGTAAAAGTGTATTCTGTATATATGTATGCTACTGGACACCTCAATTTCTCTCTGGATTAATAAATGATACTCAACTCTACCCTCTACTCTACTCTAACATTAACAAACACTATGCAACCCGCAACCACAGGTGTCAATCAGACATGACATTGTGGATGGTTGCTGAATATACATTCTATTGGATTTTGAAATGGGACAGGACTAAGGTTTTCAACTTTTTTCCCACTGAACTGCTTTCAATACATATCCTTCCCAGATGGCCCTAATATGGGCAGTATCATTAGAATATCACAATCATAGTCAATACACAATATCATTATACTCTTATAATATCACATATAGCAACAAAACAACAAAAGTCATCAGTACTCACTGTTGTGAGAAATATAATTAAAGACCAAAACAAAACAAACAAATCCCTTTGTCAACTCACATTTTATTTAGCAAGCACAACAAACACAATAATCATTACAATTTATATATTCACTATAAAATCAAACACAGTAATGATAACATATTAAAGCGATATGTTTTACGAAATCAAGGGGTTTCAAAAATCATGAAATAAATTGTACAATAAAATCAATTGCAGTAAGTGCATAAAGCAGCGCAGTATAAAAGTATCTCAGTATTAGAGCATGCCACTGCATGTAAAGTGATTCAGTTTCACCAGTAATATGGAAATGCATTTCATTTGCCATGGCAAAAACTCACAGGAAATACAATAAGAGTGGAGTGTAAACAATCTTTACCTAAATGTGTCATATACTTCATAATGCTTCATAATGTTCCAGGCCTTTCACCATTCATGGTAATGCTTCATAATACACGACAGTGTCTCCGGAAGCTAATAACTCATCAATGACCCCTCATCATTACTCTGACCACAGGCAGTGTTCATCTTTAACTGCGCTGCTCTACTCTTATTGAGGCCTTCGAGGGTAGAATACTCAGAAGAAAGCCTGCATCGCCCATATTTACGTATGAAAACAATCTCTCAGTGACAGTGTGTGTGAAGGTGTGTAGGTATGCGTGTTATTATCAGGGTCAGAGATGACATGGAGGTGAAGTCTCCCCTCCTCTGGAGAGACTCTGTCATCACACCCACATTCCACCATGTGTTCACCCCAACCTCCACATCCCAGCAGTGTGTCCCTGAGTTAAAGCCCTCAGAGCCCAGAACACTGGCAAATACGGGTCTTTTCGGTACGGTATGTCGGTTCGGTTCGATATCGTTATAATACAGGCCTAGAACAAACACAAGTGATGTTATGTCGACTCTAAACGTACTAACACCTCGACTGGTAGGATCCTCAGAGGAGAGGGACTATTAAAGTATGGAAACACTCTCTCTGTGAAGGTATGTTTTAGAGTGTGTAGGTGTGTGTTCTTATCAGGGTCAGTGAATGACAGCTGTCCTCTGTCCCAGTCTAGCTGCACTCTGATCCTCTGGAGTTTTTGTTTCACTTTGAGGAGAGTGGAGGGCTGGGGTGGGGCACGTGCTTCATAGTCACCATCTTTAAACCGGAAAAAACACAGTCCACTCATGGAAGTGTAGTCTCCCTTTCTCTGGAGGGACTCTGACATCACACCCACACACCATCGTCTGCTGTCCCCAACCTCCACATCCCAGCAGTGTGTCCCTGAGTTAAAGCCCTCAGAGCCCAGCACACTGGCAAATGGATGAAATCTCTCTGGGTTGTCAGGAAGCTGTTGTTGCCCTCTACCAAGTCTCACACTGGTCAGATCCCGAGACAGGGCGAGATATGGATGTGCAGTGTTGGGATCCAGAGTGACAGGAGCTGCAGAGAGGAAGAACAGCTTTTTCAAGCACTCTATACTGACTGTTTCCGGCCCTAAATCTCTCTCTCACTCTCTCTCTCACTCTCTCTCTCTCTCTCTCTCTCTCTCTCTCTCTCCCTCTCTCTCTCTCTGTCTTCCAATGTTCTGTGTGTGTGTGTGTGTGTGTGTGTGTATCTACATATGTAAGCTATGTCAAGCAGATACACATCATTCACAAAAACATGCCTGAAAAACGTGTTAAAAAACAGCTCTATCCTATATGTGCTAGGTCTCTATGTGTAGCATTTTCCAGGTAATTTCTGCTTGCCATATGTGTGTGTGCATCAACGTCTGAGTAGTGTGTGTGTGTGTGTGTGTGTGTGTGTGTGTGTGTGTGTGTGTGTGTGTGTGTGTGCACGCTCACTGTATTGGACAATCTCCTGCATCTTCTCCCAGACTCTGAACTTCAGGTTGCCCAGGTGCTTTGCCACATTGATCAGAGCTCCTGAAAGCTTCTCTGGATCGCCCAGTGCACACCGAGCTCTGGAAAAAGATTCAGGAGTCAGTGCTGCTTTGGGTTTGGGTTCAGAACCACAGCTGAGAGAGACAGGAGGCAGATCACTCACCTTTCCACTGTGCTCTGGTAGTTCTGCAAGAAAAAACAATCGTAAATGTTGTGTATTATTAAGTATTGTTTGCTTATATCAGTGTCTAATATTAATACCGTCAAAAAAACGCTCCAAATGATTATTCTCAGAAATTTAGAAAGTGGCTACTGATACCTGTTGATACTTATATAATCTTAGAACATTCATTCTCTTTTACAATGCAACTGTTTAATTTTACCTGTAAGAATTTGATCTCATCAGCTTCCATCTCCTCCTCTATGGCTCTGATTGTGTCTGAAAGAGATGAGATCTCTCTGCTCATCTTCTCCTTCATCATCTGACTCTTCTGCTCCTCTTCCTCCCTCAGTGCAGCTATCCTGGCTGCCTCTTCATCTTGTAGAAACTGGTGAAGCTTGTTAAACTCAAGCCTGATCTGTCTCTCTGTTTGCACAGCCTGAGTCTGGATTATCACACAGGGTAAAAAATACAGGACTATTTTATTACAAATCCTATACAGTAATTATCATTTAAAAAATAAATTGACAATTATTTAATGCTAATATCCCTCTCTAACCCTTTCCACGCCTTACCTTAATGTGGTCTGCTATATGGTCACTGATGAATTCAAGTTCTTCAAACCTGTTCAGCTTTTTTGTCAGGGGCTCCAGTTTCATCTTCAATTCCTCCTGAAAATACAAACAGATTTGATATTACAAGAGGGTACAGAGAACATAGAGAAGCAGTGCAGCAATAACTTGCCATTACATTGCAATATTGTTTGTCATCCATTCCTACACTAAAAAGAAAATAGGACATAAACAGCACATGACAGTTAATGCAAGGTGTGAAAGATCTCTCAGAAGATAATACACGCTTCTTAAAGGTTGAGATGTATAATCTAGCTGTAATTACAACTGTGCAGAAATGGCCTTAGTGTAGTAGTTTTGATGGATACATTTACTTCCTGGTGAACCCTGCATATTATATTGCATCATGATGTAATTACAGTGGGTGCACCTGAAACCTGTGGTAGACACTGCCTTCCAGTAGCCACAACTTGGTACCATGGGATGTGTCCCCCGATAACGATGGTTCCTTTTAGCCTTATGGGCAAAGTATATGATGGATTCTACGAACCTACGTCTGTTTCCCAAAAATCATCAGACGTGAATGTGCGTGCACAACCTCTAAGATCATTCTTGAAGTGGCTCTTAAGGGCCGCTGTTCACAGTTGTGGTGCTGAAGTACTGATGTTTGCCCTCAGAGTGAAGCGCGCCGTCATTATCTCCTAAACCACTTAAAAAATGCAAGGCATGTGTTGATGGCATGTGTTGATGTCAAAAGTTGCATTTTATAAGGGCGGGACTACAGTGTTGTATCAGTTGCACCAATTTGAAACTATTGACAGGAGTTATTGTTGGCGAATTAAATACAATGCACTCAAACAATGAAATTCTGCCAGACTTTACGACAGAGCAAACAAGCAAAGTGCCTGACATGACAACTGACTGCAGAGCACCTTACCTAACCACATAGGCTACAAGACCAACATAAAGTGTTTGAAGAGGTGTGTTCAAAATTGGACATTGGAGTTCCAAATTGGGGTGGGTAAAGTACAATCTTTACAATGTGTTCAAGGCTTTGACAACTGTCTGGAGAATTTTGCATGCCAGCCTGCTGTTATTAAAAACAATGCCAGTCAAATGTACTTGCTGCCTTTTTCTTACAGTCTACCCTTAGGCCCGCCGCACATTCCAACAGCACTGCGGAGCACTTTTGCTTCTGACACAATTCCGACCCCCACACACAATCTCATCACAGCAGAGCATGAGTCAATCGGTGGCTCCGACAAAATAAAATTTGTCCCTAATCGCTAGACAATGTCAACGTGAGCCAGTGTGCGGAGGCCCTTAGCCTACAATGATGTCCCAAGTCTATATGACAGTTTTCCCCCTTCTGCGTTATCTTTCCTTGCTTACTTGTCATGAAGAGGACAGAAGGTGCAGCGACTCAGTGGCAGTTTTTCTTTTTTTTAATGAGATTTCGGCATATGGCCCTCTGACATCAATACCTTCATTGCAAAATATTTACACTTCACACACAGCAACTTCAAGTGCAGCTCTCCTCCTTTCCCTTCATATCCTGCGGGTGTCTCCACTGTGCCATGCCCATAAGATCAATCTTAGCGCGTTACAGTAAGACTACTCCCGACTACTCTTAGAGTTTTCCTATACTGTTGTCAGGCCGACCAGAATGGAGTCTGTGTTACGTTCGGCACTAAAGCACTTATCTGCGAACTGCCCGTGTTCACACCGAGCTGTGAACATTTTCTGTAAAAAACTGTGTTGCCCGTCCCGGATGGACCAGCTGATAAGTTCAAGTTCAATTTCGTTTGTCTACAAAGGGGAAATAAGGTTTGTAGCACGTATTTAAAAAACGTTCAGAAAAGACATAAAAAACATAAGGACAGGGACCTAGGAACAGCACAGCACAAGGAAATAAGACTGGGACCAATAGGCCTACACAGAATTAAAAATCAATAAATACAATCAAATATGAAGTAAGAGGATAAAAGAACGAGATAAAAGTTCAGATCAAGACATGGGGATTAAAATACCAGTCCAATGTGAAAAAAAATGCAAGGATGTGAAGTGCTAGCCTGATTATCATTGACTTTCAAATGTCTTCGAGACTAGAAGCAACGCCAAAGGTGTTGCGTCACTAGGGGCATGGCCTGGCTAGTAAAGTGCTGCAGCGCTAATTGTGCAAGTTGAACATATGAATAGCTGTGCAAATAAAGGATTATTTGTATCTTTTTGTCCTTTGGGTGGGAACAACCTGATGGCAGAAGTTCAATAATAGGCCTATCACTGTTTTTGGACCTCTTGTTAATAATATTCAAAATTGAGAGTGTGACACACGCATCTAAGCGAGTTCACACTCTCACACGCCACACATGGCATTTCACACTCTTTTGATAACTTATCCAATCGGCGCACATTAATTCATCCAACCTATCCACAGACGCGTCACAAATTGGTAACAGCGCTTCTGTGTTCAGACTAGTTACCACCACGCTATTCAGCCAATCAGAAAATAGATTGTTCAGTTGTCGAGCAGATCAGAGCAGTGGATCAGAGTTTCATCCAATAGCGAACGCAGAAGAGTTCAAGGGAAGAGAACTGTAAAATTTACGAATCGCAAGTAGAACTGGAGACGCAGGAGCCATGGCCATCAGGTGATAACTTTACACAGGTGAAAATATCTTGTCTTGTATTGGTTAGGCTAAAGTTTTTACTTCACGTAAACGTAGGGACGTTAAAAGAGAGCAAAATGGTTAACAATGCTCTTTAGGCTATAACCCCAGCTGATTGTTTGATGATCATCCCTCCCAAACATGATTGAAACGGCGTGCTTTGCTTATTATAAAAAATTGTTATCTGTAAGTGTTTACAGGCAAGCTTCTCAGAATGTGGCATACAGCCTAATAATAGCAGTAATTTCATTTGTCAATGACAAACAGTGAAATTATTGACGACTCGTAGCAATTAAGATATGGAGAAATGACGTGCCACCAACCAGTCAAGTTGTGCTGAGGACGATCAGAGTTCTCTCAGTGTGTCCAATGGAAAGGGATAGTTCTAGTCGCTTAGGAGACGTCATGTAACGTTTAGGATATGTTTCTCTTATTGCATTTGATTTAGAATGTCATATAAACTGTGGACATGGAGGCAGAAAGGACAGAGTGGGAGGTGGGCAAATAGTAGACAGACTGGAGAGAATGGAGGAATGCAGAGGTAGTGGTAGAGGAGAGGGCAAGTAGGCTAGGCTAAAGAAGTCGGGGGCAACCAATAGTGCTGGACATATCATGGTACTGAATGAAAAAGGGTATTATTTGGGTCTGGCGCCTAAAATAGTGATTGGACTTTAAGTTAATTTGAGCTGCTAATGTCAATGCACAATGAAGAACAGACATACAGGTAGCCTATTTTAGGCTATCCCCCCACAATGAACATTTTCTAAAATCATCCCCCTCTAAAACAGGCATCCCTTCTTCACATATTGAGTTAAAATTGCACTTTAAACAACTACATTTTCCACATTTTATCGGGGGAGAAACCACCAATAATTAGAATCAATCTCTGAGTGACCATCCCCAGCTGCTTTTATTTTACAACTCGAGCACTGGTTAGGGCTAAGCATATTGAATAAATCGTGTATTTGGTCTAATCAAACTTTTTAACTAGCTGGGTTGAAGGGAAACCTAGTGTCGATGGGCCGATGGGTGACGGGTCGATGTCTGCGGAGTATACCCACTTCTAAATTTCAGGGATATCAGTATACCCACTTAAAATTGATTGATCCATTGTTTTGAATAGCACAAATATATGGGTAGATGACGGATAGGCAGCAAAAAACATTTTTTTCACAAAACATTGTTTATGAGGGGGAAAAGTATATGTCTACGTAGTGCAGCAATTAATCTTTCAAAAAATCCAAGTGGTCACAATGTTGGTCTATTCATTGATTATTTATTTACGTTGATAAAGCAATTTGCTGAAAATATGTCCTTTGGTGTGACGTGAAGAAATAAATATATTAAGTAATGTAGAAATGGCTTGATGGAGTTTTATGAACATTGTTACACTCTTCATATTTATTGCAATTTTTTAAAGTCTTAATTTAATGAGAAATTACCATTTAAGTATTTTTTTCCCCATTAGATGTGAGATTATTAGAAACCTTCGAGGAAAAACAGGGATATCTTTCTTTTAAATGTTCAAAATTGTCAGAATTTATACTAACTTTTCAGGAACGATAATTTGTTCTTCCCTAATGCAATATTCAGTGTTTATCAAACATATTGTTTAGCTCAAACAAATATTTGAGCGTTTAAAAGATGTCACACCGTAGGACATTCATGTCACGCTAAAGGACAGAAATGCAAAACTGAGCCAGAAACAAATATATCAACATGATTATTTTGTCTTTTGATCATAATATAATGTTGTAGTCAATAAGGACCTACACTTTACACTTATAAGTCTTTGAATCGTCGATTATCAGCCTATCATAACTCTTAATGACAGCCATGCGGTCATTGAATGTAACCTGCAGAGCTCATAAGACTCATACTGAAGGGTGACCTTGGCATGACCATCACACTTTTGTAGGTATGCTATGACTGTCACACCATTGAACCTGTAGTGTGTAGTGGCCAGTGCCTGTTTGGTATCTCAAGCTGGACAGCACATTTAGGCCTATGCTGTATATTGAGCTCTCCACAGCATACTTTATTCATCTATACTCCTCTATATACTCTCTCACTGATCTTTCCTTCACTGTTACCGTTATATTTTATGGTTTCAAAGCACCATTAATGACATTTTATATCATTTGACAGTATCTAAAATCAACAGCAAATATTCAACAACAATGCATCAAAGTATAAATTCCAAAGGCCAATAAAGGAATAAGTAATTTGAATACACAATATGTATCTAGTCAAACAACAAAACAAAAAAATATGTACTACCAGTTGTTTTAAAAGCTATTTCTCAAATATCTAGTCCATTGGTGTGACCTGTTTGTCCTTTGGTGTGATACTCCAAAGTGTCACACCATAGGACTTTTACCATCACACCATAGGACTTTTACCATCACACCATAGGGCTTTTGAGTTAATTTAAAGCCATGTCGTTGCCAACTGAAATACAATTTCACCTTTAGTAAGATGCATTTTCATACATCTACATAAGAAAAAAATATGAAAAATATACACTATTGTCAAAATGTATTTTATGGCTGTCACACCAAAGGACTAGAAAACTAATACATCGTGTGGTAGCAAAACATAATTGATTGACTGAAGAACTCTGAGAGAAAAATCTAAAATCCACCCATGCCATTGGCTTCTTAAGGGTCTAAAGTCACAATTTATGTACCGCTGGAGCTTCAACAATAGATAATTATCCACAGAATTAACCAAAAAAATGATGTCACACCACAGGACATTATTTTCTGCGACAAAGTTTCATAAGTCCATATGGTCTCAGAAAAACAGGAAAAAAATTAAGCATTGCCACTTGCTAAAATAGACACCTTGAAAAACATGCCAGGGTTGTTTAGACAAATGACTGAGCTTTGATTATTTATTTAAAAATGTTTTAATATGGAGAACCAGGCTTGCCTCAGTCACACCATAGGACAAATGTGACATTTGACTCAAAATTAAGTATACTCATTTAAGCTCTGGATTTATTACACATGACTTTTTCACAACAACGACATTAGTTTAATCATTTAAAGCATTGACAATTTTGAAAGCATGAATTTACTTAATTTTAAGAGCCTGGGACAGCAAAATTTACACGTCACGTCATCTACCCATATACAGTATACCTACTTCAAAAAATGCTCAAATATACAGTATACACAGTAAAAAAAGAACTGTTGTTTTTACGGTAAACTGCTGGCAGCAGTGGTTGCCAAAGTCTACCCTTAAATAAATAACGGTTTATTTCCTTTTTACATTTTACGGTAAAATTATGGCAGCAGTGGTTGCCAAAGCCTACCGTTAAATAAATAACGGTATTATTTTTTTTACATTTTACAGTAAAATTATGGCAGCAGACTAATTATATTCAGGTGAGTTAAATTATAGAGTTACAATCAGACAACTGATTGGACTGATTATACTCAGGTGAGTCCAATTATAGAGTTGCAATCACAGACAACTGATTGGACAGATTCTACTCACTGGAGTCCGATAAACATCAACCTAATTAGATACCTAAATAAATGCCCAATTGCCAGATTGTCTAGTGCAGGGAGGTGGACCAGTCTAGTATCATCAATGAAGGGTATGCAAATGCATTCTTTATTTAAAAAAAGGCCTGAAAATAACCTTAAGGAAAATGAAGGCCAAAGCTAGCAGGGCAAGCAAGCTAACAAACAAGCTAGTTAGCAAGCCATGCAGCCACCCTTACAACGTGACCTGCTAGCCGGGCCGGCCAGGCCAGCTGGCCGGCCGGCCTTACAGCCAGCCAGCCACCTAGCTAGCTAGCAACCAGTGAGCAGTACAATGCAACAGTCCCTGTTTAAATACATGTTCAAGTGAACCATGTGACCCGAGTGATGAAGCATTTGGCAGGTGCAGGCAGTTAATCATTGCATGACAGCCCTTAGCACTCAGGTGAGGTCAGGAATTGATTGACAGATTGATTTGGATGGGTTAGAATGACAGTTTCAAATAGACTGGGCTACTTCTAAGAGACTGAGGTGCTGTTTCCACGTAGCAGGATATTTCTTTAGCAGGGTATTTTTTTCTCCTGCTACGTGGAAACGCAACATGTGGATAAAAAATCCTCTATTGTAACAAATGCGTTTCAGACCCCTAAACAGGGTATTTTTTTCCTCCTGCTATTTTTTTCTCCTGCACCTGGATTTTTAAATATCTGCTACGTGGAAACGGAAGGCCATAACCAATGCAAAACCAATACAAGCAGGAGAAAAAAATATCCACATATACAAATATCCAGCTACGTGGAAACGGCACCTGAATCAAGGGATTACTGTCCCAGGTAGACTTTTTCAGATTACTGTGAAGATACAGATACACTGTGTAGTGTTGCTGCAACTCTTGATGTTTAGATTTTGGCTGAACACCAGTCTAACTCTGATCAATCTAACTCTGACAAATTTGCTGTGCACATATGTGTACACCAGTGAAAAATAAAGTCATGTACCGTTTCTTGACTACTTCATCTTCACTTAGCGGTATTTTCCAATACTTTCTTTTCAGTGAACAGTTCAGTATTTTCTACATATTGACACCAGTGAAAAATAAAGTTATGTACCGTTTCTTGACTAGTTCATCTCACTTAACGGTATTTTCCAATATTTTCGTTTACAGAGAACAGTCCAGTATTTTCTACATATGACACTTGTCAAAAATAAAGTTATGTAGCGCTTTTTGACTCAATAGTAGCTTGCCGTATTTAGTACAGAGATAAACTGTTTTACATTTTACGGTCACTGACTGTTGCAATTTGACAGTTTTTTGCCTTAATTTCAGCTGGCATTTTTTACAGTATACCCACCATAAAAAAGTAGACTACACCACTGCATCACACAACAACACATTCCAATTGATTTTCGCCGAACCGCGTCATAGCTCATTACCATAAGGTTAAAACTCACTCTGGTCGCTCATTTCGCTTCGCCCCTGGCGAATTTGCTCTGGTAGCGCTGGTTGCGCACCCTCCATAGAGAAATAATGACTTCTGTCGCTCCGTTCGTCTTGCATAATATCATCACCAAAATTACAACAAACCTTTATTACGGCAAAATAACAAACATAATCTGGACGCACCACCGCATGACATTTTGATTGGCAGTTGCCAGTGACTGAAAATGTTTGCTTCCTGCAGCGGGAGTGAGAGTGGAGGTGGAGCTGTTGTGTGGTGAGTGAAATTAGTTCATGCTTGAGCTGAGTAGGCCTAGTTCTGCTCCTTGTAGGGAAACTATGGTGCGATTGTAGGCTACTGAAACACTATTTGGTAGGCTACCTGACTAGATTTTTGAGATGTTATAAAATGGCCGAATTAACTGCAAGGTGGTGTGTGAAATATGATGTCGTCTTGACCGCCTGCCGCACCAAGCATTACTTAAACTCCCCTCCAACCAAACCCGACACAAGAAGTTTGTCTTCATAATGCAGCTGTCTGGATTCCATGTGTGCGCGCGTCAGAGAATGTTGCTATTGCGAGTCCAAGTGTTACAATTTTCCACTTGCTGTTGCAAGCGCTGTTCAACACATTGAAGCGCAAGTGAGAAGGGAGAGAAACGTGTTCTCACACACGCCACTCTGAACACACAAAAATCTATAGTATTTCCATAGGTATTTATATGTTACATAGAACGCTGTGTCTGCGGCTTTGAGCATGAGAGTATGGCTATGACATTCAAATTGTTAGTTAAGTAAACCGCTTTTGAAAAACCTGGGATCGACTGCTGCCTGAAAGAAAGCATAAATCGAGCAATCTGCGTTAGTTCTGGCAGACCTCGTAGTCAACGCGCCCTTTTGCCTATTGGCTGATGCCAACCCAACCCATACAACTCTCTACTAATCATCTGCGCTTTGGTTAATCAGCTGCAGCTTGCAATTGGATGCTGACATATGGCGCACTTTATTTAAAGTACCGAATTTGTTTTCCTGTCATTGCTTTTTGCTCCTGGTTTTGCTCAAACCACCTCCCCTGCTCCACCAGACTAATTGTTGTCAGACAATGTCATGTTGTTGTTGCTTGCTCTGTTCTAGGGGGTATTTTGCCTTTCCAGCTAAATGGAAGGCACACCACCTGAGGATGCTGCTATTCCCTGTATTGGCTTCCATGGAGCTCATGGAGAAGCCGGGGAACTTCCTCCGAACAGTAGCCTGGTTCACACCAGACGGTGTGTGTGTAGCTTTTGCGCCCCCCGGCAGAGCAGAGCTACACAGACTGCCGTCTGGTACACAGCCATAGAGCACACTCCGTCTCCAACCAGAAAATAGGCTGAGAAATGTATTGCCTCCTCACCAACAAATTCCTTCAAAAACCTTCCTGTTAATCTTTAAAGAGTCTATATAGTCTCTAATCTGTCTTGTGACTCCTCAATGTGAGTTACCGTTTATATTGAAGAAATAAATGCTCCGTCTATTTTCTGGCTGGAGACGGAGCGTGCTCTATGGCTGTGTACCAGACGGTAGTGTGTGAAGCTCTGCTCCGCCAGGGGGCGCCGAAGCTACACATACACCGTCTGGTGTGAACCAGGCTATCCGAACAGATCCATACCCCCAAACACAAATGTATGCATTCAGAAATAAAGCTTCTGAAATATATCTCTGTTTCCCGTCTCATTTTTGACTAGAGTGGATCTGACAGAAATCATGTGGATGTCTTGCTACATTATGTCATTAAATGAAATGAGTTTATTATTCAGTTTACAAACGTATTTAAAGTCACATAAAATCATATGTTCCATAGGCAACGAAATAGGTCAGGTATGGGAGTAGGGGGCCCCAAAATTTGAATCTTTCATTTGGCCCAAAATTTCTGGCTGTGCCCCTGTCTGTGACAGACACAGTGATGCGTCGACCCAGCTTGTTATGTTAGGCAAGTTTTAGGTTACCAAACCACACAACAATAGCAAATTACAGGGCCGATTCAATAAAATATTTGTAAAACATAGACATATACGCATTCCTTCAATTGTTCCTTCCTGTGTCCACAAGGCGGCAGAGTTGGCCTTTTGGCCTGGAGCGAATGCATGCCAAAACGTATATGTTACCAAACCGGCAAGGCTACGCTGATTGCATTGTGACAACTGAGGGGGGCATTGCATTTTCGGCATTGTTTTGCGTTTGGACAGTGGGAGGCAACTTGCACGCCAACACCACTTTGAGTGTCACTTAATGTTCATGGTCTATACCGCCTTGTGATACACTGCGGCTCATGAGGATGTCAAACGTGAAGGGGACTTTATCATGTATGATAGTGTTGCGTTGTGCTCAGCTATTTTGGTTCGTAAGAAACTCGAAATGAACGATTTAGAAGTCGGCAGGCAGTAGCCTATTTGACACAGATGTTCGTGCTCGGATGAGGGGAGTTTGCATTGCATAACGCTCCACGACATGGAACCGTAAGTAGTTAACAGGCGACCAGCAGCGCATACAGCTCTTCTTCTAAACGTGGACCTCTAACCTTTGGGTAGCTTTTTCCCTTTCATAACATTCATTTTCCTCCGCTTTTCTCCAGTCCACAAACTCGGGCTCAGAAGAGCTATGTACGAGCCTCCCTTTTAATATTCCCATCTAGTTTGCAAACATTCTGCCACTGCGTTTCAGTGTGCGCACTGAAACATGGTGCTCGAACTAGAGGTGTGTCGTTCATGAACGAGCCGGTTCTTTTGAACGGCTCCCTGAAGTGAACGATGGGAACCGGATCACAGCTGGGGGAGCCACTCGACCGTTATTTCGTTCATTTTTCATTCATTTTAAGCACGTGACCTCGACCAGAGTAATTAAATTTGGGAAAAAACACAATTGTTTGCCTCAAAGAGAGGCAAAAACGGTTTTTAGAAGCAGGAGAATAATCAGTTGTTGTTTGGACAAAATTACCTTGAGGTGGAGTCAAAATATTACATTCTTAACATTGAATAAATAATTTAAAAAAGAGCCAAAAGAGCCAGTTTTTTTAACGGCTCTTTGAAAGGAACGAGCCACTAAGATCCGGATCCCGACAAAGAGCCATAAATCCCATCTCTAGCTCGAAATACAAGTAGACAGATGGGCCATTTAACATACAGTGTGTTACTGATGTTCTCTGACATATTGTAAGGAAGGTTCATTCGTTTTCTGCTGGCGGGCGCGTGGACCCCACAGGTGCTTTCCGTTGTGCTCAGAGAGAGCACGGAAGAGAACGCGCCTTTGATTAGTAATTGGTTTGCAGTCATGTGAATTTGGTAAACTCTGGCACTGAAGCTCACTGCTTTGTGCCCTGACAGTGAAAAGCTGGCATTGAAAATTAAGTGCATCATTCAACCAAAGGGTGAATCCATAAGCGCATGATTCACCCAAACCGTTTTATTTATTTATTATTTGGCAATGTTTAGATTCTTTCCCACATGATGCACACGCTGCTGAAATGGTGTGATACTAAAGGTTGATACTAATAATGTCTGGCAATTTGTAATGTAGCCAACTTGATCTATGTGAAGTTTGAATATGGTTATGGTTATGGTTATTTTCCAAATCCAAGCATGATAGGTTTATTATTGGGGGGTTGACAGGTTAGGAGAAGGCCAGCGGGGCGTGGGGGGAAAAAAAGGTTGGAACTGGCATAGAGGGACGCATCAGCCTTGTTTATATATGGCCTCCAAAAAATTCCCATTGATCCTACAGCCATTAGTCTTAAAGACCTTTTACCCAATACAATTAAACCCTTTGTCCCGACAGTCCAATGTTCCGACCAAAGGCTGCTTTATCACCGTCATCTCTTAAGATAAAATCATAGGCTATGCCTATTATACAGGCCTATATTGTTGTTAATATTACGTATGCATCAAACACAGTGCGTGTTTGGCCTTTTGGGAAATGGTCCCCAGAACGGTGCAAAGGAAGTAGCCAAAAAACCAGCAACCCATCAAACCACCCACTACAATGAAAACATCAGCATTTGCACATGTTGTTTTGTATATTTCATGTGCACTTTGTATAGATTGTAAGTCACTCTTAAAGTGTCTGCCAAATGCGATGTAATGTAATGAAATGTATCTGCATTGTTTGCTATGATTACGTCCCTGATTGTAAGTCGCTTGGGATAAAAATGTCTGCCAAATGTAATGTAATGTAATTTTATCTCTTACCATCATATCTGTTGCAGCTTCATCAATGGGACTGAAAGTGTGGCCTCTATGTGTCTTGGAGTCTCTGCATACTAAGCATACAGGCTGTTTATCCTCCAGACAGAAGAGCTTGAGTTTCTCACTGTGCAGACTGCAGAGCACCTCAGATCCTGCTGAAGCTCTCTGACTCTTCTCCTGTACAAATGCCTCACACAGGTTCCTCAATGCGAGGTTTGGAGGCAGTTTCTCTCTTGATGATTTCCTCCTGCAGACAGGGCACTCTCTGGATCCTTTGGTCTTCCAGAAATGTATGCCTGTGGCGTTAAGTTCTGCTAGGAAGACGAGACAGTACCTCACTCTCATCACTGCTCTTAATTATCCAATCACAGCTCCCGGCTAGGGAATCCCGTCACGTCACTCGCTCATCCCCAGCGTTCAGCCAATGGAATGCATACGCGTTTGTTTTAAAACTCTCTGTTTGTTTCCGCTCTTTGCTACTCAGAGTAAGCCGACGCCGACGCCCCGCCTCCATCCCCTTCAGCCTCCATCTCCTTCGGCCTCCTTCTCCTTCGACCTCCTTCTCCAGATGTCCTGGTTCCCTGCTCCGCTGCAGCCACCTTCTGCCTTATCTTCATGAGCCACCGTCGCCAGTTGGTCCCTGTCCCGTAATGGGGGTAGGCTTCGCCCCCTGCCTTATCATCGGCAGGATATGAGCCCCTTTACAATTTTATTCTACAGGTCAGGGACCTGCGCCAAAGACAATTACCTCTTGTAAATCAATAAATATGTTTCATTTCATTTTGTCTATCGAGTCTTCTATGGTAGAACTGCTGCAGACAGGCCTTACACACGCTATGAGCACACGTCAGTATGACAGGATCCTTGTAGATATCACAGCACACAGGACAGGTGTAGTCCTCTTCTGATGCTGAAGCCATCACCTGATGTCGTTTTACTTACAAAGTCCAATTAAAAAATTGTATTAGCCAACTAACTGTATATTTCAAAAGGTTATAATTTCTATATGTACAATTTCTGATGGGAAGACTAACAACAGTCTGTCTCTAATCCTCGCACCTTTACTTCCCCATTCAGATTTGATGAGTCAGAGGGAGGTCCTCCAGCAATAGGGGATCCTGATTGGACAATACTAATTCATATCTTATCATACTCCGTTTTATGTCTTTGCACCGAGATTACTTCTGGTCACACCGCCTGCCCCAGCCTGTGTGTGTGTGTGTGTGTGTGTGTGTGTGTGTGTGTGTGTGTGTGTGTGTGTGTGTGTGTGTGTGTGTGTGTGTGTGTGTGCGTGTGTTACAGTAGTTAATGTTCTACATATAGTGGTATGAGGCCAAAGTCAAGTCTTGTTAAACTCATATAGCAAATCCACTTACTACATTTTTGTACAAGAAGCGCATATCAGGAGCAATTGAAGTAGACACAAATCAACAAGTCTGAACAAAACTCAGATATACAGTAGATGTCCTCAACCCCCCATCTCTGAGTCTGTGTGTGTGTGTGTGTGTGTGTGTGTGTGTGTGTGTGTGTGTGTGTGTGTGTGTGTGTGTGTGTGTGTGTGTGTGTGTGTGTGTGTGTGTGTGTGTGTGTGTGTGTGTGTGTGTGTGTGTGTGTGTGTGTGTCAGGTGAGGTGAGGTGAGGTCAGGTGAGGTGAGCATTTGGTTCATTTGCACTGCCATCTGCTGTTGAAGAGCAAGAAAACACCTGCCACCAAGACATTGTTTTAGGGCACTAGGACACACCTGCAATAATAATGTATTGTGTATTATGTATGTATGTCTGCTACTGGACACCTTAATTTCCCTCTGGATTAATAAATGATACTCTCTACTCTACTCTAACATTAACAAGCACTATGCAACCCGCAACCACTGGTGTCAATCAGACATGAAAGTGTAGGCCTAGATGGTTGCTGAATATACATTCTATTGGATATTGAAATGGGACAGGACTAATGTTTGCAACTTTTTTCCCTCACTGAACCGCTTTCAATGTTTGTCCTCTCCAGAGGGCCATAATATGGGCAGTATAATTAGAATACCACAATCATACTCGATACAGAATATCACTGCATACTCTTATGGGCAATATCACATATAGCAACAAAACAACAAAAGTCATCAGTACTCACTGTTGGGGGAAATATCATTAAAGACCAAAATAAAACAAAGACATTTTGTCAACATTTTATTTAGCAAGCACAACACTTGACAAAAACAATAATTATTACAATTTATATATTCACTATAAAATCAAACACAGTAAGGATAACAGATTAAACTAATATGTTTGGCGAAATCAAGGGGT
>NC_085869.1:38445605-38473105 GCF_034702125.1 Engraulis encrasicolus
TTATTATCATCTGAATGTCTCACCTTGATATGCGTGGCTGTTTGATCATAGATGAGTTTAATTTCCTTAAATGTCTTCAGTTTCTTTGTAAGGGGCTCCAGTTTGATCTTTAGTTCCTCCTGAAGTACAACCAGCATAACCATAGGCAACAGCCAACAGTTTAAATGTACATCACAGTCCATATTGCACCATATTCATATACATTTATATTTACTACTTGGCATAGCTGTCATGTGACATATTGCAGTGTACAGTAATGCAATCACAGTATCATTTGATAACCTTTACCTTCACATCTGTTGCAGCTTCATCGATGGGACTGAAGGAGTGGTTTCTGTGTAGTTTTGAATCTCTACACACAACACACACAGGCTGTTTATCCTCCAGACAGAAGAGCTTGAGTTTCTCACCGTGCAGACTGCAGAGCACCTCAGACCCTGCTGAAGCTCTCTGACTCCTCTCCTGTAAGTAAGTCTCACACAGGTTCTTCAGGTGAAGGTTGACTAGAGGACGGTCCATTGATGATTTCCTCCTGCAGACTGGACATTCTTTGGACCCCTTGGAGTCCCAAAACTGCTGCAGACAGGCCTTACACACACTGTGGCTACAGGAGATGATGACAGGGTCCTTGAAGATGTCACAGCACACAGGACAAGTGAGGTCCTCATCTAGTTTAGAGGACATTTCGTCCTCTGTCTTCAGTCAGGTTGAGAATATGTGTATTTACTTTGACACAGGAAGGAAAGGGGAAACATGTTGTTATGTACCCAGTTCATACAGTATGAGCTCACTAAACTTATCACCTGGAAGTTGTTGCTGCATTGATAATGAGAGGCTCACTGTCTGCTTGAGGCTCACAGTCTGAGTGTCAGGGGAGATTCTGATTGACAACTCATATGCTTTTCTAACCTCTGATTGCCCAAGACACATATGCCTGTCAGATTTGGTTCTCTGTCAAGATGTTTGTAAATCACAAACATAATGGCTTGGAGACAATCTTTAAGTAAGATTCTACAACCTATTTTTTATGTGTTTATTTGGACTGTATTCATGAATAGACACCACTCACAGATCTTTTGAAAACTTTACTTTCACTTTCACAGGTATACGTAAAAAATAAGTCTGCCTCTGTTACATCTGTGCTCAGTTCAGGACATATTTTTCAAATACCTTCACAAGCGTTTATAAGCCAAAGAATATACATGAAATGTGATGACACTCTCAAGTATGTGTTCTGGATAAGTAAACATACCAGCAGTTCTGCAGGCGTCGTCTTGAACACAGCAGCCGTATGTCACTCAATTTACTTCCTCATTCAGGTAAGACGAGTATGGGGGAGGGACTAAGATTAACTGGAAGCTGATTGGTCAGTTTAACACTGGTCTAACAAATCAGATCCAAGGTCCTTGTACAGGATACAGGAGGACAGGCACAGTCCTCTAGTCCTCGGACCACGTGAGATGTCGGTACCACTCAGAGGGGCAAAGGTTGATAATATTTTTTGAAAAAATACATGTCTGAAGTTAACATTTTTGTATGATAACTCTTCTGGAAGTTCAGCCAAGTTATGGTTATCAGCCGTTAAAGTAACACCCCCCCCCCCACCCATCAAAAATAAAGGTTTTTAAGATGGGTGCCTGTCTTTCTACTGGCCCTTGTTTAAGACATATAGGGATGGTTCATTTTGTTATGTGTAGTATCGTTGCGAAGGGGAGACTCTGAGCTTTCACCCGACACCTTTCGAGAACATTTTGGTTAAGTATAGCCCTGCCTGCAGCTCTTCAGACATTTACTCAGATATTTGTTTTCCATTTTTGCAGATATCATCTCTTGTCTTTTCATACTGAAATGCTTGTCCAGTAAATATTGGAATCTCTTTCATGGTTTCTGAGTTCTATTGCTACACATCTGCAATTGCTGTATTGCTTTAGAGACTCAATGGAGCGCTAACTAACAGTCTGGGTTCTTTCCATTATCCTAACTGTCATCACTTCTGCTTTTGGTTTTGTGATCATGTCACAAGACGTCATTGACGACAGAAGTTTAATTCCATATGTTGCAAAAGTGCAATTCAAAAGGTAATTTTATCATTTGCAAAAATATATACATATTATTGTTTTCTACACAGAGGCGAGCATCAGCGAAATTTGAGGCCACAAGCACAGGTTGAGGATGGTATTTAGGATAGTCTCTGAATCGCTCCCCTTCAATTCCTCGTTCGTAATAGAGGAGGATCCTCATTGGTCAATCCTGCTACGTACTATAATTCTCAAATTGTATGCCTTTGCACTGAGTTTATTGCAGATTGAGGAATCAGGATTTACAGATTTGACTGAAGAAGACATACAGTGTGAGTTAACGGCACTACAGTAAACAGAGTACAACACTGTTTGCGTCAAAAGCAATGTATTGCAATGAGCGCACTATCACAATACACCATGCCACACATTGCAGTTTCCTGAACATGTCTGTGTATCACATTTTATTTTGAATTTCCATCATGGATGCATGGACAAAACTTCACAGAACCATTTCCACTTCATTGGAAAGTAGACAAGCACAGCTGTGCGATGGAATAGCGGCCGACGAGGTGTCCCGATATCAAGGGAAACTAGATTGCATTCTCACAGAAAATGCTGGAAGCGGGCTTGCCTTTTGGGGCAGAGATGAGCAGTTTTATTTTTGATATCTCTATCTCTAAATTAAAAACAAAGTACTATTGAGAAAAAAAAGCTAAAAGAAATGTTGGAAAAAATCCAAATCCAGTCAGAAGTTATGGGCCAAACAATTCAGCCATCTTGGATTCAGCCATCTTGAAAGGGTTGTAGCTCTGCGTTTTGGGGATATACTAAATGACATACATGGTATTTTAAGTTGGCTAAGGAACACTGCATATGATATAATTTTGAAAATCAACATGTGTCCGAGTGGGATTCGAACTCACAACCTCCATATCTCTAATCCAACACATTTGCCATTGATACTAAATGACATACATGATATTTTAAAGTTGTCTAAGGAACACTGCATATCATATAACTTGGAAAATCAACATGAGTCCGAGTGGGATTCGAACTCACAACCTCCATATCTGTAATCCAGCACCTTTGCCATTGATACTAAATGACATACATGGTATTTTAAAGGGACACTGTGCAGGAAATGGTCAAAAAAGGTACTGCATCTATGGCGCTCATTGAAACTGGGCTGCCTATTGCCAAATTTGATGTTTACATGAAAGTTTACTAAGTAATAAACTAATATTTTCTTGTATGGTCCAAGTACAGTCATTTTTGCAGCTAAAAATGGCTATTTTTGGAAATTCAAAATGGCGGACCATGGAGAAGATCCCCCTTTTCATGTATGAAAAGTGCATTTTTTTCAGTCATAATGAATACTTAGAATTTGATGGTGGTGGTAAGTATTCATGGAAAAGGTAACATTAGTGAATGGGAAGCACGAATTCTGGAAATAAACAACTAAAAATCTCACACAGTGTCCCTTTAAGGAGCACTGCATATGATATAATTTTGAAAATCAACATGTGTCCGAGTGGGATTCAAACTCCCAACCTCCATATCTCTAATCCAGCACATTTGCCATTGATACTAAATGACATACATGTCATTTTAAGTTGGCTAAGGAACACTGCATATGATATGATTTTGAAAATCAACATGGGTCCGAGTGGGATTTGAACTCCCAACCTCCATAGCTCTAATCCAGCTGCATTCCCATTGAGCCAAGCAGCTGGCTGACTTAAACATTCCAGCAAGACAATATCAGATTGCATTGAAGAGCTGAATAATAGACTTCTAGAATTGTAGTTGCAGGTGCTCGTTAAGAATAGAATGTTGAGAGAAAGTGACAGTTGAGATGGAACCCTATATTGGCTGCACCTGTTCTGATTGACTGAATGGCACTTAATATGGTGCTCTAAGGCAGAGGGCAGAATCCAAAACAGTTTCTAGGGCTTTAGATAATCGTTGTGAAAAAAACTAAAAAGAATTGGCACATGTCCTGGTCACAGATTGGAGTCATACGTGTGATCTTTCTAACAGTCTTTGAATGAACTTCATAGGTTAAACGGTTCAGTCACAAATGAACATGCGCTGACCTCTTGAAAAAGGCACTTCAAGACTCAATGGGAAAAGCCATGGAGCCAGCCCTGTCGCTTTTACACACCTGCCATTTAAAAAGTAATGGGAGTTGGGAGATGAAACTTTGACAATTTGGAGACATCCCATAGAGCTCGCTAACAACGCGTCAACTAAACTTCTAGGTGAAAGTGTTGATGTTTTATGACCGAAAAAGCCTCCTACACTCTGATCTCTAGAGTGGCGGAACCTTGGTTCATGAAGGTTCTACCATTGTTTTCAATGGGGACCCAAACTTCAAGAGACACGGATACGCTATAGCACAACAAATGATCTCAAAGCCGAACCGGTCGTTTTAGTGTTTGAACAGTGTCTCTATCCCGAAAGGCCTATGAGGAGATCCATTTTCTATTTTTACTGCCCTGCACAAGAGAATCAAGCAAGCATAAACTTTACTTAGAGATTACTAGAATCGGGCCTTGCTCTGCAAGCCCGCTTAATAAACGTGCTTAGAGATTACTAGAATCGGCCTTGCACTGCAAGCCCGCTTAATAATAAACTGTACTTAGGGATCACTAGAATCGGGCCCACTTAATAATGGACGAGGTGGAGCGTTGTAACAGCCCGACGTTCGCTTTGACGAACATGTCTCAATGCCTGAACTTGACATGGCATGAATATTTTTTTTAAACAATTTTTGTTTAAGGAACGTTATCGAAGGCGGTCACCTTAGCCTTAGCAGGAAAGCGCTGCTGGAACCACTGTACTAATAACTCCAGACTCTTATGGCCAATATCAAATTTTATTTTGAATACATTCATACATACATTCTTAAAACCATACCCGCACACCACATAGTCTAATATTTAACCTTAACCTAAAACATTTCACCTACAGAAAATAGAAACATGTCATGCCAAGGTAAGGAATAAGCTAAGGTAAAGTCAACCTAAGGAATGCATTTTTTTTCTATGCTTAGCTTCAGAAGGCAAGTCAAGGCGATTGCATTTGTATTGCGCATTTCATACACAGATTCAATGTGCTTCACAAAAAATAATAGTATAAATGCTCCATAATGCCTCTAAGTTAAAGCCAAACTAAGTAAAATAAAGGAATGTTTTTTTTTTGCTTTCTGCTTAGCTTCAGAAGGCACCATAATGCCCCGTGTACATCGAAGGCGAACTAAGCGCCCTGTGCAGCAGAAGTCATTGTTTCTCTATGGAGGGAAGGCGGATAAAGCTACCAGAATGAATTCTCCAGGAGCGAAGCTTCTTGAGCGACCAGGGCGAATTTTGCCGATTAAACTCAAGCTAATCTTAAGCGAATTCGCTATGACGCAGTTTGGCGAAAACCAATTGGAACGTTCATATTGAGGAATGTCCCAGGCTGTCAAGACAGAGCCGTTATGTGATTAGCTGAATCAAACATGTCAGTGCAGCGTCCAGAGCGAATAAAGCTAATTTATGGCGAAACTTCTTCAACCATCCCAGCTACCTGGGTCGCGTAGGTAGCGCCTGATGTACACGGGCCTTAATGCTTAATGCTCTTCTTGCAGAGTTGAATCTAACACTATTTGTGAACATGTGTCTTCGCAGAGTTAAGTCAACACTCAAAGTGTTAAAATGTAACACTAAAATCTAGTGGCACTAGATGTACTCAGAACAGTGTTGAATTACTGCAACATTTACTATGTACTATCCTGAGCTCAGGACATGATCTCATGATAACATCGTACCTCACACCCCTCCATGGTTTCTTACGTCACTGGGTAGAAGAAGAGCGATCAAAGAGGAACAACCTGCCTAGATGATTGAATATCGAAGGAGACCATGCATGCTCATAGATTAAGCTAAGCTCATCACTGGGTCTTTCAATAAGATAACCCAAAAAATACATCCGAATTAGTCTGAATGTTCTTCAAGGACACTAAAAACACTATCCTGGAGTGGTTCAGACCTCAAGCCTTCAGGCAATCTTTGATGGGAAGGCTGAGAATGAATGTCCATGATTAACGTCCATGCAATTTTGACCAGCTAGAACAATTGGCTATTTATTATCAGGGGGCTAAACATGTGTCTTTGTATTTATTTTTTTTATTATTTTTTATTTTTTTTTAGATACGCCAAGCACTGTACATTACTGTAAGTTATGTACCAGGGCCAGTACCTGAAAGTGTAAGTGTATGTGTGTGTGTGTGTGTGTGTGTGAGTGTGAGTGTGAGTGTGAGTGTGAGTGTGAGTGTGTGTGTGTGTGTGTGTGTGTGTGTGTGTGAGTGTGTGTTTTCAATGTTGCACTGGTAGGGTTTTTTGTTTTAATTAAATTATTCTAACTGTGAATGCACATCTCCTCCATCTCATTTTTTTTTTATAAACCTTTTTGTAAATAGCCCTCTGTGTTGTACAGTATACCACTTTAATGTACCGTCTATCCCTTTAAATGTTTGCAGTAAAGTGAGTTGTCGGTGTACTGTAGGCTATGTGCAGTAAATTGTGAATAGTAAAAGGCATTCTATTCTATTCTATTCTATTCTAGATCTTCTATTTTTACTACCATCTTCACTGGTAGGATCCTTAGAGTATACCCTTCAAAGTATGGAAACACTTTCTCTGTGAAAGTGTGTGTGAGAGTGTGAAGACATGTGTCAGTATCAGGATCATAGAATGTCAGCTCTCCTTCATCCCAGTCCAGCTGCACTGTGATCCTCTGGAGCTTCTGTTTCACTCTAAGGGCAGTGGAACGCTGTGGTGTGGCAGGTGCCCAATATTTACCATCTTTATACGACACAATCCACATTCCACTATCATACATGAAGTCCCTCTTGGCAGATTCTGTCATCACACCCACCTTCCACCTTGCCTTGTCCCCAACCTCCACATCCCAGCAGTGTGTCCCTGAGTTAAAACCCTCAGAGCCCAGCACAGCAGCGTGCAGGCCTACACGTCTTTCTGGGTTATCTGGCAGCTGCTGCCTTTCATCACCACCATGCGTCATACTGGTCAGATCCTCAGACAAGATGACTGATGGGCTCGCTGTGTTGGGATCCAGAGTAACAGGAGCTGCAGAGAGGAAGAACACAAATGGTTTATTGTTTATTTTTGCAATCATTTGATTTGATGACCCACACGTGTGTGCGTGTGTGTGTGCGTGTCTATGTGCAAGTGTGTGCGTGCGCACACGTGTGTGTGTGTGCATGCGTGTGTTCTCACTGTATTGAACAATCTTCTTCATCTTCTTCCAGACTCTGAACTTCAGGTTGCCCAGGTGCTTTGCCACATTGATCAGAGCTCCTGAAAGTCTCTCTGGATCCTGCAGTGTGCACTGGGCTCTGGAATAACATTCAGGAGTCAGAGCTGCTGTGGGTTTGGGTTCAGAACCACAGACAAGAGAGAGGCAGGAGGCACATCACTCACCTTTCCACTGTGCCCTTGTAGTTCTAGAAAACATAAAATAAAGAGAGGAATATGTTTTACACCCACTGGAATCTCATTTTAAATTGGTCATTAATTATGATCTGACCTTCACCATCACATGAATTAATAGTGTGTGCTTTAACTAACACCACTCAAACAGATAATAGCAATAAGCTTGTGTAAAAAGGTTGATTGAACGGATATACACTAGTAGCTAGTTACAGTATATAACTGAAATTGGAGTTCGTAATGGAGGCTTTAAAAAGGCTTTGGCCTTTCCTTATGGGATTCCCCCCATACCTGTAATGCCTATCACTACGCTTGGCATTAAGTCATTAACTCAGCAGTTTGATTGTACCTGCAGGAATGTGACATCATCAGCTTTCATCTCCTCTTCTATGGTTCTGATTGTGTCTGACAGAGCTGAGATCTTTCTGCTCATCTTCGCAATCTTCTCCTTCATCAGCTCACTCTTCTGCTCCTCTTCCTCCCTCAGTTTAGCTATCCTGGCTGCCTCTTCATCTCGTAGAAACTGGTGAAGCTTCTCAAACTCATCCTTGATCTGCTTCTCTGTCTGCTGGACCTGACGCTGATATTGACATTGAAAAGTGGGTAAAGAATAGAAGATTTTATAATATTTGGAGTAGGCCTATGTTTTTTAAAAATGTTAACAAACGCTGCCCCCATTAGAATAGCTCATATCTCGGAAAGGGCTGAGGCAAAAAATGCAGCATCACTGAGAACTGACAAGTCAAGGGACGCGTGACCAATACAACAGCATATTGAAATTGGCAGAAGTGGTCCTTTAAGTAAGTTATTTGAAGTATACTTAAAGGCAATATTTTTAGTAGTTTATTTCCAGAATTCCCCGTTTCCTGTTTTCCCCTACGAGTACTCTGCACCATGCGGCCCATAAGTAACGACTGGATCTGTCAACTTTACATTAATTTACGTGCGACACTCCCAAAACACACAATTGGTGTCAAGAGTAGAGTATGTGGATGCACTGTCATATGCTTTTATTCACTTGTGCACCCTTGCACGCATGGGAAAATACACCTGTAAGTGTGTAAACAGGTTTTCACATGAAGTCTTGCGCACACAAGCATGCGATCCAAACTCTCTACCTTGCCTCGTCTCTTAATTATTCCACATTAATATGCTAATTCGTAAACAGACACATTGATGTGCCCTAATTGGTTGAAAGAATGGTCAAAGGAAAGATTGCCTGGGAACTCCCATACTGCCTTTAGTTCTACACAATCGTTTCGATGTGATTAGGTCTGGTGTTAACCAGGCAAAAGGAAAGAGGGGGAAAGCAGGAAAAGATTTAGTGAATGTGAGGTTGAGGCACTATTTCAGAAGTGGCCATAATTTTTTTTAAAACAAATAAAAAAAAAACTGTGTAAAATAACAAAATATTTTTTTGCGTGTGTAGCCCTTTACCAGGCACCATCCCGCCACTGGGGCGTTGTAATAGACAATGGAAAAACTTAACTAGTACTTCACCACTATGACAGTGCACAAGTGCACAACTTGGTCATTGCCATTCTGGTAACAATTCATTTATAACAGGGGTAGTGTCTTACAGGTGCACTGTGTCTTACAGGTGCATGGTGGTTAGAGTCGGTATTGCATTGAAACTGTGCTGCCTATTGCCAAATTTGATCAGCTGCAAGGACCCACTCATGCCATTTTTTCGGCGGTCATAAAGCCGGGCTGTGCATGCGCCAAGTCATCGAAAATCCTCTTTTGCTTCGTGAAGCAACAAGTTTTCGTTGCGGCTTAACTGTCCATCCTCAAACGTGCCAAGCTCGTTTTTGGCGAGCCTTATCCTGAGATAACTTAGTCGAGTGCTTGACCTGAAGGTCACGCTTACATACCTTAAGATAAGTCACCATCCACTGTAGGAAGCGACAGTGAGGAACATTCATAGCACATGGCGCAGAGAGCAACACGCCAACCCTAGACCATGACCTCCAACGGAGCAGTGGCAACGCCAGATTCAACAGCGTAGGAGAGAGGATAAACAGCCCCAGCCGAGCTACGGCCGGGCAGGAAGGGTGCTGGGACGATCCAGCACACTTACCGGCTGATAGACAACTAGTCATATTTAAACATTTTTTTCACAGAGCGTCCGACGCAAGGGCATGGTCACGTGGGCCGTGACCATGGGCGTAATTTCGGCATGGATATAAGGGACGCGTCCCCACCAATATCCAGCGATTATCGTTTTGTCCGCACCAATTTGATCACTGGGGCTGGGGGGGAAAACGGTCTCCCGTCTCATTCGCATTGCGGCGAAGAAAGGGTTAACCAAAAGTCCTTTGCCAAAGGCTGACGACCAATCTGATTGGCTGTACCTTCCCCTTCTTTCACGTGAGACTCTAGGTTGTGTATGGTTGCTAGGAGGCAGGAGCGCCAAAAAAAAGAAAAAAGAAGAAGCTGAGGTCTTTTCGGTAGGTTCTATCACTGCGCTTATCAGTGGTGTTACCACACGGTACGTTATTAAATTACTCTGGCAGGCTAACGTTCCAGAATCTTTGGTGCAACGTGGGTGACACGGGCACATGACTGCCAAGTGAGATGGCAGGCAAAAGAAAAAAAGTGGACATATGGAGCTACTTTTCAAAGAAATCTGTAAGTCACACTATCACTCGCTAATGAAATGACGTTTGGAACACAGCCCGTTAGCAGGGCAAACTCGTTATCTATGAATCAAGTTGTCTACGATGGCACAACTAACTGCAGAGACTGTTGTGCAGTTGAATATCCAATGGCTGTCAACATGTTGCATTATGTCCTGCAAATGATAGAATGTTTGTGACAGTGACACAATAACTCCTCGTCAACATAACACGAGACAGATTTATCACGAGGGCGCCTTTGTAAAACGTCGGCGGGCACCTTAGCATAATGACAAACAAAAAAAATGCAGAATTCAGAAGGGGATAGGTCTGGAGGTCTGAGTACCCGCGCCTCCCATTTTGCCTCTCGTCCCTCCCTGTCTTTTCTTTCAATTTCGGTTGCGCGTGCATCACTGCATCCAAAGGGTTGGTGCTGCCCACCCTCTCTCTCTCTTTCTCTCGCTCCACATGAATTTCACCAACCTCTAACCTATTCAGTGTCTCGTTCTCTGTTTCCCCAATAATCAACGTCTTTGAAAGCGTGACATGAAATCGGCATTGCGCGTCATACATTTTTGAAACAAATAGGCTATGGAGACAGCACCGCTCGTGCTTAACGACGTGGATCAATGACCATATTCATAGACCATGCTCTCCACATTAATTTCACCTAGGCCTACCTCTAACCTATTCCGTGTCTCGTTCTCCATTCTCAATAATCAACGTCTTTGAAAGCGTGACATTAAATCGGCATAGCGCGTCATACACGTTTGAAACAAATAGGCTATGGGGATGTCGTGCCGAAAAGAGCACCGCTCGTGCTTATAAATCGACGTGGATCAATGACCATATTCATAGACCGTGCCCTACATCTGCATGACATGAACCTACCGGTATGATTGATAATGCAAAAAAAGCTTCTGGAATCTTTGTCTTGGAGCACTTTTGTGTCCCCACCAATGTCAAAATCAAAGTTTCGCCCTTGGCCGTGACGCCACACAGCAACAACGACCCTTAAAGGAACCAACACTTTAGCCTTCCCTTAGACATTTCACAGGTTGGTACAAACTCAAAGGGTTAATAAAGGAAAGAAAATAAATAATTCATAGCAAACCACAAATTATGTAAAGAAAACAAAAACACTGCAAACCATAACCAAAAATATCTAAATCAAAAATCATCACACAACAAATTGGGTTAGAAAAGGGGCACGGCAAACAAAAGTAAAAGAAGATGAGAAATGATGAGTCAGTCCAGCCCGATTAGCCTCCTGGCCTAGGGTCTATCCAGGATCTATGTTTGTACCAACCTGTGAAATGTCTAAGGTAAGGCTAAAGTGTTGGTGTCTGTGCAATCCATAGGAGCCTTTCGGCTACCCCTAGTGACGACACTGTTTTTGGATCTGTGTGTGGTGTGGCAGAACACCCACCACACTTAGACAGGTCATCAGCTAGGAAAATTAGGCCTTTTGTCCTACCGCACTTTTCTCTGTGGATTACTGACCAGAAGCCCTATTGGAAGAAATTAAAACATGGGGCCACGTCAATTTCTGCTCAGAATTCAATATGGCCGCCATTTTCCAAAATGACTTGTTTTCATGCATTATTACATTGTACTATAAGGTGATATTCATGAACGATGAACTACTTTCAGAACTATTCTGTCCTAATTCCTTACATACATGTTTACAAAGGTTGGCTAAACTAACAGAAATGAAAATAAAGTTGACCACCTTGCAAAATCCAAAGGAAAGTGCTGAAAATAATGATTGAAATGCACATACAGAGTCTATGGCTGCGAAAATTAGGCCTATTGTCCTGTCAGGGTTTTCACAGTGGATTACAGACCAGAAGGCCTATTGAAAAGGATTCACCAGCTGGTTGCCATCTCAAATGTGCTCCAAAATTCAAAATGTTCTCTGTTTTTCAGAATGGCAGACTTTCATACATTTTTCTCAATACTATAAGACCATAATTATCAATAAAGATAACCTATTTTCAGTGAAATCTCCTATCTACAGACGTGAGTACAAAGGTTGGCAACAGAAAGATGTAAATTTCCTATAGACAATATCCTAAGGATTGTTGTCAGAAAATGATTGAATTACACATACACAGTTGACTGCTGAAAAAAGGCTATTGATCTGCCAAACTTTTCACATTAGATTTCTGACCAAAAGTTTTTCAGGCCTACATTTTTTGCATAAAGCAAGGGTGAGTGTGCGTGTGTGTGTGCGTGCGCGTGTATCCCCCGCTCATCTTTCCCCTGCTCTACAGTGTCTTTCCCCCACACACTAGTCTGCCTCCTCCAGCCCCTCACTCACCCCCCCCACACACACTATTCTGCCCCCCAACCCCCTCACTCATCCTTCCCATGCTACTCTGCCCCTCCACCCCTCACTCACCCCCCACTATTCTGCCCCCCACGCTCAACCCCCCTGACTCATTCTTCCTCCACCCCCCCACAAAATACTCGCCCACCCCCCACCCAATGTGAAAAGTTTGGCAGGTCAACCCCCCCCACATTATTCTGCCCCCCCGAACCCACCCACACACTATTCTGCCCCCCACCTCCTAATTCAACCCCGACTCATTCCCCCTCAACCCTACTCTGCCCCCCTACCCCCACTCATCCCCTCATTCTTCCCCCCACTCCTTCACATCATTCGGTCCTCCCTACCCCCCCACCTTAGCCCCCCCAACACACACACACCCTGTCTACTGTGTCTATGTCAGTGTATGTAAAGAAGCACACTGGCCACACACACTTGAGAAAAGCGCACTCAGGCACACGTACACACACATACAAACGCGCACACACACACACACACACACACACACACACACACACACACACACACACACACACACACACACACACACACAATGACACACACACACACACACACACACACACACACACACACACACACACACACACACACACACACACACACACACACACACACACAGTTTGGCAGGACAGTATACCTTTTTTTCAGCAGTCCACTGTGTTTGTGAAATTCAATCATTTGACAACATTCCTTTGGATATTTCAAAGTGGTAAGATACAGGGGGTGGACAAAATAACTGAGACACCTTTCATTTTAGTGTTGGAAGTTTAATGGCTCAAGTGGACCAGCCTGTTGGCCAATCTTCATTAATGGCACATTGCACCAGTAAAGTGAAGTGTGAAGGTTCAATTAGCAGGGTAATTTTGCAATGCACACAACATTATGGGTGACATGTCAGAGTTCAAAAAGGAGAAATTCTGTGTAACTGTTGCATCTTTGACCGAGACAGCAAGTCTTTGTGATGTATCAAGAGCCACAGTATCCAAGGTGATGTCTGCATACCACCAAGAAGGATGAACCACATCCAACAGGATTAACTGTGGACGCAAGAGGAACTAAATGACACTAAAATGACAGGTGTCTCAGTTATTTTGTCCACCCCCTGTATATATATTCATGCCTTTTTCTAGACAACTTTTATACTCACGTCTGTAAGGAGATAGGACAATTTAACTGAAAAATAGGTCATCTTTATCGGTAATTATGGCCTTAGTATTGAGAAAAATGTGTGAAAGTCTGCCATTCTGAAAAACAGAGAACATTTTGAATTTTGGAGCACATAGATGGCCCCAAGTTTTCATCTTTTTCAATAGGCCTTCTGGTCTGTAATCCACTGTGAAAACCCTGACAGGACAATAGGCCTAATTTTCGCAGCCACAGACTGTATGTGCATTTCAATCATTATTTTCAGCACTTTCCTTTGGATATTGCAAGGTGGCCAACTTTATTTTAATTTCTTTTAGTTTAGTCAACCTTTGTAAACATGTATGTAAGGAAATAGGACAGAATAGTGCTGAAAGTAGTTCATCGTTCATGAATATCACCTTATAGTACAATGTAATAATGCATGAAAACAAGTCATTTTGGAAAATGGCAGCCATATTGAATTGTGAGCAAAAATTGACGTGGCCCCATGATTTAATTTCTTCCAATAGGGCTTCTGGTCAGTAATCCACAGAGAAAAGTGCGGTAGGACGAAAGGCCTAATTTTCCTAGCTGATGACCTGTCTAACTGTGCTGGTTGTGAACAATAAAGCAGTGGGTAAAGTGTTTATTGATCTGCGGGTCTTTTGGCAGAACACCCACCCCTGTTATTTATTGTGAACAAGTGAGTGCACATTATTTTTATACAAAGAGTGACAAACCTATTTTTATAACGAAAAGAATAATAAAGATTTATATGACTAGAAGTCTACCACTGTCTCTGTCTCCATTTTGCACGAACCTGTGTTGCCTGGTGCGGGTAAATTCTGTGTGTGTGGTCGGGGGTATTTGCAAGTAACCTCCCAAACTCATTTCCCTCGGGGGCCCCACCCCCAGGGATGGCGTAGTCAAACTACTTCCTGTTCTGGTCGCGCCACTACATACACAGGCATTTTACATGCAAATGTATCCCTCACACTCCCCTGCCATTCCATACAACACATTGATAACCTCCTTCACATCTGGGGGTGGGGGCACCAACACCACATCCATCACACCACACAGTGAAGCTACTTTCATGCAACTCAATCTGATGTGTTGGTTGCCTGTCAGAAAGGACCACAAAACAGTTATTGTTCTTGGTGTTATTAGAACGGTAGAGCAAGCCACAGTGCTCATTTGTGGACAAAAACAGGAGGAAAAAGAACAGGAGTTGGATAAATGAGCAGGTAGGCATTAACCCTTGTTTCACTACTGAAAGCCGCTTCATAGAAAATATTAACACAATACAGAAATCTATAACTATCTATAAAATGTTCATTTAGAGCAGTGGTTCTCAACCTTTTTTGAATCAACGCCCCCTGGACATCATCATAAGCATTCCAACACCCCCTTGACATCATCATAAGCCTGCCAACGCCCCCCAGAGTATTAAAAAATAACATGGATTAACGCACCCCAATGGTAACTAAGCCCCGCTCCCTCTCAGCTGTAACCTTCCCAAAGCCCCCCTAAACCTCCCCAATGCCCCTGGGGGGCTGTACCGCCCCCGTTGAGAAACACTAATTTAGAGCCCTGATAAGTAATATAGGCCTACATTATTTGTAAAATTGGGCTCTGGAAGTCATGTCATGAATGAGCTTGGCACGTTGAAAGCCTATGCCCCATAATTCATAATTATGCTACCTCTAGTTGCTAGAGGATATGGGAATCGGCATTCACTCATTGGCGAACATATTCATATTAGTGACTGACAGTTGGCTGTTTTTCCAAATAACTTGATGCCGCAGCCCTCGTGAAGAGTTGATTTTTACTGAGCCCTTATGACATAAAAAAAGGGATCCCAAAGGCTATATTTCCTTCGGACTCTAAAGAAGGCCCAGCTACCACGAGATCTGCTCACTAATTTCTACAGGTGTACAATTGAATCGGTAACTAGAAAAGTGCTCCGAGATCACATACCCCCGCCAGGGCATGGCATAATTAGATAGGCCTAATGGACAAAAATAATCACTTTGCCAATATGAACGACTATATTCCTGTCAGAACTTTCAAAATGACACATTCATGTCAGTTCAGTCATTTGCAAAATCTAGCCTACCTCCTTTGAAATCTTGTGATCACGCGCTGATAGAACTGTAGCCTAATTAATGAAGGGAATGTAATGATTTTGACCAATAAAACTGAAACAACTACAGAAGGGTAAGGTCATTTTTTTTTTGCCTACGATGGTATATGCATCATTCTCATGGGCCACTGGTTGGTCTTGGCGCTGTCGGTTGAAGCGGCATTTGCTTCCCCGCATTCCTCAAATCATTCACCGTTGTTAATCAGTCCACGGGCATTGCTGTCGGAATTTGTGGTCTATCTAGCAACTGGGCTTGATTTTAAATTTTAAAGTTTTTTGACCAGCATTGTGAACTTACACAGCCACAAATTCCATATTTTTGGCGATGGTAGGCCCTACCCAATTAATTCGACATTGTCAACCAAAATGATCTGCGGTGGTCACTGTCCATCTCGCAACAATTCACTTCCACTTCACACATATTTTAGGCAGCGGTAGGCCTAATTAATTTTACACGATTGTTTGTTAACTTCAACGAGGGTGTAGCCGAGGGCTATAGGCTGCCTGCTGATGAACAACTTTTTAAGTTGATAGCACTGTTGTGGGAACTGGCGTCAAAGGAGACAGTCCCACCCTGTTCCTTACTGTTTAGAATGGCGCAGGCTCACCCTTGTGGAATATATCCCGGTGCTCGACCATTATGCATGCTGTCGGGCTTTCTGATACCTGTCCATCTCGCAAACAACTTGGGGTTATCTTTAAATGTAGCGAAGGGGATGTAATGAATTTTACCAGCATTGTGAACGCAGGCCTAGAGTCATAAATTATTTTGGCAACGGTAGGCTAGCTTAATTAATTCGACAGGATTGTGAACCTAATTAGCACAGTCCACAACAACATTGTGCACTTACACGATCACATATTCCATATTTTTGACAACGTAATTAATTCGACAGCATTGTGATTGTGAACCTAAACGATCAGCGGGGGTGGTCACTGTCCTTCTCGCACCAGCAATGATAGCATAGCCTAGGCCACACATAACTAATTTAATATTTTTGTTAGCGGTGGTAATTCATTTGACAGGACTGATTACTGCCTGCGGATGAAGGCTGCCTGCAGATGAACAACTTTTTAGGTGAAATGCACTTGGAGTGCATCTTAATATGGGACCTTGCCTCCTCCACTTGCCTCCTCCACTCGCTTCTCGTCATGATGACATCACTGACAACAGCATTATATTTCAATATCTTGCAAAAGCTCAATTGTAGAGTCTTTTTCTCGTTTGCAATTGTTATGGTGAATGAAAAACAGTCCGGCAAAAGCTGTTGTGGCTAGGCTGACAGCTGGGAAACTTTATCGTTTTCTCCACGGAGGAGGGGCCAGGTGGCGGGGCGAGGAGACAAGTGCAAGTGGAGGAAGCAAGTACGCATATTAAGATGCACTCTTGGTGTTGGAGCTGGCGGCGAAGGAGAGAGTCTCTCCCTGTTCCTTGCTGAGAAAGGCGCAGGCACGCCTCTGCTCAGTGTTCACCGTGCGCACCTTGTGGCAGGCAGTGGAATAGCAGCGAACTAACAAACACAGACAACAAACACAGAACACACACAAACTCAGGCGATCACATAACCTCCTGGCTGGCGGAGGTAATTACATACAGCATTACATCTTGGTACACCAGCTGCACACACGACAACAAGAAGATGTTACAGCGGATCATTAAAACAGCAGAGAGAATCATTGGATGCCAACTATCCACACTTGGGGAGATCCACCATACACGCTGCACAAACAGAGCATTAAACATCCTTAAAGATCACACACACCCTGGTCACAGTTTCTTCACCATGCTACCATCTGGCAGGCGCTTTAGGACTCTGCGTGCCCGCACTACGAGAATGAAGGACAGTTTCTATCCTACTGCAATTAGACTTTTGAACTCAATACGTCACCTGCCCCCTCTCAATACTTCATGACTCTCTATACTGTGAGATGCATATGGATTTTTATGGATTTTTATATATTATTTATTTACTGTTAGTATATCTTTTATTTTGTGGGCATGTGTGGGTTGCTACCAAACTGAATCTCACTGTATTTATATAGTGACAATAAAAGCACTCTACTCTGCTCTACTCTATACATGTGTGAGGAAAAAAAAAACCTAAGTGTTTCTCGTGCGCACCAGAAACTTTCTTGTGCCCACCAGACACTTTCACTATAGTTCCTGTTGGGCACGAGAAAGTTTCTGGTGGGCAAAAGAAACATTTGTGATTTTTTAAACTCTCACATGTCTTTTTAAGGGCTCCGTAGATTTCTTCCTACAAAATCTCCATTAAAGTATGGCTACACGGCACGTTTTTTGTGTAGTTAGGATTCTAGTAGTTCGGTTCACTGTTTGAAATTTCCATCTAACAACTACGCGTAGTGTAGAATATATTTCAGTTCCCGTGCCTATTGTTTACTTTTTTAATGAAACAGTCTTGGTCCGCTCATGGCATCTCAGAGGTTGTGGTTAATAAATAGCGGTAGCAGAACAAAGTTTGACCTGTGCTTATCATGTGTTTTTCATGCAAGCCTAAGACATGTGCAGTGCACATTGTCATGCTGCTTATGAACTTAATTTTAGTGAAGATGAAGTGGGATAGGTTTCTCTTCATTGGATGATGCAGCATCTGTAAATGATGCACCACAAACAGACTTTTTTAGCCGCAACCCAGTCATGACAGCTGTCAATCACAGAGTAATAAAGGTGGTTGGCAGTTGTTGTTTTCAGTGTCCCTTGGTCGCTACAGTATGCTGAAAATTCACTATTTAAGAGCATTTTAATCTAACCCCCCTTAGAACTTTACTGGCTTTTGCTTACCAAATTCACCCTCAAACCGCCACTGACTCCCAGTCACAGTACGCCTCTTTTTATTAAAGGCTATTCAATGCTAATATTCATCTCAAGGTTTTTACCGTAATATACGTTGGTATTTTGTCACAGATGAGTTTAACTTCTTCAAAAGTCTCATTTTTTTTTCTCAGGGATTCCAGTCTGGTATTTAATTCACCCTGAAAGATAAAAAAGATTGATAGTACCACTGTAAGTAGCTGTAGACAGCACAGTCTGTAGAGCTGTAACAATTCAACAATGATCACCATAACAATGCATCTCCTTAAGTTAATGGATACTTTTAGATGTACTGTCAGGCATACACCTTGTGTGCTTTAAAATAAATCACAGTAATTTGATCACTCTTACCCTCATGTCTGCTGCAGCTTCATCAATAGGACTGAGATTGTGGCCTCTGTGTAGTTTTGAGGTCTGACACACCACACATACAGGCTGTTTATCCTCCAGACAGAAGAGCTTGAGTTTCTCACTGTGCAGACTGCAGAGCACCTCAGACCCTGCTGAAGCTCTCTGACTCCTCTCCTTTAGGAATGCCTCACACACATTTCTCAAAGCGAAGTTAGGGGGTGGGTCCTTAGAAACCTTTCGCCTACAGAGTGGACATTCTCTGGATCCTTTGCTCTGCCAGAACTGATGCAGACAGGCCTTACACACACTGTGAGCACACGTCAGTATAACAGGATCCTTGTAGACGTCACAGCACACAGGGCAGGTGTAGTCCTCTTCTGATGATGAAGCCATTTCCTCCTTGCGCTTTCTACCTTGTTCTGTAAATGGTTTGACTGTAAATATTTACTGTATGGTTTTGGAATAAATCACTGAGTTAAAGCAATGATCAAGTACTACTGTCTCACTTTCTCCTCCTCATCCAGAAGTGATGAGTTAGAGGGAAGTCCTCAAACAATAGTAGATCCTGATTGGTCAAGAATGGAAGTACATCCAGGAGTAATGAATCCTTATTGGTCAATATGACTCATTATGTTGATGAACCAGTTTCTATGTCAGCACTGATTTTGGCACGGAGGTCATTTGCGTTCAGATTTAAGAATCAGGATTTACAGGTTTGCATTGGCCATCTTGATTGAAACACAGATATTGAGTTTACTACTGTATCCGTGTCTTATGCAATGCAACTGAAAGGTAGTGTAGGGCTGCCACCTTGTACGGATGATGCATAAATGCAATTTCATTGTGTGCAGTGTGCATGTGTGTGCTGTGTGGAGTGCTGTGTCAACAATGACAATGGGAGTGGGAGTTTCCCAATTGGGCTTTCGGCTTCAGAACAGGTACATAAATTGGGCCACTTTTTCACATATTTACCTGAATTCACCTAATGATAACTACCACACCCTCACAGCACACAATGTGTCAAACACGCAGTAGTTAACGATGAGCGATGCATTGGTACTAAAATAGGGAAACACGGTCTCTGTGAATGTGATGAGGTTGTTATTGGGCCCAGTTAAGCTCCAAACAAATCTTCTTCAACTTCTTATCCACACGCAGAGGAGACTTGGGGAGAGGGGTGGAGCGAGCCCAGTACTCACCCTCCTTATAACAGACATACCTACGAAATAGGAATATGGAATTGGTGTGTGTGTGTGTGGGTGGGTGAGTATGGGTTTGGTGGTCTGTCTGCTTCATCTACAGACAGAGCAAGAGCAGCGCAGACAGGGCAAGAAAACCATTGCAGTGTGTGTGTGTGACTGTACGTTTGAGCTCTCACCACACAAAACCTCTCAAAACACGGTGTGTGAACGATTTACACTTCAGGCACTAATCAGTCACCATGTTGTTTATGTAACGGATGATACGTGGTGTTCAATTCCATAGAAGTGTTTGGTCAACACCAAGTCCGCAAAGCTGTGTAATATAAACAGTAACCAACCAATATTTTGGCGAGCTATGCAAGTCTGTCACTTCCTGTAAGGGCACAATGTTGGTGGTTCAGTGTTTCCTACGACAGTAGGCCTATACTCTGAAGCCCTCAGTACACTGTGTGCACTACTTGCTAAACGCCAGTGCACTGACACAATTTGTGATTTGAGACACAGAAAACAACTCACTGCCCCTGCCAATATGGCTCCTATTTGTCATTATTGCCTTTACACTCAGTACAATGATATTTTAATATTCTTCATTAATACGCCATGTAGTGCCCCTAGTCATACTCAACAACACATGCCCTATCCAATATGGTGTTGTTTTTTTACAGTATAAAGAGCTGTAGCTAGGCATTTAGAACACAGAAATCTATGGGTGAGATCTTCAGACAGGTGTTGGTACTGAAGAAGGGGAACACTCTCTCTGTGAACCTGTGTGTGAAGGTGTGTAGGTGTGTGTTACTCTCGGGGTCTGAGAATGACAGCCTTCCCCTTTCCCAATTCAGCTGCACTCTGATCCTCTTTAGCTGGTGTCTAACTGGCAGAGGAACGGGCGGTTTCGGGACAGCACGTGCTCCGTACTTGCCGTTGTCAAAAAACACACTGTCCGTTTTTGGACACGTAGTCTCCCTTCCTCTGGAGAGACTGTCATCACACCCACGTTCCAGCATGTGTTCTCCCCAACCTCCACATCCCAGCAGTGTGTTCCTGAGTTAAAGCCCTCAGAGCCCAGTACACTGAGGTACTTGTCAAATCTCTCTGGGTTATCAGGAGGATGTTGCGTGTCATCTCCATAGCTGGCACTGGTCAGGTCCTCAGACAGGATGAGCCGTGGGTGTGCTGTGTTAGGATCCAAAGTGATATGAGCTGCGAAGTGGCTCACACACACACACACACACACACACACACACACACACACACACACACACACACACACACACACACACACACACACACACACACACACACACACACACACACACACACGCACATACACACACAGCTGCCTAAGCACCAGGTTCATGGACATCTTCTTGTTGGAGAGGAACTTACCATTTGCAGTGTCTTTACCTGTGATGGGCCAATATCCACCCCCGCCATAGGATAAGTAAATGATATGCGTATATGTATATTACATAGGTACTATAAACATATATAAATGGAGTCAGTTAACCTACCCCTCATTCAGTGGCATGCACAGACATTTTGGGGGACAAATGCAGGGGTGGGGGTGTATGTGGAGCTTCCAGCTGCCTAACTATAGAGGCCCTATACTATATTGGGACATTATTGTGACATACTTTAGATAAATAGGAACTTTTAAACTTTTAAGGAAGAGCAAAATAAATATGGGCTTTTTTGTCCAGTAGGGCAAAGGAGCAGATGCTTTAGCACCACCTCGTCCCTATTTCTGCACGTTTATGCCCCCATTTATGTATATGTAAAAGTGCTATGAATTCACTGTTGGTACATGTAGTCCATTTACCTATGAAGACGCCCTCCGAATGATAGGACAGTACACCTCCCCCAGTATATAACTGCAGTCCATGTACATACATAAAAGATGTCCCCCTGCAGATGGGGCAGTCTCGGGAACCCTTGGTAGCCCAGAACGTCTGCACACACACCTGATGGACAGACAAACACACACATGCTACACATAGATGAACTCACACGCTAAGATATACACACACACACACACACACATACACATATCGAGCATATACTTTGAACATATACACTAATATGAACACACATGAAAGGATACACAAAGGACAGCACCACAGAAAGACACTCTGACACACACACATGCACGCGCGCACACACACACACACGCACACGCACAGGCACACGCACACGCACAGGCACACGCAAACGCACACACCTAGCATACACTGTGGCTGCAGGACAGTACCACAGGATCCTTGAAGATATCCGTACAGACATGACAGGACAGATCTTCCTCTTGCGAAGACGCCATGTCAATGCCACAGTGATTGGCCGATTAGTCTGTCTAGCAAGCAGATGACCAGTGGTTATGAAGCAGTCTCAGTGTATGTGCAGTATTTTGGGGTTCTAGTAATGGAATGAATGTCCATATGTGTTTTTATACATTGAGACCAAAGACAAGGTTCATGCTGGTATGACAATAAAGTCTATTCTATTCTATTCTATTCTATTCTAGTCTATTCTATTCTATTCTATTCTATTCTATTCTATTCTATCCAAACGTAAGAAAATCAAAAGAGTATATTTGGATGGCACTGAATTTATTCCTAAATCTTGACATTTCGAAAAGATTTCTTCAGTCCTCATTAACTGGGAAACTAACTTCTATCTCCATAAAACCAAAAGTTAACTTAGACTACCTCACACATGGAGTGCATACACTCCCTGTCCTCACATAACAATCTCTCAGTCTCAGTGTTGATTTGGCCTTATTTGGCATTATTATTTTTTAAATCTACGCAAAAGTAAACCCGCAGACACAGAGTGCATAGATGTCTTTCCATGACAGTGTCAGTCTTAGTGTTTGGTATAATAACCACATGCGTGCAGTTGAAGTTAGGCCATTTTAACCCCTTCGTCTGACACCGTACATCTGATGACATGAACAAATGCCATGTAATCACTGCTGAGTGGACTTCATGTTTCGCATGTTTTAAGACCTTGCCTTTTCTTCCTCCCTCATGTGTCCAAAGGTGTGTGCCTCTGGGTTCATGTGTGGTGCATGATGGTGCATGATGTGGTACAGTCTGATCGTGTATGTGTGTGTGTGTGTGTGTGTGTGTGTGTGTGTGTGTGTGTGTGTGTGTGTGTGTGTGTGTGTGTGTGTGTGTGTGTGCGTGCGCCTGCGCGTGTGTGTGTGCTCATGTGCATGGCGGGCCTGATGCTACCTGACTGGTTCTTCCACCAGATTCAGCATTCCAGCAGGTTTGTGTGTGTATGTGTGTGTGTGTGTGTGTGTGTGTGTGTGTGTGTGTGTGTGTGTGTGTGTGTGTGTGTGTGTGTGTGTGTGTGTGTGTGTGTATGTGTGTGTGTGTGTGTGCCAAAGGTATTCAGAAATCACACACACACACACACACACACACAAGAAAGGGATCAAATTAATTACCATGACCTGTCACTCATGGCTTTCAATCAATACGGAGAGAGAGAGAGAGAGAGAGAGAGATGAACAAAGAATTATGAATAGCCTTGAATATTCTAGAATAGTTTATTAACTATTTTTTAAAGAGCACCATAGCAAGATACTATAATGTCACATGTCGATTGGTTCTTGCCAAAAAGACAGCAAGTCATTCAGGGTTCATAATAAATAAAAATGCACAAGAACGCATCATAGAGTGGTTATTATTATTATTATTATTATTATTATTATTATTATTATTATTATTACTAGTGTGTGTGTGTGTGTGTGTGTGCGCATGCATGTGTGCATGCATGTGTTATTAGGCCTTGCTGGATACAATCTTGAGCGATGAGTTGGTACTAAAATAAGGAAACACAGTCTCCGTGAAGGTGTGTGTGAAGGTGATGAGGTGGCTGTTGGTGACGGGGTCTGTGAACTTGAGCTCCCCCTGCTCCCAGTTCAGCTCCAAGCGAATCTTCTTCAACTTCTTCTCCACGTGCAGAGGAGACTTGGGCAGAGGGGTGGAGCGAGCCCAGTACTTCTCATCCTTATAACAGATGTACCTACAGAATAGGAATGGAGAGTTACTCTGTGTGTGTGTGTGTGTGTGTGTGTGTGTGTGTGTGTGTGTGTGTGTGTGTGTGTGTGTGTGTGTGTGTGTGTGTGTGTGTGTGTGTGTGTGTGTGTGTGTGTGTGTGTGCGCGTATGTGCGTCGTGCGTGGGTACGTGCGTGTATGTGTGTATGTGTGTGTCTGATTGTGTGCGTGCGTGCGTGAGTGCGTGCCAGGGCTTGACACTGGCACCTGCAAACCGGCCAAATGCTGGTAAAATTCGACTGTGGCTGGTAACAATTTCAGTGTCACTAGCCAATATGACAGGTAGTTAATTCTATGGTATGACATATCAGAATAGCTTGCAATATACTCCACTTTGCATATAATTTGTGTATCATGAAGTTTGAGAAAAAGCTCAGTTACTCAATTTCTATTTGTATGATTTATTTCCATGTAGAAAGCTATGCACTCATCTTCTTGCTTTAGCACTTCATCTTCTGAAATTTGAAATAGTCATAATAATAATAATAATAAAGAAACAAGTGAAGCTGATTGAGAAACACTAACCACAATGATCAGGAAGCGAAAAAGGTAATGTCAAGCCCTGGCGTGCGTGCGTGTATGTTTGTGGTAATTACTGTATGTTTACCTCAGGCCAGGGTTGACGTTGTAGTCTCCTTTCCTGCATAGAGACCCTGCCATGATCCCGATGAGCCATAAGGGGTTGTCCCCCACCTCCACATCCCAGGTGTGAGTGCCCTTATTCAGGCCCTCAGAGCCCAGCACGCTGATGTAGACGTCGAATCTCTCGGGGTTATCGGGCAACCACTGCCTGTCGTCAGCACGCTTCAGAGTGGTCATGTCCTCCGACAGGATGAGGCTGTATGAGGCGGTGTTGGGATCCAGGATCACAGGAGCTGCAGAGAGAGAGACATGCAAGCACACACACACACACACACACACACGATTAGACTGTAGGATGCGAGGATTACAGGAGCTACATAGAGATACACACACACAAATGAGTCATTTATAAAAAAGCTGAAATGTCTTGCCATAATGACATGTTAAATGTCTTGCCATATTATGATGCGTTGGTCGCTTTTTGAGTGGTGCATTGCATAGTAACGAATAGAGTTGGCATCCAGGATTTATACACACACACACACACACACACACACACACACACACACACACACACACACACACACACACACACACACACACACACACACACACACACACACACACACACACACACACACATACATTCAAGTGCAGACCATATACTGCAAGGATTACAGGAGCTACATAGAGATACACACACACAAATGAGTCATTTAGAAATAGCAGAAATGGATTGCCATAATAACATGCGTTGTTTTTTGAGTGGTGCATTGCATAGTAACGAATAGAGTTGGCATCCAGGATTAACAGACAGACAGACGCACACGCACACGCACACGCACACACACACACACACACACACACACACACACACACACACACACACACACACACACACACACACACACACACACACACACACACACACACACACACACACACACACACACACACACACACATTCAAGTGCAGACCATATACTGTACTGTTACTGGTGAAGTTCAAGTTACCTGTGATTGATAGAAACTCTGGCAAGGTTTTTTATTTCCACTTTTACTTTCGACAACTCTGATACACATTTCATACAAAAGATAACATTAGATAACAAAGAACGCAAAGAACTTTTCAGTGTACATCATATTCAACTGTGTGTGTGTGCGTGTGTGTGCGTGTGTGTGCGTGTGTGTGTGCGTGCGTGCGTGCGTGCGTGCGTGCGTGCGTGTGTGCGTGTGCGTGTGCGTGTGTGTGTGTGTGTGCGCGTGTGCACGCGTGCCTGCGTGCGTACGTAGAAGTGTGCACTCACAGTGCGTGACCATGTCCCTCATCTTGTTCCAGACTTTGTATCTGAGGTTGCCCAGGTACTTGGCCTCGTTTATCAGAGTGCCTGCAGCCTTCTCTAGTTACTTTAGGGGGCACAAGGTCCTGGAAGAGAGGTGGGAGTCATAGGGGTTTCAAATGGAATAGAGTACATTGCATTTGAGTAGAGTAGAATAGAAGAGCACATAATAGAATAGAATAGAATCAAATTATGATGTATGATAATAGGCATTCATGCGTGATATATTTTTTACAGTTTTTCTCGATTGCCTCCACACAAGTTCTGGTACTTCACACACAATTCTCGGAACATCTCACCCATTTCCCAACTCCCCTAACCAATGTCACTGAACACTAAGCACAATTCCTTCTTTACACTCACATTTCAGTTTTAAAACACACTCTTTTCAAACCACTACACACAATTCTCTGGATTACACACAATTTTCATGAAGAAAATCCCTGGTTGTCGCATTGAACACACTGCCATTCAAAATACTAAAATCAACTGCCATACTATGTTCACTTCCTCATCACATGGGCAAACTCTCTTCATACCGGTTTACAATCTGAAATCATCACCCCATAAGGACACACTTTGCATGTGATATGGATGAAAACATGAGTGGATGCAGTGAGAAAACACATTTGTTTAGTTTTTGAACTCCAAAATATGTTATACAAGAGATCACTTTCATGTGGTTACCCAATATTTTACAATAAATTAGTGCATTTTTTTTTAAATGTCAGAAAAATATGTAAAATATATTTTTTGCCACACATCTGTGTACTCCGAGTCTAAAAACAATATTTCAGTATTTTACTACAGAAAAATACCTTCTTTAGTAAGTAGAACAGTGAAGAAAATAAGTTTCTACTGTGTGTCAAGTTGAGTATAGAGTTTTACCTTGTGCATATTAGTGTTCAATGGTTCACATAAGAGTGTATTAAAATGACTGCTTGTGTGTGTCATTTGAGAAAGAAATGACCTTTTTAGAAGAGAGTACATTGTTTTGAGAGGTAGTGAGGAGTTTTGCCCACTGTGTGCGAGGTATGGAGATTTGTGTGTAGAGTTTTGAGAATTCGATTCCGAAAATTCTGTGTAAGCAATCGAGAAAAACTGTAATCAGGCACACCTGCTCAATTAGATGCGTTTTTGGCATATGCCAACTCCACCACTAGCTATCTGTCCTTTACAATGGAGTCGGACTTTAAGCAGATTCACTTTCTAGATCTGACCATATTCAAAGATGACAACTGCGTTCTACAGACAACCATTTATCGCAAACCTTTGAGTCGCAATACACTCCTACATGCTGAAAGTAACCATCCCACCCATTTAAAACGCAACATCCCCACGGGCCAATTTCTGCGTCTTCGTAGAAATTGCAG
>NC_085869.1:38478105-38535605 GCF_034702125.1 Engraulis encrasicolus
TTTGTACAGTCATAAAAAACATACAAATATACGCCTCTAATATGAGTTACTCTTTTGACACATGTGAGTTTTGATATGCTGTGGGACTATATCCATACTGTAATCAGAACACTTAATTTGTATTAATTAGCCTTATGTTATTATAATTAATTAATAATTGATGATGACGATGACAACGATGATGATGATGATGATGATAATGATGATGATAATGATGATGATGATGATGATGATGATGATGATGATGATGATGATGATTATCATTATTATCATCTAAATGTCTCACCTTGATATGTGTGGCTGTTTGATCATAGATGAGTTTAACTTCCTTAAATGTCTTCAGTGTCTTTGTAAGGGGCTCCAGTTTGATCTTTAGTTCCTCCTGAAGTACAACCAGCATAACCATAATGGTAACAGCCAACAGTTTAAATGTACATCACAGTCCATTTTGCACCATATTCATATACATTTATATTAACTACTTGGCATAGCTCTCGTGTGGTATATTGCAGTGTACAGTAATGCAATCACAGTATCATTTGATAACCTTTACCTTCACATCTGTTGCAGCTTCATCGATGGGACTGAAGGAGTGGTTTCTGTGTAGTTTTGAATCTCTACACACAACACACACAGGCTGTTTATCCTCCAAACAGAAGAGCTTGAGTTTCTCACTGTGCAGACTGAAGAGCACCTCAGACCCTGCTGAAGCTCTCTGACTCATCTCCTGTAAGTAAGTCTCACACAGGTTCTTCAGGTGAAGGTTGACTAGAGGATTGTCCATTGAGGATTTCCTCCTGCAGACTGGACATTCTTTGGACCCTTTGGAGTCCCAGAACTGCTGCAGACAGGCCTTACACACACTGTGGCTACAGGAGATGATGACAGGATCCTTGCAGATGTCACAGCACACAGGACAAGTGAAGTCTTCATCTAGTTTAGAGGCAATTTCGTCCTCTGTCTTCAGTCAGGTTGGCAATGTGTGTATTTACTTTGACACAGGAAGGAAAGGGGGGACATGTTGTTATAAATCCAGTTCATATGAGCTCACAAAACTAATCACCTGGAAGTTGTTGCTGCATTGATAAAGAGAGGCTCACTGTCTGCTTGAGGCTCACCGTCTGATTGTCAGGGGAGATTCTGATTGACAAATCATATGCTTTTCTAACCTCTGATTGCCCAAGAGACATATGCCTGTCAGATTTGTTTCTCTGTCAAGATGTTTGTAAATCACAAACATAATGGCTTGGAAATAATCTTTAAGTAAGATTCTACAACCTATTTTTATCTACAGGCTCGTTTGGACTGTATTCATGAATAGACACAACTCACAGCTCTTTCGAAAACTTTACTTTCACTTTCACAGGTATACGGAAAAATAAGTCTGCCTCTGTTACATCTGTGCTCAGTTCACATCATATTTTTCAAATACCTTCACAAGCATTTATATGCTAAAGAATATATGAAATGTGATGACATTCTCAAGTAGGCATGTGTTCTGGATAAGTAAACATACCAGAGCAGTTCTGCAGGTGTCGTGTTGAACGCAGCAGCCGTCTGTCACTCAATTTACTTCCTCATTCAGGTAAGACGAGTATGGGGGAGGGACTAAGATGAACTGGAAGCTGATTGGTCAGTTTAACACTGGTCTAACAAATCAGATCCAAGGTCCTTGTACAGGGTCAAAGAAAATGGAATCTTGTACAAGAACGACCACTAGCTGGTGTGGCCAGGAGTGGCACTGCAGCTATGTTATCGCAGCCAAGTAAATAATGAATGGGTGCCAATGGGGCTGTACGCTTCTCATATAACTATCTGCCCGTGTGATTTTTTCCCTGGAAACAATGAAGTCGCGTTCGATAGATATGAGTAAGTGAAAGCATTTGCCGACACGTTTGCATCTTGTCAAGTGTTAGATTCGTGAAAATGACCCTTATTTCAACTATAGCAATGACATAACACGTGACAATCGACTTTACGGCACTACGCCATTTGTTTTGTAGTTTTAAGTCTGACTTCAGATGTCGATGTATTTAAAGTTATGTTAGGATTGTTGCGGACACCTGTTATTTATTGCATTTAAGGTGGTGGAAAAGCGGCATGTGTACATGGGGTAAAGGAAATGACTGCGCTCATCCTTAAGAATTTGGGCACCTTCAATTAACATGTTGGACGGTGGTGGGGGTTGAGGTGTGTGACCGTAGATGTCTCTGCTAGGAGGATCAGTCAGAGTACGTCTCTCGTCAGCTCTGGTCGTGAATAGTCGCAGAGATTCCTCAGCCAGCAGGTATTAGCCGAATGCTAGCGTGTTGCAGGACAAAACTAACACGTCTTTGGGAGAACAAAGCCATGTCAGGAACCTTTAACTTCACTTCTAATACAACTTCCATGATAAGGTACAGAATGTGCACACATCTTTACAAACCAGAGAACAGAATCGTCACAAATCCCTGCTGAGCCATTTAGCCCAATAGGCTCCCATTCATCTTTTACTTGGCTACGTGCGCCAACGGGGCTATAATGGGAGCCAATGACAGATGCCTATCTCATAGCTTAGAACATTTCTGACAGGGTCAACAGCACACAGGAAGACAGCCAGTGTTGCCAGATTGGGCTGTTTCCCGCCCAATTGGGCTGCTTAGGATGGCCGTGTGCGGGTTAAAATGGCATTTAGCAGAAACTAGCTAAAACTCAACCCAATTTTTGCCATAGAAATCAATAGAATTGGGCAGGATTTAGTGCTTCTAGGCGGGTTTTGAGCATTTTTTGGGCTGGAAATCATCAGCCTCATCTGGCAACCCTGGAAGACAGGTGCAGTCCTCTTCAGAAATGCTTGTCCAGTCAACATTGGAATCTCTTTCAAGATTAGTTTTTGAGTTCTATTGCTGCAAATCTGCAATTGCTATATTATTTTAGAAACAGAATGGAGAACTAACCAACAGCCTGGTTTCTTTCCATTATCCTAACTCTCATCTTCCCTTCTGCTTTTGGTTTTGTGATCTTGTCACAAGGCATCATTGATGACAGAAGTTTAATTCAATTTCTTGCAAAAGTGCAATTCAAAGGTAATTTTCTCATTTGCAAAATATATACATATTTATGATTGTTTTCTCCACAGAGGCGAGCATCAGCGGAATTTGAGGCCACAAGCACAGGTAGAGGATGGGAGTTAAGATAGTGAATGTATCCTCTGTCTCTGAATCTCTCCCCTTCAATTCCTCATTCACACTAGAGAATCCTGATTGGTCAATTCTGCTACGTACTATAATGCAAACATTTTATGCCTTTGCACAGAGTTTATTGCAAATTGAGGAATCAGGATTTACAGGTTTGACTGATGAAGACATTCAGTGTGGGTAACTGCACTACAGTATAGCAGAGTACAACAGAGTACAGTTGTGTCAAAAGCAATGCAATGAGCGCACCATCACAATACATCATGCCACACACATTGTAGTTTCCTGTGCATGTCTGTATCACATTTTATTTTGAATTTCCATCATGGATGCATGGATTATACTTCACAAATCCATTTCCATTTCACTAGAAAGTAGACAAGCACAGCTATGCGCATTACAGATATATCATAAAATGTGTGAAAATGTAATACAAACAAATATTAACTAAGCACTCAGAGAGTGCAGACCTACGCCAAGTAAGCTGCTTGATAGAACATTTGACTATGTTACACCCTATTTTCATTGTAAGTCTTTCTGCCTTCTCTTTGTGGAGTTACAAATTGGAATGTTTTGCCCCGCAATTCAATATGTGGTCACTAGAGGCGTCTAGATGTGCCAGCAATGGTGAAGAATCTTTAAAAAGGTCCTGGTTCTGTTCGTGATCCATATCACCACCAGAATTTAATCGCTTGTTCCTTTGGTCATTACTAACAACTCCACAAAGTTTCGTCCATATCCGTTGATTGGTTTTTGAGTTATCCTGCTGATAGAATCTTTTAAAAAGTCCTGGTTCCGGTCCGTGATCTGGATCACCACCAGAATTTAATCACTTCTTCCTTGGGTCATTATCAACAACTCCACAAAGTTTCATCCTTGGCGGGGGTAAAAACATGAACTCCTTGGCGGAGGTAATGATGCAAGACATTTGATTTTAGTCAGTAACTATTTATTTACTGTGATGCGCAAGCTCAATAGTTGTACATTACACTTCATTAGCACCACTACATTTCTGATGAAGGACATCACATAATGTAGCCTAGCTCTGCATGAAGGCAGTTAATAAATGTAATGTAATGTAAAGCACTGTAGCCATGTATAGAAGTATCTGCTAAATGTGATGCAACCTTGACTACTAATGGAGTAGACATTACTGCATAGGCCTACATGAATCACGTGTTCATTCACTATTAATCAGTCATTACTTCAGACATTATTCCGTCATTACTCACGTAACCTTATTGTAAAGTGTTACCACTGTATCTGTCCCAGTCATTAACAGGGTGACTCACAGTACACTCTGCCATCCACTTATACACGATATCACCATGTTACATTAAATTACACTACATCACACTTCATTAGGATCATTACATCGCTGATAAATGAATAATGTACCTCTAAAGGCAACTGCACAAAGGCAACTGCTGAATGTAATGTAATGTAAATATCATGTAAAATATCTGTTACATTACACTTCATTAGCCTACTTATAGGCAACATCATTACATTACATTACTTTACACAACTGACTGTAATGAGTAATATCTTCAACATAGGCTAAATAAAAATGAACCAATATGACACGAGTGGGAAGGATTATGTTAACAGAAATTGTCCTGGGTGAAGTTCAACCAAAGGCACGAAGCCAAAGGCTGATAAATAACTAATCGCTACAGACTTGTATGGCCAATATCACATTTTATTTTGATACAACACTTCATAAAACCACACACCCACACACCACATAGTCAAATACCGGTATGTAACCTTAACCTGAAATATTAACATAAAGGAAACGGGAACATGTTATAGTATGACTGATAACTGAAGCCAAACAAAGCCAAAATAAAGGGATGTAGAAAGGTTTCTCTGCTCAGCTTCAGAAGGCAAGGCAAGGTAAGGTAAGGCAATTTTATTTGTATAGCACATTTAATGCACAGATTCAATGCTCCATAATGAAGTGTGTGCTTCCACTCTTAATGTGTATGTATGAACAGTTACAGTGAACACTTACAGTAGAGGCATTCTATTCTATTCTATTCTATATTCTCTATTCTATATTCTATTCTATTCTATTCTATTCTATTCTATTCTATTCTATTCTATTCTATTCTATTCTAGATCTTCTTTTTTACCATCACCTTCACTGGGAGGATCCTCAGAGGATCTCCATTAAAGTAGGGAAACACTGTCTCAGTGAACGTGTGTGTGAGAGTGTGTAGGTGTGTGTTACTATCAGGGTCAGAGAATGCCAGCTCCCCTCTGTCCCAGTCCAGGTGCACTCTGATCCTCTGGAGTTTCTGTTCCACTGGCAGGAGGGTGGGGGGCTGTGGTGGGACATGTGTGCCATATTCACCATCATGATACCATAAGGACCATAGTCCACTCATGGAGTCAGTGTCTCCCTTCCTCTCGGCAGATTCTGTCATTACACCCACATTCCACCTTGCCTTGTCCCCAACCTCCACATCCCAGCAGTGTGTTCCTGAGCTAAAGCACTCATATGCCAGCACACTGCTATAGTAATCAAATCTCTCTGAGTTATCAGGGAGCTGCTGACTCTCAACACCACAATGTGTCAGACTGGTCAGGTCCTCAGACAGGATGAGATTGTTTTTTGCTGTGTTGGGATCCAGAGTGACAGGAGCTGCAGAGAGGAAGAACACAAAACAGGTTTATTTATTGTTTACACTCCCTAGCACTGATGGCTGCTGACTCAACAATAATTTGACTTGATGCACAACTACTGTACACACACGTGTACGTATGTGTGTGTGTGTGTGTGTGTGTGTGTGTGTGTGTGTGTGTGTGTGTGTGTGTGTGTGTGTGTGTGTGTGTGTGTGTGTGTGTGTGTGTGTGTGTGTGTGTGTGTGTGTGTGTGTGTGTGTGTCTGTGTACGTTCTCACTGTATTGAACAATCTCCCGCATCTTCAACCAGACTTTGAACTTAAGGTTGCCCAGGTGCTTTGCCACATTGATCAGAGCTCCTGAAGGATTCTCTGGATCCTGCAGCATGCACTGAATTCTGGAATAGAATTCAGGAGTCAGTTCTGCTGTGGGTTTGGGTTCGGAACCAGTCAAGAGAGAGACAGGAGACAGTCACTCACCTTTCCACTGTGCTCTTGTAGTTCTAGAAATACATAAAATAAAGGTATTTTAGCATCTTTGCCCTTTTCAATTTATGTTATGAAACGCCAAATTGACATTTAATGAAGATATCTTGCACTATTTGAAGGCAATGAGTGATTGTGATTCCTCATGCAATTCAAATCAAATGTACTTTCTACAAATTACCAAACTAATGATCAAAAGCACATCATATCCAAAATGTCCACATCATATTCATGTTTTGCAAATGTTCTGAGTATGTCTTTCTTTTGCCTTACATAACAAGGTTGAGTGGATGGACAGTAGGCTGGATACGGCAGGGCTCTCAAGTCTCACTCTTTGAGAGTGTGACACACTCATCTGAGTGAGTTCACACTCTCACACTCCAAACATGGTATTTCACACTCTGAAGTTTTGATAACTTATCCAATTGGCGCACATTAATTCATCCAACCTATCCACAGACGCGTCAGAAATAGGTTGTGAAAACTTTGTAAGTGAACACTTAATTTATTAGCGAACTCGTTTTGGAGAGATGCCAGTTAGCCCGCACATATCTAGGTCTATTCAGTATAGCTTTACATGTCCTTAATCTTAAATTAAATGTTTAATTAATTTAGAAATTCTACCAGTTCATGATACAGGTTCATCAATCACCTGTGGCCACTGCCTGACATCGTCTATCCATGAAACTTTATTCAAAACTTAATTCAGACTGTCATCTCGATGGTGTCAGTCACCAGAATTTACAAGCGCAGCAACATAAAGGGCTTAATGAATAGAATGGCACTTCAGCAATGGTGGCAGCGCACGATGGCATAAATCGCTTCTCGGATCGGTGTATACGCTTGAAAAGCATTATGATGACATTCACTCAGCAGTTTCATTTCACCTGCATGAATGTGACATCATCAGCTTTCATCTCCTCCTCTATGGCTCTGATCGTGTCCGAAAGAGAGGAGATCTCTCTGCTCATCTTTTCAATCTTCTCCTTCATCATCTGACTCTTCTGCTCCTCTTCCTCCCTCAGTGCAGCAATCCTGGCTGCCTCTTCATCTCGAAGAAACCGGTGAAGCTTCTCAAAATCCTCTTTGATTTGTTTCTCTGTAAGATGGACCTGAGACTGATATTTACACAGATAATTGGGTACACAATGGAAGATTTTGTTACAACATCAGACTTTATGATACATTTTAAGTTAAATATTTGTAGTAGAACAGGTTGTATTACTTGTAATTTAATGCTAATATTCCTTAATATTAGCCTTAATATTTATATAATGTTTGTAATGTTTATATAATAATATAAACCTTAATATGAGTTGCTGTTTGGTCACAGATTAATTTAACTTCTTCAACAGTCTTCATTGTTTTTTTCAGACACCCCAGTCTGGTATTCAATTCCTCCTGAAAGACAAACAGATTTAATACTACCGCTGTAAGTACATTGACAACACTCATGGCCATTGCCAGGCATGAGGCCAGCGAGGTGTAGACCTTCCTCACTTTTCTGAGTTTGTTTTTTTGGAACGCCAAATATGCCCAACTGAATCAAGCAGGCTTTGTGCTCCGTTTGTCCATGTGTGCGAGTGAACAAGATTAATAGCTCAAGGGATGCGACTTGGGGAAGAGGATGCAATTCACCAGACATTGCAAGTGATTCTTAAACCTGCGCAGCGCTTCAGAGCTAGGGGGTTGCCAGGTTATGAGGAGGCCAGAGGCGCGTTTGGGCAAAAAAGGTTGAGAACCACTGGCATAGGGGCCACATCTGAGCGCCTCATTCACTGTGACTATTTATCACTTACCCTGGGCTCAAGCCTTGTGGACCTTATCTACTTGCGTCCTCTTTATACTTATTTCATTTTCTCTACAGCTACTTATTTACCCTATCTACTTATTTTCTCTATACCGTCTAGTTTTTTTTTGGTCTTCTTGCTATTCTTTCTTGTTTCTGACTCTCTTTTCAACTTCACTTTTTTAATTTCATCTTTTACATTGATGTTTATCCAGTTGTTAAGCACTTTGAACTGCATGCCTTGTATTATAGTGTGCTATATAAATACAGTCATGATAATTATTATTCAAGAAATCCTTTGGTAAGTGAAAGTAGGATACTTTTAGTTCCTGAGCCATTAAAACAGTGTCTTGAGATTTCAACAGATACCCCATAATGTTATACCCAATAATGACACCAAAATTATGTTATTCTTAGATCCTGGCTACAGCCCTGACAACACAGACTGTCAAACTGTAACTATTCAGCAACGATCGCCATAAAATGTTGTAATGGATACTTTAAGACCTTTTTATTGCCTGTGTGTGCCCAATGTGTGCATTATTAGAACTTACCTTCATGTCTGCTGCAGCTTCATCAATAGGACTGAAGGTGTGGCCTCTGTGTAGTTTTGAGGTCTGGCACACCACACACACAGGATGTTTATCCTCCAGACAGAAGAGCTTGAGTTTCTCACTGTGCAGACTGCATAGCACCTCTAATCCAGCTGAATCTCTCTGGCTCCTCTCTTTTAGGAACCCCTCACACACATTTCTCAAAGCAAAGTTAGGGGATGGGTCCTTTGAAACTTTTCGTCTACAGACTGGACATTCTCTGGATCCTTTGATTTCCCAGAATTTCTGCAGACAGGCCTTACACACGCTGTGAGCACACGCCATTATGACGGGATCCTTGTAGATGTCACAGCACACAGGACAGGTGTAGTCCTCTTCTGATGCTGACGCCATTTCCTCCTGCTAAAATCCTTGTTTAGGAGACTTTACTGTCGTATTAACTGTTTCACTGCGCTGACACAATTAGGTTAACAGCCTAGATACTATTGCTATATGGTTTTGTAACAAAAATGAGTCGGTGCAATGATCAGAGTATTACGAACAGTCCGTCTCTGAATTCCTCACCTTTTCTTCCTCATCCAGACTTGAGTCAGAGGGAGGTCCTCCAGTAGTAATAGATCCTGATTGGTCAGTAACGTTTTATATGTTGATGAACCAGTCTGCTCTGATTTTTTGCACTGAGGTTATTTGCGTTCAGATTGAAGAATCAGGATTTACAGGTTTGCAGTGGCAGATGTGATTGAGACACAGATACTGTATGCTATGCAATGCAACTGAAAAGTAATAGGGATGAATTGGGCCACTTGTGCATATTATGCATATTTACCTGAATTCACCTTACCTTAATAACCACACACCTCACAACACACAGTACGTGGAACATGTTGTAGTTAACACTACTCTGTGTGTGTGTCTGTGCATGCCTGCGTGAGTGTGGTCTGTACCTCACCTAAAGAGAGAGCAAGAGCAGCAGCCTGGAAGGCATAGGTCAAGGGCGATGATGAACACAGGAAAACGATTCAACCTGAAGCGTTCGATCAGGGACCAACCGAAGTTTGTGTTTAGGAATCATTCCATTGGCTGGTGCTCACTGATGCCAAGCTCATTACATATTTATTTAGCTGAAACGCGGATGGTTTTGCATGTGCCGCGTCCGCCGCGTTAGGTCTTCCGTGTTAACGCAATATCTTTTGAACGGATGGATGGATTTCTCCCAGATTTGGTGTCTTAATGCTCTAGGGTAGGTAGGTGTATGAACTGATTCGATTTTGGTGGCCAAAACTTTCAAGAGGGATGAATTCAAGGCTGAATTTTTGTTTGGCTCATAACTTCTGACCGAGTGGATGGATTTGTCCCAGATTCGGTGTGTTAATGTTCTAGGGTAGATTCATGAACGGATTAGAATTTGGTGGCAAACACTTTCAAGATGGCGGAATTTTCATTTGGCCTATAACTTCTGACTGGGTTGATTGATTTGCCCAGTAACACTTTATTTTAATGGTTCACTATTACAGTGGGTCTACCACATTAGGTACAGTGTAATATCCAGTGTAACAATATTTAATACCATGTAATACTAGTGTAGTAGGCTACCAGTGTAACAATATTTAATACCATGTAATACCAGTTACACACAAACACATGACGTAAGTACAAAATTGGTTCATGGTACTACATTGGTATTACATGGTATTGAGTGTTGTTACACTGGTTATTACACTATAGCCTACCTAATGTGGTAGATCCACTGTAATGGTGAACCATTAAAATAAAGTGTTACCATTTGCCCCATATTTTTTTTAGCTTCGTTTTCTAAATAGTTGTTTGGTTTTAAGCCTAAGCACGGCACTGATCTATACATATTAAATATATTTCTTTTATATTTTGTATTTAATATATACATTTTATAAATAGGTGGACAGGAGTGGTAGGAATGATGGGGAAGTATTGCGTTTCGGGGGTATACTTGACCTTACCTTTAGCTGTCGGTTTGGTAACTGCACATGCGTAGCTTTAGCTGAAGTTCAACTTCTCTTTTAACGCATTTGACACCCTTGGCACTAGAAACGCTTTTGCAGCTTTTGACGCTTCTATCACTTGCTCTGCCATACAAAGTCAGTTAAGTACTTCCTCCGCTTTCCACGCCTTCAACGCCAGCTACATGTCCGTACAATTAGAGAGGGCCTTTTTGTGTCATCACTGACTATTTAATTCTTTTGATGTATGGTTCAGTTTTCTGTTAGGCCTACATGTTTTACATCAAGGATGGTCAAATTAATTAATTTATTTAATTATTCATTCATTCATTTATTAATTAATCAATCAATTCATTCATTCATTCATTCATTCATTTATACACACACACACATGCACACACACCTGGCACACACTGTGGCTGTAGGACAGTACCACAGGATCCTTGAAGATCTCCGTACAGACGGGACAGGACAGGTCCTCCTCTTGAGAAGACGCCATGTCAACGCCACAGCGGTTGGTCAGGTTGTCTGTCTGTCTAGCGAGTCGATGACCAGTGGTTGTGAAGCAGTCTCTCAATTTACAGTGCACATCATTAATGAGTACACGTCTTTTCAGAAGTAACATTTTGAACAGTATTTTACGCTATTTAGCTATTTACGCTCATGTGCATGGCGGGTCTGAATGTTACCTGACTGGTTCTTCCACCAGCTTCTGCATTCCAGCAGGTGTGTGTGTGTGTGTGTGTGTGTGTTTGTGTGTGTGTGTGTGTGTGTGTGTGTGTGTGTGTGTGTGTGTGTGTGTGAGAGAGAGAGAGAGAGAGAGAGAGAGAGAGAGAGAGAGAGAGAGAGAGAGAGAGAGAGAGAGAGAGAGAGAGAGAGACAGAGACAGAGAGAGAAAGAAAGAGAGAGCGAGAGCGAGCAAAGAATTATGAATAGCCTTGAATAGTCTAGAATGTTTTATTATTTATTTTTAAAAGAGCACCATAGCAAGCAGGTACACTATGTTTAGATATATGCGTTCGTTCAATTTTTGTGGGGATTTGTAAAACTTTATATTTTTGGAATCCTTAGACCCTAAAGAGTCAGAAAAGCAATGTTTGACAATTTTCAAATGTCATTAATGCATCAATTTTGGGTCTTGAAAAAGTGGACACTATCATACTAAAAACGCCTAGGCTAATTTGCTAATATCTTGATAAATTTAACATAAAAGTAGGTGTGAGGTAAATATTTTTATAGGAAAAGTTGTTATTCAACATTCTTAGATAGTTCAAAGGGCCCTTAACACAGATTTACCACAAATAATTCAGTTCAGGGCCTAATTTTCATGGGTTTTTAGATGCGTCCCAGCATCTCTATAAGAGGGTCTGTCCGTCCGTCCGTCCGTCTGAAACGCATTCCTTGTCTGAAACGCTGTCTGAAACGCATTCCTTGTCTGAAACGCTGTCTGAAACGCATTCCTTCAATTGTTCCTTCCTGTGTCCACAAGGCGGAGGCAGAGAGGCATTTTGGCCTGGAGCGAATGCGTGTCAAAACGTATACGATGTGTTACCAAACCGGCTAAGCTGATTGCATTGTGAGACAACTGAGGGGTGCATTCAATTTTCGCCATTGTTTTGCGTTTGGACAGTGGTAGGCAACTTCGTTCCTTCTCCACAGCACACCAACACCACTGTGAGTGTCACTTAATGTTCACGGTCTTGTGATAGGCCTACACTTCGGCTGATAGTGTCGCGTTGTGCAGCTATTTTGGTTCATCAGAATGGAAATGAACGATTTAGAAGTCGGCAGGCAGTATTTCACACAGATGTTTGTGCTCGGATAGAGGAGCGTTTGCATTGCATAACGCTCCACGACATGGAACCGTAATAAGTTGACAGGCGACCAGCAGCGCTACAGCTCTTCCTCTAAACTTGAGTTTGCAAACATTCTGCCACTACGTTTCAGTGAGTAGTCAGTGTTCTCGAACTAGTAGACAGATGGGCCATTTGCATTTCACATACGCTGTGTTACTGATGTTCTCGGGCATATTGCAAGGGAGAGTCGTTTTCTGCTGGTGGGCGCGTGGACCCCACAGGTGCTTTCCCTTGCGCTCAGAGAGAGCACGGGACAGAACGCGTCTTTTGCTTCGTAATTGATTTGCAGTTGTATGAATTTGGTAAACTCTGCCACTGAAGCTCACTGCTTTGTGCCTTGACGGTAAAAAGCTGGCATTGAAAATTAAGCGCACAATGCATCCAAAGGGTGAACCCATAGCGCATGATTCACCCAAACGGTTTTATTTATTTATTAGGCTATTTGGCGATGTTTAGTTTCTTTCCCACATGCACATGACGCTGAAATGGCGTGATAGCCTACTAAAGGTTGATAAATAACCTAGTACTAATAATATCTGGTAATTTGTAATGTAGCCACTTGATCTATGTGAAATTTGAAATTAGATGCTTCTTTTCCAAATCCAAGCATGATGGCCTTATTATAGTCTAAACTGCAAAATATAAAGCTTTGTCTCGTCATTTCGCTGCCTGCCACATTATTTGGAGTTTCCATGGGCAATATGCTATGACCAATAAACAAAAAGCACATCCTCAGAGGGGTGTGGGCGTTGACAGGTTAGGAGGAGGCCAGCGGGGCGTTTTGGGGGAAAAAAGGTTGGAACTGGCATAGAGGGACGCATCTGTTGTCCGCCTGTCGGCCTTGTTAATTCAAAAATTAGTGTTTTTTTTCTCAAGCGAGAAAATACTGGTAGATTGGCTTTAAAATAAAACTTGCATGCCTCACCACACACATTTTCCTCTTCATCACTTACGTTGCAGTACAGGGTTTTTTATATTAAAAGTTTTCTTTAATGAATGTTGTGTTTCAATATGCAAACGAGGTGTAACTTAAACATGCGCTAATTTACATGCACACCCAAATTTGACATGTAGACAAAGGCCCTATTGAATTAAGCAGAGACTACAGTGTGTTTGGTGTTCAACAAAGGATAATGTTGTTACTTTTTTACTGTGCTGTCCAATCCACTGGGGTACACAGACATTTTGGGGATCAGGTGCTCGAGATGGGGGCGGAGGGCATATGGAACTGACTAGGATATTGATGTTATCAGTTTTACCGTAGATGATCACGTCAACATGGACCACAGTACATTGTAAAAAAAAAAAATCCACAAAAGAACTCAAAAAGGGTCTTTTTTTGTCCAGTAGGACTTTAGCACCACCACGGTCCTATCTGTGCACACCTATGATACATTCACTGTTTGGTTTGGAAATCTAACAGTATAATTCAAGTTCCAAATCAACAGACTGATCTGCTCCGCACTGACAGTAGTGGGGGCTAGGCAGCACCCCACCCTCCAAGCAACATACTGTATGAGTAGTCTGTACTCAGGAGGCCAGTAACGGGGAGTAACTGATTACATGTTTCCAAATTCCATTATTCAAAATACAATATTTTAAGAAGAGCTGTATTTCCTTACAGTTACTACTTCCGTGAGTGGTAATGAAATTACATGTACTACGTGAAAGTAAGTGGTAGTTTCTTAATTCATGTTTTGATTTTTTATTTTGATCATTTCCATGCATTACCAGAAACCACAGTGACATAATGTGTTGGTGTGGCAGTGGCTTTGTGTCTGACAGAAGGAAATTAACATGATGGACTGGACTGCGTGAGTCTTCATGCACAATTATCTACCTTTATCTGGCTGTCCCTGCTGGTGACCCTTATAATATCCTCCTTGGCTGAGTTTCCCAAACACACTTAAGCGTAGGTAGTACTTAGGTGGCAGGGTTGGAATGGGATGAAACATCAGGCCAGGCATTTTTAGCCAAGACCGTCCAACAGGCATTGAGAGAGACAATGAAGCCTGTGACAACATTTTCACTCCTCTATTACGAGCTATTTTGACCACAAAAGACAAAATCAATATTTAAACTCAGAGAGGTCAGCTGTAGCGGCATGAGGACTGATACAACTGCACTGACAGGAGGACCAGGCCAAAATCATCACCAGTCCACCGGGCAAATGCCCTGTAGGCCTTGGCTAGTCCAGCCATGTTAGGTAGTGGTACTAAGTATGAGGCACCCCTTAGACAATATCAGGGGTAGACATCAATTCAAGTTCATACAATACCTTTCCTTGCACATACAGTATACCTGTACAACATGATGAACATAATACACATGTAAGGAAAAGTAGTGTAGGCCTATATAGGCCTATAAGCTTTTAGTGATGATGTCAGACCTATTCTGATATACTGACAAGGGGCCACCTCATTATTAAGTGATAGCCTCTTACTGCAGATGGGCCTCTCAGCAGGACTATTCACTCTTTGCTGAAAACAATCAACCACATCATAACAACATTGTTATGAAAATACAGGGAGTCTTATATAGACTTGTATAGTAAACGATTAAGACTTGGTCGTTATCATTTTGGTGACAATAAGGTTATAACAGAGGGACTGTGTTAAGGGATAAGATTAAGAATGACTTAATACTAATTTATTTGAGGAAATTTAGCCCTGGACAATGTGCAGCACAATCTTGGACAATCTGCTGCACTAAAGTCTCTCACAACACTGGGCAGCCTTTCTACCCAAAGGGAACTTGGCACCACAGTCCTACTTACAGTACTAGAGCATTGAGCACCACACTGCATTATATGACACTTTTGTACTTGGGAGGGATTACCACCATTACACATTATTACTCTTTTTAATTACTTGCTTTTTTGGACAGCTAAGTGAACGTTTCTATGTATGTATGCAGATGTGTGACTTTTGTACATGCCTATGTTGCTGTCTTATGAATAATATCTTGGATTTCTGTGGTGTGTATTATGAAGGATGTACTGTATATTCTGGACACCTGGATTTCAACTAGAATTAATAGGTTCCCTGTACACATATTTATTACTTATGTGCTAACATTCCGCGCGCACGCACACACACGCACGCACACACACACACACACACACACACACACACACACACACACACACACACACACACACACACACACACACACACACACACACACACACACACACACACACACACACACACACACACACACACACACACACACACACACAGACACACACACACACACAGTCACACTGCTATAAAATGATTCTCAAGTAGTGACAGTGACAATGAGAACGAGGATGATTTGTAAACTCTTTTCTGATGCTGTGTAGGCCTAAAAGAATAGTAAGGGAAGGAGAAAGAAAACGATGGGGTGAATTCACAATTAAATGCTTTTTCTCCCACTCTGAGCAAATAATCTCCTCTGCTATAGAACCTATCTGGTAGGCCTATTCTTAGCAATAGTGTGAATGTTTGTATTGAGGGATTTGATGATATGTCATTCATGATTTTTATGACATCATAGGCCTAAAAATAGCCCGAAAAGCCATTTCGTAAGGTCATTGGCAGTATTTTCTGATTTATTGGATAAAAAGGAGATAGAGAGGGAATTGTGGCTATGTTTTTGTATTTAACATAGGACTACTAACAAAATAATAATAATAATTTTAAACCTGGCTTTTTCAGGCGGCCAGATTAGTTGCTTCAAATTATATGCAAATTAACGCATAATTAATTAGATATAGCCTAATAAGTACATTTAAACTTAACATTATACTAAACTTGTAATACATTTTCTTCTCCTATTCATATGATTAATTGACTGGTAAAGTTTCATAGTGATATCTGTAAGTTTAAAAATGTACCCTATTTACCTGCCCTGTCTCGCCTTAAAACAAAATAAAACATAATAAAAACTCAAGTATGGGTCACTGATCATCCAAAACTATATGGAAATATTTTCTCTCATCCCACATGACAAATTGATTGCTAAAAATTAATTTACATGTATTCCTGAAGATGCAAGATAGGATAAATTGGTATTAGAAGGCAGCCATTTTGAAAGCCCTATATGGTCACCATAGCAACCCCAAAAAAATGTCAAACATCGCTCTTCTGATTCCTCACAGTCTAAGGTTTCCAAAAATATATAGTTTTCATAATCCCCAAAAAAATTGAACGAAATTACACAAGATACCTGACTTAGATAATGTAATGTCACATGTCGATTGGTTCTTGCCACACCACAGGACAAAGACAGCAAGTCATTCAGGCTTCATAATAAATAATAATGCACAATAACACATCATATAGTGGTTATTATTATTATTATTATTATTATTATTATTATTATTATTATTATTATTATTATTGTGTGTGTGTGTGTGTGTGTGTGTGTGTGTGTGTGTGTGTGTGTGTGTGTGTGTGTGTGTGTGTGTGTGTGTGTGTGTGTGTGTGTGTGTGTGTGTGTGTGTGTGTGCGCATGCATGTGTGCACGCATGTGTTACTAGGCCTTGCTGGATACGATCTTGAGCGATGAGTTGGTACTAAAATAAGGAAACACAGTCTCCGTGAAGGTGTGTGTGAAGGTGATGAGGTGGCTGTTGGTGACGGGGTCTGTGAACTTGAGCTCCCCCTGCTCCCAGTTCAGCTCCAAGCGAATCTTCTTCAACTTCTTCTCCACGTGCAGAGGAGACTTGGGCAGAGGGGTGGAGCGAGCCCAGTACTTCTCATCCTTATAACAGATGTACCTACAGAATAGGAATGGAGAGTTACTCTGTGTGTGTGTGTGTGTGTGTGTGTGTGTGAGTGTGTGTGTGTGTGTGAGTGTGTGTGTGTGTGTGTGTGTGTGTGTGTGTGTGTGTGTGTGTGTGTGTGTGTGTGTGTGTGTGTGTGTGTGTGTGTGTGTGTGTGTGTGTGTGTGTGTGTGTGTGTGTGTGTGCATGTGTGTGTGTGTGTGCCCATCACTGGGTGTGAGTTACTATAATGTGCGTGCGTATGCATGTGTGGTCATTACTGTATGTTTACCTCAGGCCAGGGTTGACATTGTAGTCTCCTTTCCTGCATAGAGACCCTGCCATGATCCCGATGAGCCATAAGGGGTTGTCCCCCACCTCCACATCCCAGGTGTGAGTGCCTTTATTCAGGCCCTCGGAGCCCAACACGCTGATGTAGACGTCAAATCTCTCTGGGTTATCAGGCAACCACTGCCTGTCGTCAGCACGCTTCAGAGTGGTCATGTCCTCAGACAGAATGAGGCTGTACGAGGCGGTGTTGGGATCCAGGATCACAGGGGCTGTAGAGAGAGAGACATGCACGCGCACACACACGCACACACACAGACACACAGACACAGACACACACACACACACACACACACACACACACCCACACACATGATCAGAATGTAGGATGCAGGGATTACAGGAGCTACATAGAAATAGACACACAAATCAGTCATTTAGAAAAATCTGAAATGGCTTGCCATAATGACATGTTAAATTGTGATGCGTTGGTCGCTTTTTGAGTGGTGCATTGCAAAGTAACGAATAGAGTTGGCATCCAGGATTTACACACACAAGCAAACACACAAGCTCACCTTTATAACCTGCATCATATTTAACTCTGTATGTGTGTGTATGTGTGTGTGTGTGTGTGTGTGCGAGTGTGTACTCACAATGCGTGACCATGTCCCTCATCTTGTTCCAGACTTTGTATCTGAGGTTGCCCAGGTACTTGGCCTCGTTTATCAGGGTGCCTGCAGCCTTCTCCGGCTCCTTCAGGGGGCACTGTGTCCTGGACGACAGGCGGAGTCACAAGGGGTTTCAAATAGAATAGATTACATTGGATTAGAGTTGAGTAGAATAGAACTGCACTGAAAAGAATAGCATAGAATCAAATTATGATTGATAATAGGCAGATAGATAGATAGATTATTTATTTGTCCTTTCGGAAATTTGTTCTGTGCCATTTTCAGTGCATCTGATACAATTACAAAGACATTACAATAAACAAGAACACAATAGACAAACACGAACGCCCCCCCCCCTCCCCCCCCGCCTCCCCTCCCTCTATAGGACAAAAAGACAGGTTGACAAAAAACCCAACATAAACACAGTCATGCGTGATATGATATATCTTCATGTCGGTCACCGAGAGAGAGAGAGAGAGAGAGAGAGAGAGAGAGAGAGAGAGAGAGAGAGGAGATTACGTGCAGCACTCACCTTTGCAGCGTAGTCTTGTAGTTCTGTGAAATGACAGGATTTAATTTCTTTAATTTGCTAAATAAAAACAAAATGTCAAATAAATCACGACAGATGCCGATATGTTAAAATAGGATTGATTTTGCCCATAACCAGCCCTCCTGGGCCAGATTAAGACTACATCCAAATCAGCCAGGTAACATAGGCAGCACACACACACACACACACACACACACGGACGCGCGCGCACACACACACTACATTTGCATTTGCTACCTGATATACTGCTCCATGACTCTCTCTTTCTCTCTCTCTCTCTCTCTCTCTCTCTCTCTCTCTCTCTCTCTCTCTCTCTCTCTCTCTCTCTCTCTCTGTGTGTGTGTGTGTGTGTGTGTGTGTGTGTGTGTGTGTGTGTGTGTGTGTGTGTGTGTGTGTGTGCGTGTGTGTGTGCATTTTACACTGCACTAGTGTGTGTGTGTGTGTGTGTGTGTGTGTGTGTGTGTGTGTGTGTGTGTGTGTGTGTGTGTGTGTGTGTGTGTGTGTGTGTGTGTGTGTGTGTGTGTGAAGTCCTTAACAGTTTTGGTCCAGGGCACCTTCTTCCTTAAATGATTCAGAACCTTCAGGTGATGCTACACCACTAATGATACATTAAACACACACACTCACTGGACCAAAAGACAGTAGCGTGTGTATGTATAAAAGGCCTTTGCAGCTGTGTGTGTGTGTGTGTGTGTGTGTGTGTGTGTGTGTGTGTGTGTGTGTGTGTGTGTGTGTGTGTGTGTGTGTGTGTGTGTGTGTGTGTGTGTGTGTGTGTGTGTGTGTGTGTGTGTGTGTGTGTGTGTGTGCGCGTGCGTGCGCGCATGCTTGAGTGTGTGCATGCGTGTACCTGTAGAAATGTAATGTCATTAGCTCCTATCTCCTCCTCGATGGTTTTAATTCTCTGGATTAGGCTAGTTATGTCTGCATTGATCTTCTCAATCCGTTTCTTCATGGCCTCGGTCTTCTCTTCCTGCTCGGCAGCCAATGATTTCATCCGAGTTGACTCCTCGGCCAATAGGAACTGGTGTAGCTTCTCAAACTCCGCCCTCAGAAGGCCCTCGGTGTGCTGGGTCTGATTCTAGGTTGGCAGACACACACACACACACACACACACACACACACACACACACACACACACACACACACACACACACACACACACACACACACACACACACACACACACACAGTGAAGCTCTGTGTTTTTTTAAATTGCTGTATTTATTTAGACAATTAGTAACATCTCTATTTTTGTAACATTTATATTGTATATCCTCCTTATATATCCCTTCTACTCTGGTCCTATGTTTGTATGTGTGTTTGATGTTGCTGCTGCAACACATGAATTTCCCTAATAATAAAAGGCATAGGCTAATTACCTACTTACTGACTTACAGTAAATCCTAATGAAAAATAAACACCCTGCCATAAACTTGATCCAACCAGCTCAGAATCAGCTGATCGTGAGACCGAGACTGTAGTGTTACTAATAATGAAAAATGACCTCAACTCTCATGTTATTCACAATACCCCGCACCCCCTTACTTTGTATATACTGTATATAGTATACTTTGTATAGCCTATGTGTGTCTTGAAATGTTCATATGGGCAATATGTGTATTTGTGTAAGCTACTTGACACCTCAGTCACTTCCGCTTATGTATTTAGCCTATTTGTAAGTAACTCTACTCTAAAGGCATTTTCGAATCATGAATGGCATCACCAGAGCCTTTGTACCTGGATGTGCATGACAGTCTGTTCACACAGGAGCTTGTAGTCGATGAAGGATCTCAATTTCTCCCTCAGAGGCTCCACCCTGACGTTCATGTCCTCCTGGGAAGGGCACACACACACACACACACGTGGGCACATATACAAGCATATTCTCACACACACACAGACACACACAGACACACACAGACACACACACACACACACACACACACACACACACACACACACACACACACACACACACACACACACACACACACACACACACACACACACACACTCACACACACACACACACACACACACACACACACACACACACACACACACACACACACACACACACACAAAGACGCCTGACGAATCTGACCCTAGCTTGTTGGCAGGTACAGTCTCATTGAGGGGGCTGAAGATGTGTCCCCTGTGCCTCTCTGACTCCCTGCATATCAGCTGTCATCATGCTCCACAAGACAGGCGTGCATTTCTCAAAAGAGAAGTTGTTAGCCCGTCAGCAACGGTACTTCGGTAGTTGCCAATTGGAAAATGCATTGAAAACAACAAAGTAGCTAATGTAGTAAGCAACTATGGTTTCGAGAAATGCACCCCAGAACTTGCCTGGTTAACACCAGACCTAATCACAAGTGAGAAACGATTGTGTAGAACTAAAGGCAGTATGGGAGTTCCCAGGCTACCCCAGAACTATTCTCCACCCTGTTCCTCCATCCACCTGAAAGAACTATTCAAACCTATACTACTGTACCAAAGTAATCGATATGTCTAGTCGTACCTTGTTGGCGACGCGGCCTCGTTGAAGGGGCTGAAGCTGTGTCCCCGGTGCGCCTCGGAGTCCCTGCATATCAGGCAGATGAGCTGCTGGTCCTCCACACAGAACAGCTTCAGCTTCTCCTTGTGGAGCCCACACAGCACCTCCATCCCGCTCTCCACACGCCACCAGGGTACCAAGGGGAAGGAGTCAGGGGAAGGGCGGGGGTCAGGAACCAGAGGCAGACTTCCCGTAGAAGAGGTTTCAGTACCAATAAGTACCTGTCAGTGCCCTCGGACGTAAGGTATCAAGGAAATGTTTCAAGATAAAGACACCAGACACAGACAAGACGCTTCCAAACGGACGATGGAAAGCAAATGGTGGATGAGTAGCCTGTAGCCTACTCTCCCCTCCTCTCCTGTCAAGGTCAACACCTCCAGTAGTCCTGCTGTGGTCCGCCAAGAGCAAACAGCTGTAGAGGTCACGTGGAGGTCATCAGAAATGTGGTGTCCTTTTCACGCAAACCCTAGAAGAGGTGTCAAATGTACAAGTACAGTTTACTACAGCACCTGTCTTACAATCAGCTGATTCTGAGCTGTTTGGATCACATTTTTTGTTTAAAAATCTCGGTTTTGTTTTTGAGCTTTTAATATTGTTTTGATGAAGGTGAAGGTTTGATGTGGGTGTGTGAGTGTGGGTGTGTTTTGTGTGTGAGTGTGTGTGTGTGTGGTGTGTGTGGTGTGTCATGTGTAAAAGACACAATGGCTGTGTGTGCTCAGGTGACATCTTCACAGGCTGGTTTCTGGTAAACACAGCTCTCAGACACATAAACACGCATTAGAGCACGGAAGAAACATTAGAACAGGCTGTGGGTGTGACTGTGTGTGTGTGTGTGTGTGTGTGTGTGTGTGTGTGTGTGTGTGTGTGTGTGTGTGTGTGTGTGTGTGTGTGTGTGTGTGTGTGTGTGTGGGTGTGTGTGTGTGTGTGTGTGTGTGTGTGTGTGTGTGCATGAATGGGTGCGTGGCGCGTGCATGCGTGTGTCCATGTATATGTCCGTGTGTGTGTGTGTGTGTGTGTGTGTGTGTGTGTGTGTGTGTGTGTGTGTGTGTGAGTGTGTGTGTGTGCATGAATGGGTGCGTGGCACGTGTATGCGTGTGTCCATGTATATGTCCGTGTGTGTGTGTGTGTGTGTGTGTGTGTGTGTGTGTGTGTGTGTGTGTGTGTGTGTGTGTGTGTGTGTGTGTGTGTGTGCATGAATGGGTGCGTGGCGCGTGCATGCGTGTGTCCATGTATATGTCCGTGTGTGTGTGTGTGTGTGTGTGTGTGTATGTGTGTATGAGTGTGTGTGTCCGTGTGATCCTTCTTGTGACTGTGTGACACATCAGAGTGATGGGGGAGGAAACAGTTCAGCATAGTTGCGTTTGGGATATAGACACAATGACTGCAGTTACATATCAGGAGTAGTCTGGCTACAAACATTCAGTCAGTATTCGGGTTAAAAAAGTTCCGGAATATTCTGTTTACATTGGTGGAGGAGCAATTGTGCCACCAGAATACCGTCACGTTCAGAATGAATAAAGAATTCACAAGACTCACACAAACACCGTCAGCATTCCATTAAAAATACTTCCTGCATGTAAATGCGCTCATTGCCTCCTGCAGAACTGCCCTGGACTATGGTGCACTGTACTGTGTCCTGAATACTAGCCCTGTTACCTTTTCATGTCTTAGCCTAGATTGTGTGTGCACGCAATAGTTTTTGAGAAGCTGAGATGGTGAAACGATACAGAAATAGATTGGTGTAAACTCAGTCTAAATGTTCAATGTGAAATGTTCAGTTATTTCATTACTTCAGCACTGTATTACTACTCACTAGCTGTATACTGTTATTGGGCCCGTCTTAAACGTCAGTACTTTGTAGGCCTATATCTTCGCATGGGATAGAGAGAAACATCAATGTAATTTCCTTGTATGACTTGTGCATATGAAAAAGCTGACAATAAAGCTGACTTGACTAAGATACACAGTAGGTATCTGACTCCAGTCCAGACAGATGTCCATGGATCAAGATCAAATCTCAAGAGATTAGACAGCTGAACTGAAATTCTATTAGGCCACAGGCGGAATACATTTTAGGCTATGCCATGTACATAGTAGGGAGATACACTCTTTTGAGTGGCAGGTAAGCACTACTTATCCTCATCCCTGAATACAATAAACTAAACGGGACTGGACTGAGCTGGAATAGAATAGAGTAGAATATAGAATAGAATAGAACATAAAAGAATAGAATAGAATAGAATAGGGTAGAATAGAATAGGGTAGAATAGAATAGAATAGAATAGAATAGAATAGAATTGACATAAAGGCAAGGCCATATTAAGAAGTGCTCTACTCACGCGTGTCCAGCAACACCCATCAGCATAAGCGCCACTTGGCGACTTGTGACCTGCTGATGAATTAATAAGCAAGAGGTGACCGACCGTCAGATCCGCTGATGTGCTGTGCTGATGCGATGGGGTGATCCCTTTCCCCTTTCCACACGCCCCACCGTTACACCAACTCATAACATGGCCATAGTGATGGTGATGGTGATGATGATGATGATAATGATGATGAACGTGAGCTTCTTTGTCAAACTCGACACAGCTGGCCTGGCTACGCTAACACTACAGGAGATGACAGCCACGACACGGCTTACCTGCCTGCCTGTCTGCCTGACTTCCCTGCCTGCCTGGCTTGCCTGACTACCTGAGCTGCGGCTAAGCTAAGCAAAGCCAAGGGTATGGAATTACAGCAGCGGATGGCGGGGAGAGTCAGAGGCTCAGGCTATCCTTTACAACTGCCACCGTGCACAGCCACGGCTTCTAGTGTGACCAGGGAAGCTGATGTGTGGAGTGCAAAGGGGTCTGTTGTCCCGGGCCCAGGAGAGGAGGGTTGGGAGGTGGGCAGAATTGTACTATGCATTGGGTGGGGGGACTTTTCAGATGATTTTGTCCCAGGCCTGGCCAAAGCTGACAGGGGCCCTGTGGGTGACAACAGGAGATTCTGAGCCCCAAGCCAGGAGTATAGTTTCAACCTACAGCACATGGATAAACCAGCGGGTGGGCGACTCTATTTTGGCCTAAGGGCCACATTGGCTTTAGAACACTGGCCAAATGTCAGTAATAAAAAATAATGTGCGCTCACTCACATAGCTTTTTCACTATTTAATTCCTGTACATTGTAATGAGGAATATAGAAATGAGGAAAACTCATGTCATTTTAAGAATGTCCATGGTAGGCATCATATTGAATTTAAGTTGTTTGGAAAAAAGCTCTGCAGGCCCCATGTGGACCTGGGTTTGCCCACCACTGGGATAAACTACTGTATGTGGCATAAACTATGTGTCTGTGTAATATTGCAGTAAAAAAACATTTTACACTCATTACATTATGATACTATAACACACTTATTACTGCTTTTTGGTAATTTTAATCTTTGCTGAAGGTCTTTCTGTACCTTATCAGGATATCTGTTCCTTCTGCTCCAGGCGCATAATATTCAGACTATTGTTATTTGACATTTCCTTTCCTCTTTTCTCGGACTCAGCCCTATTATTACTTGATACTACTTTCTGCTTCTTGGTCACTTGGTCTCTACCTCAACTCAGAGTATACATGTGTGTTCAACATGTGCCTTATGTGTTAGACCCTTTTCCCCGATTTCCACATATTTGCAGTTTTTCCAAGCATTACACATAAGTCATGTCTGTGCATAGTTATAATTTCTTCTCAGTGTGTTCTGTACTTAGATTAGCACATAAGTCATGGGTGAGCGGTTAGGGCGTCAGACTTGCATCCCAGAGGTTGCCGGTTCGACTCCCGACCCGCCAGGTTGTTGGGGGGAGTAATCAACCAGTGCTCTCCCCCATCCTCCACCATGACTGAGGTACCCTGAGCATGGTACCGTCCCACCGCACTGCTCCCCATGGAGCGCCACTGAGGGCTGCCCCCTTGCATGGGTGAGGCATAAATGCAATTTCGTTGTGTGCAGTGTGCAGTGTTCACTTGTGTGCTGTAGAGTGCTGTGTCACAATGACAATGGGAGTTGGAGTTTCCCAATGGGCTTTCACTTTTTCACTTTCACTAATCTAATCGTAGAATAGCTTAGCACATTCTCTGAAAGTATGTAAATGGTACCATTAACATCAAGCCACAAGTGATCACCAGAAGGAAGTAAATAGCTGATTAGGACACCAAAACATTTCAACTTCCAACTTTTGGGAACAGTTTGGAGTGATCCATTTCCTCTCATAACGGCGCACCAGTGCACAAAGCAGGGTCCATGAAGACAGAATATAGTATGGAAATATAGTATGGATAACTGGCTTGCTCAGTCCTAACCTAAACTGGCCTAGTAAACTAGCCCCACCTGCCAGCGGCCAAAATTATGTTTGGCCTGCGAGTGGGTCTAGCCTCGGACAACTGCACCAGGCCCTGAAACTGGCTGGCCAATCACAACGCAGGGGATTTGTTTTGAATCTTTGTACGCAACTCGGATAGGGTTCTGAGGGAGTGACGACATAGCGTTGGCCAATAGGCACAGACACAGTTTGAAAAACAACGGGTTGTTCCCATCAACAATCTTCCGATGTCTCATTGATCAGGGCCAGACTAAATATTCACATTTAATCTCACATTTAGTCTGGCTCGCCAGGCTAAACCTGAAATCAATATTGGGATGAATTAGAAGGGAGACTGAAAGCCAGGCCTTCTTGACCATCAGTATGACCTTACCAATGTGGCTATGGAAGAATTGTCAAGATCTGTAATAGTAGGAAAATGTGGAACAATGTCCTATTGAACCCTATGAGTTAAGAATAGAGTGGCAGTTAAATTCATAATTAAGTCAAGGCGGGTTAGCCGATACTTTTGGTAATATAGGCCTAGTTTATTATACCCCAATGGGGCACTGACACACAGGCATAGACTGTGGTTGTGAAGGGAGGGCACAGGAAAAATATCCAAGGGTGGCCTTGTCATGGCCATGTTTGGGAACATTGCAGCCATTTACTGACAATACTGACCCAAATGTGCACCATAATCTAAGATAAGACAGTCCAACAGCATACTTACTAGCAAAGAGGGTGGAGTAATAAAGAGGATTCAAAACCCAAAAGTGTGTGCTCGAGTTGGGTCTCCAAATTAGGGGATGTTGTTGTCCCCTGCTTCTTCTTGTCTTTTTGAGGTGTTTGCACAAGAAGTGTGCTACCGCCATCTACAGCGCTATAGGGGACTCCAAAGGTGTCCTAAAGGGGCGTTCACCCGACAAAGTGGATACCGGAAAAGAACTGGAATGACGTATCTCTATCTGTAATATCTCAGATACTAGTATCGGTGTGTGACCTTTTGTTGGCTACAGAGTGCGTTACAATATGCGGCCCTGCCTCCTCCACTTGTGCTTGTTTCCTCCAGGAAGTAATATGTCATGATGACATCACTGACAACAGCATTATATTTCAATATCTTGCAAAAGCTCACTTGTAAAGTATTTTTCTCATTTGCAATGGGGATGGTGAATGAAAAGTTGTTGTGGCTGATCTTCGCCATGATTTTTATTTCAGTGAGACCCATGAACGATAGAAGAGGACACAGCCGTTCTTCTGAGTTTACAAAAAAAAAAAAAAACAGGATATTGGGGCAATGCAAAAGTGAAATAGCTGAATGTGAACCAGCTTAAGCAATACCTTAAGGCTTACGCAAATGTTCATTCTGACATTTCATCTGAATGTCAAACACAACTTTTTGTTAACATTTTACAGTTAAATACCATTCACCATTGTAAGAATGTGGTGTACACAAGGTATGGCTGAATTACTTCAAACATTAAATGACAGTCAACAATGGTTTTGTAAGACTTCACAGACAAACACAGGAGGCAAGGGTGAGTACCAAACTATATTTTATTGTTTACAGTAGTAAAGGACAACAGAAACTGGGGCTGAGAAAAAGACAGATCGGCTAACAACCCTTCACACCTCTAGAGAAGCTGGACAGCTAACAACCCTCCCCACCTCTAGAAAAGGTTGAGGGCAAGAGGGGGAGAAACATAAACACCATGAGGCAAGGGGGAGCGGGAGAGAGAGAGATTACAACATTCACTGAGAAAAAAAAAGAGACCTGAAGACTTGAGCCGGACTGTAATATTTCTGCCCAGCACTACCCTGCCCCCTATGGGACCTGCAGAGTACTGCAGTGTATGGGAAATTGCCAAGGGATGCAGGAGGGTCACTTGGACCATCGGAATCCGCATGGTGCTCTTGCACTGAGGGTCCAGAGATCAGACCAGAGAAGAGCAGAGGTGGGATGGGATGGGGGGCCAAGAGGAGGCGGTAACCATGGAAACCCTACAGTGAGCTGCGATGCTGGGCAAGAGGAGGTCCTTGGTTGTCATGGAAATCCTACACTGAGCAGCGATACAGGGTATGAGGTGGCAGTAACCATAGAAACCCTACACTGAGCAGTGACGCTGGACAGACTGAGCCGAGATCAGGAAGAATATGCTGCGGCTGCTGCCTAGCAACCATTACTGGGCGCCAGGGGGTATATACAACCTCTTGTTCTCACTGGATTGGGAGTGGAACAGAGATTGGGAACGTCCAAGCTTGAGTAAAACCATAACCCGGGGTCTGGCCAGCCATGGCCTCTGCAGTTGTCCAAAATGTGTTTGTATGCGTGTGGGACAGCATGGCACGATCAGGGAATGTGTATGTGTAAGCATGTGTGTGTATAATTGTTGGTAGCTCCATGGATACAAACAACTTCTAAAAAAAAATCAGAATAATAATGTCCTGACTTTCACAATCTCCAGCCCTGCCCTCAAGGAAGAAAAAACAAAAAAAAAGTCCAAAATCCACATTCCGTATACAGTCAAGATTACAAAAAGAGGACAATAAAAATATGCAATAAAAATAACAATAATTATAAGCGAGTTATAAACCAGGAGGAGGAGAGGAGACCTAGGCGGGTAAGCGAGAACCAGGCCTGCCCCTGTGGAACTCATGCCCCACAACATGGCTTCCCCCCGGGGTACACCTCCCCTCCATACCAGCACCCTCTCTGGTACCCCCAGATCTCAACCGCTCCATCCATCCCACATCTCAAACCCCTACACCAATACCGCGGCGAGAGGGTGGGTGGAGGAGGCAGGGGGCTGAAGAGGGCCTGGGGGTCGAGAGAGGGGAGGAGAGGACTGTTGGGGAGAGGAGAGAGGAGGAGAGATTGGCAGAGAGGAGAGGCTTAAGGGGAGGACAGGAGGTTGACAGAGAGGAGAGAAGAAGGAGTTGGGCTGAAAAAGGCTGACGGGTTGGAGAGGAGAGGGGGCGGAGTTGGAGATGGGTATGGGAAATTGGGCAGTTTGGAGAGAGGGGGTGTTGGATGGGGATTGGAGAGCAGAGGAGAGGAGAGGGGCGTTGTTGGGGGCGGGGTCCTCTTAGCAGCTTCCTCCCGTCTGCTGTTGAAAGACGTCGATTGTGTCTTCATCCTCCATGTCCAGCTGGAAACACACACACACAGTTAGGATCACAGTCTCAAAACAGCATCTCACCTAAAACTTGGGTGTAGGCAGATGAGCTACCAAATGAGCTAATGGCAAGGTCACCAAGGTATCTATACGAGGCGACAAGAGGAAATGATTATAGACAATTTACAGATGCGTCATGCCGTGCTCTGCCCACAGACATCCTTGACACTGAAGCTCCCAAGGCTGGCATACTGAGCATACTAACAGATTATTGCCAGAGGCACTAGAGCAACTGGATAATGGACACAAACTAAGCCATCCCTATTGATCAATGTAGTCTCTGGATGCTGAGGCTGTGGCCCGAACCATATACAGGCAGCATTGCCTGTGGGGACCCCGGTTCGAAACCAGCCTGGGTCTTTTCCCAACCTTATCCCATGGATGCACTCCAATCCATTCCATTCCTTTAGACTTGGCTTAGTCTATCTTAGACTTAGCAGTGTGGGGTTAGGTGCCTTGCTCAAGGGTACCTCAGCCATGGAGTGAGATAGGGAGTGGAAGGGTGGAATTCGAACCGCCAACCCTATGATTTTAAGCCCATCTCCTTAACCACTAGACTACTCCTGCCCCCTATTCCATTATACAAAATCCCATCCTACCTTGTGATGATGTTGCAAGATTCAATATCTGACAAAAGCCCAATTCAAAGGTCATTTTGTCTAAATCGAGATGTTGAATGGGGAGAAGTCCCCCAAAAGTTCTTGCGCCTAGGCTGGAACTTTTTTCCTCAGATGCCGGGCGTCAGCGAAGCACTACACCACAAGCACAGGTCTAGAACGGGAGATTGGATGATTGAATGGCCCCCATTAGGGATGCACCTGGTACTGCTCATCCAGGAACGATACTGCTATTACACAAAACAGTGCAAAATCTTGTCACATTCTGTGGACTTGAAAGCAGCATGGGGAAAAAAAGTGCCACCTCGTACATTTACTAACATTTAAATCTACATGGAAATGGACAATAAAAGTATCACAGGTGGGAAAAAACAAGGTCATGCATTTCGTTTCATTGTATTTTGGTGGTAAAAGTTATTTGTATAGGTAGTCGTATCGGCAAGTACACACATTAATGTACTCGTACTTGTATCGGTTTTCAAAAAAGTGGTATCGGTGCATCCCTAGCCCCCATCTCACTACCAGTACTTTCCAGTCTCTCTCTGAACTGTATCTGAACAAAGAGGAAATGTGGACAGTGTGCATTTGTGAGTGAGAGAGAGAGAGAAGGCGTAGGTGTTGTCCAGGGCAGGGTGGAGCCTGGACCATGCATGTGTGCGTGTGCGTGTGCCTTACCTGTGCGGGCGTGTCCGTTTCATTGATCGGCTGTCCGTCAAAGCGGAATCGGATCTGTCGGAGGGAGAGGCCCTGGTAGGAGAGGAAGACACAAACACACATGTTAAAACCGGATGGACTGCCCCGCCTGCTACAAACTTCACACACAGTCAGCACCAATGGGTTCACTTACATCCTCCCCAAGTGCTTGTGACCTTGTGATGACACCACAAGACGTCATTGATGACAAAAGTTTAAATATCTTGCAAAATCGCAATTGAAGGTTGTTTTTTTCCATTTGCAATCAGGATTTTGAGAGGGGAAAAAGTCCCACAAAAGTTGTTATGGCTGGTTGACACAGCAGGGAAACTAAATTGTTTTCTCCATGGAGGCGGGGCATCACATGAAGCGCGGGGCCACAAGCACAGATCGAAGACTGGAGGATATCGGAAAGAAGCCAATATGTACATTTTCAATTAAAATATGGTCAACTGTCCTATACGAAAAGTTCAGAAAACACTGCACACCAAATACTGTTCTTTTTTATTTCTTGGAACAACGCGTTTCGCCCAGTGATTTTCATAGAGTAAACCTGAAGACGCTCTGGGTGAAATGTGTTGATTGCTCCAAGAATAAAAACAAGAAAAAAGGAACAGCATTCAGTGTTTTCTCAACTTTTAGTAATGATCAAGTTTTCCTGCCTTACACATACACCAGGACTACTTAAGACCATCCTTTTGATATAAAGGCCAATCCTAGCTTCACAGAGTAAAAGTACAAACCCTTGCCAGTATTGGATCCTAGCACTGTCTAAACTACCAAACCCTAATAAGCTTGGCATCCATTAACCAATTCAACTCCATTCCATTTGTTCACTAATAATAATTCCTGAGAAATGTGTGAAATATAATACTGACACAGCTCTTTGAGTAGGCTTCATGGGTGTGCGACTTATTCATCCCACACAGTAGGTCTTCGTAATTTTACTGGTTGCAGCACAATAGTAAGTTAAACTCAAGTCTGTTACAGTAGGTCTAACTAATCATTGTGTAATAGTAAGCATAACTGACCCATCTCTGGCCGTAGGCCTTCATGAATTTGCTGGTCTACAGCGCGTCTTAACAGTAGGACATAACTTGGCCAATTTAATCCTAATGCTGCGTATACGCTGCATTGACCTAGGCACCTGGAGCGACATAGACGCTGCATTCAGGCTCATGAGATTTGAGTTTCTTTTATTTTTAAAATGTGGGTATGTTAGAGTGAACACATTCAAGATGAGGGTCCTAGCGTTTAAATGCAACGTATTTCATGTTTTTATGTGCTTCAGAGGCTGAGATATTTAGATTTTTATTATAGGCTGAGCCTTTCCCGAAAAGGGCTTCAATACTCATGAACGGCCATCTGGGTACTTTGCTCTTAAATGCGCGTTACGCCCCTTTATGGGTGAAAACAAACCGAATGTCTCATTAACTTACATGCTATCGGCCAGCCTAAATGAACACAGTCCATGGTTCAGCCACGGCTGTTTGGCTTTATTATTTGAACAGCCGGCAACACAACACGTTTTCGGCATGTTGCGCGTGAACAGCGATAGTCTACAGATCTGTATCTTTCGTTTATTAAACCCCAACATCACCAATTGACTTGCATGGGTTGTTTCCCCCCACAAATGGGCGTAACGCACATGGAAAACGTCACGCCGTTCATGAGTATTGAGCAGGCATTTTTTGGAGGTTAGTTAATAGGTTAACTGACCAAAGGGGCATATGTTATAGCACAAAATCACCATTACTGAACAATAACAAACAGCTGTATTTGAGTGTCATGAAAAGCGCTACACAGAAGCTATGCAGTATTTTGCATAATGTTATTTAAAATCACAAAATGAACTAAAACCAAGAGTGTATGAGGGCTGAACACAATAAAATTGAATTGCAATAATAATGTAAAAAGTAATACAGGGTATCTGCACATTTTTCATCACCCAATTTAATGCTTTTTAATACCATTTTTAATACCTCCAACAGTAAAATTAATACCACTACACGGGTGTGCTTGTGTGTGTGTTACATGGTATAATATTGCTATTGTTATTACATTGCTATAATGTAATGTAATACATACATTCACACTGCTCACTGTGTTATTTTATTCTCATTGCCTGCTCCCTAGTCACTTTCTGCACCAGATGTTTGTCATGACTTGTCAAAGAGGTTTCTGTATGATGTGGGAGTTGTCATGAAATCGGCCCCTTCCTTAGATAATTCATTATAATTTCAAATCAAGTAGCCATCATCTGTGTAACTCCATGTGCTAAAATATTCTTTCAGTTGATCTGGCTGCTGCATAGGTGGGCCCAAACTCTAATACCCTAGTCATTTTTGTGCTTAATTTAACCATAGAGATGACAACAAAAGAGTGAGGTGGCGCACACACACACTACCCATTAGTTTAAAACATCATTAACCAAAAAGTCATCCAAAACTGAAACAATTTCAAAATTGTGTATATTTGAAAAGTTTGATGACATTTCATGAAATACCTTCAATATAAAAATTAAAAATGGACCAACAATTCATCTTTTATAATGGATAAATATTGGAGCGCAGTGCACCTTAGTCTAGGAGAGATAACACCTGTGGCGTCAAAAGGGTTAAAAAAGAACGACTGCTCAGCTCTGGACTGCTCCTCCTGTTTGTTCCCCCCTGTTCCATCATAGAGACAGTAGTAGGCGTTCTACTTTCAGTTTAGCAAGTCGTTCTTCAGAGTGGGAGCAAAGAAACAGCAGCAGTGGAACTTGATATGAATTCCACAAACATTTCCCTAACCGCGGACACGCGAACTGGAATAGCGATGCAAACACCACGCGGTTACCGATTTGGACATCCTCGCATATCCTCATTGCGACATTTAGCCTCGTAGAAAACACTCCGTTACTCGCCCGATTTATGTTACAACGCATTTCCACCGCTTGCAACTTCACAACACTCGTGCTCACTTCGGATTGCATTAGCATCTGACAGCATCAAATAATACACCACGAAGCTCGAGGACACTTTGAAGTAGCATATTGTATGAATGCATTCATCATACATTCATGAAATTATATGCGTTAGCAAACACAAACCTAAACGAGAGGGCATGGCTAACATTAGGAGAGAGAGCATTATAGAGCACGAGCAGGCTAGATGACGAGATACAAAGTTTGAAAACAATGCAGTCATTTTAAGACTTTCGACGAGTAAACTGGCACCACAGATATAGCTTCCACGCTGCATATTGGTTGATGAAATTTAACAAGTTTCACTTTCAACTGTACTGCGGTCAGTCACACGCACTGTGGTGGATGGGATTTAGCCTACTAAGTCAGCCATCCATCGCCATCATCCAGTAGGGGGATCCGAACGATAGGGTCTGCTACCCCGGCGGGCCTGTCACTATCGAGTGCGTTTACCCCAGGCATGACTGACAGTCTCGAAACCTTGTTGCCGCCTTATAGTTATGAAACAATGTTTTTACGGAAGACTGTGCAGGCATCTATATTTTAATACATTGTGTCTGGGTGAAATTTAATGCCAGGCTTTTTCATATTTAATGCCACACCTCAAAAAATAGCTAAATTTAATGCTTTTCACGGCCTTAAATCACATGTTCTAAATTTAATGCTTTTTAATACTTTTTAATGCACCGCGGGGACCCTGTAATAGCATGAAGCTTGGGTTGACCAGAAATAAGATTAAATCGTCAAGGCCACGAATTTTAATCGTCATGCCCAAAATCGTGATTTTTGATTCATTTTGATTTATTGTGCAACTCTAATAGTAGGCCTTACTCGTGGGCAACAGTTGGCCTAGAAGAAGGGTGGGGAACCCATGTCTGGAGGGCCATTCACGGCCCTTGAGGCAGTTTTATCCGCCCCCCCGATAGAATTTAATGTTAAGCAGCTTCACATGAAATATGGCATATTTTGTAAAAGAATCTTAGAAATTACATTTGCATTACAATAAAGGTATATTCAGGGGACCTAGAGAAGGTGGGCCTGTTTTAAAGGTGGCTGGCTTCAATATAGCAAAGAGGGTGGAGTAATAAAGAGGTTTCGAAACCCGCCCACCCAACATAAAAGTGTGTGCTCAAGTTGGGTCTCCCAAGGCTGCGTTGTCCCTTCCTCCTTCTTCTATTTTTGAGGTGTTTGCACGAGAAGTGCGCTACCACCATCTACAGTGCTAAGAGGACTCCATTTATTCTCAACCTCAGGACTCCGAAGGTCTCCTAACCGAAGGTCTCCTAAAGAGACGTTCACCCGACAGAAAGTGGATACCAGAAATGAACTACAATGACTTATCTCTGTGTAGAGTATCTGAATATAGGCCTAAAGTGCAGGGGCAAATCCTGGTTTGTGTTCATAGTATGGCCCTCGGAGGACTTTTACTGCCCTTGGAGGAATTTGAAGTGGTCCCCCAAATGAAAGAGGTTCCCCACACCTGGCATAGAAGGTGTGTGATTGGTGTCTTGCCAACCAGTCTCTCCCATTATGTCTTTAGTAGGATTCTGCTGGTATTTAGCATGTCTAGTACTGGGTTCTTTCCATTATCCCAACTCCCATCCTCCACTGTACTTGTGGCCTCCTCATTACGTCGCAAGAAGTTAAATTCAATATCTTGGAAAGCGCAATTCAACGGTCATTTTCTTATTTGCAATATATCTCTCTCAGTAGATTAGACGTATGGCGCGTTTATGTAATAGTAATGTTCAGTGTGTAATAGTAGGCCTAACTCTCCTGTCTCTTGCAGTAGACCTGTGGTGTGTGTGTGTGTGTGTGTGTATGTGTGTATGTGTGTGTGTGTGTGTATGTGTGTATGTGTGTGTAATAGTTATCTTAAACTCATCAATGTGTAACAGTAGGCGTAACACACCTGTGTGTAACGATAGGCCTAACACATCCATGGGCCGCAGTAGGCCTTTCGAAGTTTGCTAGTATAGAGCATGTCTAAAAGTGGGTATAATTGACCCGTATTGCAGTAACTTAGACCTAGGGTGTGTGAGTAATAGTAATGTTAAAGTCATCAGTGTGTGTAACAGTAGGTGTAATAACTCACCTGTCTCTCGCAGTAGGCCTTCATGAGCTTGCTCAGGGGCGTGTGTCTCTTGATCTTGAACTGTACGACTGAGCCATCCTGACCCGCCACCTTCAGATTAATATGCTCGTTCTCCGTCTTCACTCCCTCCTAATGCAGATAGACACACACACACACCACACAACATACGCACCCCCAACAACAACAAGGAAAACATGTTTAGTAGTTTGTGGACCTCCAAACATATCAGGACAGCACAACACACATTTAATATGCTATAGACCGCCTCATACACACACAGGACAACAGATTTAAAGTTATAGGCCATGAAACGCCTAGTGCACACCACGCACACACACACACACACACAATTATCGGCAACAGAATGCACACTGATGGACCATCACACAAGGCAAACAAAAACACTTCCAATTGGGATATAGGCTGTATACCTCTAATTGCAAACACATAGAACAGTGGGAAGACACCAATAGGGTTTAGGCCTCCTGATGCAAGCATCCACACACAAATAAGTTATGTTATAGACGGGCTAGGACTCAGACCACCTCAAGATGTAGGGCAACAGAGAGACAGTTATATCTTATCGGTCTGAGGTTTCCAAATGCAAAAACAGACACATGGTGAATCATTCATAGATAATATATTATATACGCATTATATTCCCACATCATAACTTGATCGGTGGTAGACAAAATGAGTAGGGGCTACACAACATAGGGGACAATCACACGAGAAATGTTGAGTAAACATCCATCTAGGTACCATGGTCAGAGTTGGTATATGGTAGTGAACCACCAAGGAAGAGTTTGTTTAGAAGACCAGAATAAAACCAAAACAGTAGCCCATGTTGACCCTTTCCCTGGCGACCAATTAACCCAGCTCTAGCAGAAAACCATTTCAAGGAATGCGCAGACTATTTGAATATGAACTAGAATAGCAGAAAGACTGAGAATTACTAAATGCTCCGCTGTCCGTTGCGTTTGTTTTGAAGGTGACGGGACGTCCATTTGTTAGTTTTAGCTAGCCAGCCAAGATTAGGCTAGAACTACACTACACTCTTTAATCTAGAACTAACTCAAACCACTTTTCTGTCAAAACACAGAACGAGCTAGCAATGGATGTGTCTTTACGATACTAAACACACGACAAAGAACAAGCATACAAGGCCCAGAGATCCAATGCAGCCGCAAACAGTCGCTACGTAGCGTCCCTCATCATGGTGGCTACTTGCGCTATTTTTTGCGCATTTTCACCACGCCGGCGGGATGTTACATTAGCAGAGCATGCTAGGCTAGCAAGACACCATCAGAGAGCCGCTAAATGATTGCTAAATGTTTGGGAATGAAAGGATACATTCGACGCACAAATATGCTTCGCTATCGGTTTATCTACGTGCAAATGCTATTTATTTTCGCGAAAGTGACGAGATGCAATCATTTCTTTCAAATATCCAGAGCTGGCGCGCTACCTTCAAGCCGCAATTCATACAACCTATGCTTTGTTTTCTTTCACTCTGCCCGCTTAAACACGGAATCTAACAATCGTGGCAAACCCCGTGTTTTCTGCGTCCCAAGCTTTCATTTCGGCGGACAAACTATACACCTTACCTTTCCTTTGTCGTCTGACATGGTTTCTTTTATTTGAATGGGATGAAACTAAAGATATAGACTGCGCGTTTTCCCCAGTGAGAGTCTATGGTTTTCCTCGTATGGGTGTTCTTTGCCTTTTATCAAGAACGCGCAAAGTCTGGGTTTGTGATTGGACTCGGGTGGGTCACGTGTTCTTCTTTCAGGTACATGAATACGCATGCTCAGAACATAAGCGGCAAGCTTGCAAAGCCGAAAACCTCCCGATAGAGCCCATTCGTGCCTTTCCGTTACTCTTCGGAGATAATGTCTCAATTATGGCAAACTCACAAAGCTCAACAATACATTGATGAGCTATAGGCCTATCTGTTTCCATTTAAGTCTTTACTATCATCCTGTTTCATTCACCTTTTTAATGTTTGTTAAGTGTAACCTAGGCTGGGCAGCTATAGCCAACAGTTTATTGAAACAGCCTACCAAAGATTTCTAAGATGGTAGGCCTAAATTGCCTTCATGGACTCCACTGCTTATGTGCACGAAATAGTCTTGTGTAGGCCTATCATCTGATGCACTTTCGTCCATATCACTATGTGTAAACTATTTGTGTCTGGATTTTGATTTGCAAAACAGACAAACAAAACAAAACATAAAACAACAAACAAAACAAACACAAAAAAACTGCCAAAAGGAAAGGGTTGGGAGGAGTTTTAATTTCAATACATTGATTAATTAGGCTACTATGCATTATTGTCCCCACCAGAGATCCTTAAATGAAATGTAAATTTATATTGGGGATATTGAAACAGATTGTTAGTAGTAGGCTATGAATTGGCAATATAGGGTCCCATAGATTTTTGTTGTTGTTGTTGTTGTTGCTTTATTAAAAAATGAAAAATGATGGGATTTGAATTCAATCTGACCCCCTCACTTATGCTCATGTCGCTTCCTATATCTTATTGACTATGCTACATACATTTGTTCAACTTTTCCCTCTATGTACCCCTCTGCAGTATGCTTGTGCCAGTTAATTTCTTTCCCCCCCTTATGGTGCGTGTACCTCTGTTTGGGAAACACTGGTCTCTCTGTGTGTGTCTGGTATTGGCCCAGCAATTCTCTAGTTGTCTACTAGGGGGCAGTGTAGCTCCTTGGCAATCAGAGCCTCTGTTGGCAATCAGAGCCGTATATTAAGTGGCAATGAAAAAGATCCCTGAAACGAGAAGGTGGGACTGGGCCACACACAAGCTCTCTCTCTCTCTCTCTCTCTCTCTCTCTCTCTCTCTCTCTCTCTCTCTCTCTCTCTCTCTCTCTGTCATAGTCACCATGTATAATGTGTCTTTGCAGTTTACAGTATCTCAGAATAGTTAGTCGTCCATGGGACTGACTGAGGTGGAAGGGAAGCCGTCGGGGAGGAGACAAAGGGGTCAGTTGTCCCTGGCCCAGGAAGAGGGGTGGGGGGCAGAGTTGGATCCCATTTACATTTTAATGTTCTGAGTGGGTCTGCCTTTTGGATAGCATTGTCCTTGGCCCTGCTGAGATACCCTGAGCATGAGCATGGTACAAGATATTCTGAGATTATAGAGATATGCAACATAATGCATTGCTACTGTATGTGTGCCAAGCCTGAACAGGTTGACCGCTTGACCTGAAATGAAAAGTTTCAAATTCACATAGTAGACCTACAAGTTACAGCATTATGCTTTGCTTGATCATAGATCCAAGTGCGTCTAAACCCTCAACAACCCCAGAAAGTTACAATGACCGATTTGTTGTATAAAATCCATGTGTCTCATTCATTCATTTCAATGGAACAGTCTTTAGGTCTGCATAAACTAAGTGGGATTTCCCCCCTCTCCCTTGCCAAAATAGAAGCCGGAAACAAAGCCAGGTGAGGCTGCTCAAACAATGGGCACAGCCGGTCTACATCCTACCATAGAACCTCTCTGCAATGGACCGTTGGCACCTCTCTCTCCCTGTATTCTCTCTGATGGCACTGTCCGGCTCTTATGCACAGCAGAGCCGTATATAATGGCACTGATGCACAGCTACCCAGGGTGCCCCCTGCTGGCCTGTCACACAGTAACGGGCGAGGCAATAATAATAATAATAATAATAATAATAATAATACTTTGTTTTTTTAAAAATATCACCTTTCATGGAGCCCAAGGTGGCTTTACAAAAGGAGATGGGCCTAAGGAATTGGGAAGAGGGGAGGACAGACGGACGGTTTATGGACCATAGGCCTCAGTGAAGAGATGGGCTTTGAGATGCTTTTTGTATGTAGCCAATATTTAATTGTCTGTACTGCCCTACAAAATAAGAACACAGTACCCACGCCAAACATTGAAATTAGAAAAAGGGCTTCTACATTTTAATACTGGCCAGGCAAGCATGTTACAGACACAATAGTGGTATTACTTTCAAATTATGTTTTTATAGGAAGGAAAACTGTATCGAAAAAAGACCATTGACATGACTTTTGACCCACTAAATCCTGATAATAATCATCATAATAACCATTACAAAATAATAATTACACTAAGAAGAATCTAACATTAAGCTGTATTCTGAGCACAACATTTTGCATTACAGACATGCATTTTTATCTTGTGTGAAAGCTGGATCAAACAAATTAAGAATGCCGTAACTAGGCCTACATTCTTCATTTGTTTTGATGCATTAACTGTGTCGTTAGTGCACAGGCACAGCAAGTGCATACTTCGTTGGAATAAAGTTGAATTTTGCAGTTACTGGACCAAACGGTTTTGGCACAAGACAAAGGAGGTATTGCAGAGCCAATTTACAGTCTAAATATGTAGTTACTGCGTTTTCATTTTTAGGCCAGTGTTCACTACACCAGATCAGGCATGATTGGAATTTCATTATGTGCCCTCCTGTAGTGTGGTGTGCTACTGCCAGTTACAAAAATTCACTTTCATTTGTCAAAAAAGAAGAGAGTGCTGCATTGGGTCAACTGTTTGAAGAAAAATTGGGTGCTCTTAGAAAGGACATGAGAAACTTCAGTACATTACTTCTGTCTATCCCCAGTAGGCTCCGAAGGTGGTAGTCTTAAAGGGACACTGTGTGAGATTTTTAGTTGTTTATTTCCAGAATTCATGCTACCCATTCACTAATGTTACCTTTTTCGTGAATACTTACCACCAGCATCAAATTCTAAGTATTCATTATGACTGGAAAAATTGCAATTTTCATACATGAAAAGGGGGATCTTCTCCATGGTCTGCCATTTTAAATGTCCAAAAATAGCCATTTTTAGCTGCAAAAATGACTGTACTTGGACCATACTAGAAAATATTTGTTTATTACTTAGCAAACTTTCATGTAAAGATCAAATTTGGCAATAGGCAGCCCAGTTTCAATGAGCAGCATGGTTGCAGTACCTTTTTTGACCATTTCCTGCACAGTGTCCCTTTAAGGATCTGAGGCACTCAGAACAAACAGAACAGACACAGTCATACGTCTTGTACAGGAGAGCTTTAATAAAAGCTATGATTGAAACATAAGCTACAAGAACAAAGCTGATTGTTTTTCACATGGCAACACACAGTCATAAAAAAAAGATTATTTTTTCAGGCACTGACATAAGAATGATCACAGATAACACTTTTTGGGTTTCAGTTACAGAATATGCACAGAGGATGGGAATATGTTTGGAAGTGTTATTGCCTAACACAGACTGGCCTCAGCTAAGCATAAGATGGTACAAAAGGTGTGTATGTGTGTGTACAAAAAGTACAAGCTTTGTAGCTGTTCGTTGACTGACCGCAGCTGCAATGACAACTATTTTAACAAGTCCCTTCGATAAACTCCGGTACAAAAGGTCTGTGTGCGAGAGAGAGAATGTACAAAAAGTATGGGTGTTCTTCATGGTGGATGGTTTTAATGAGATAAAGGGGATATTTCGATATTAAAAGGAATATTGGCTGACTTAATTGTTACCAGTATTACTCTTACTTGTTACACTGTTATTGGTCTTTGTCCTGCATTTTAATGTACGCATGTTTTGCTATTATCAGTGCTGTGTATTATGTCTTTGCATGGGATTGAGAGAATCACAATTGTAATTTCCATGTATGACCTGTGCATACGAAATAACTTTACAATAAAGCTGACTTGACTTGGCAGTGTTTGGTTTGCGCATGAGCTTGTGGACCACCAACTGAATTTCTTGTAGGGGAGGTGTGGTTTACGACTGTCCATGGCCATTTATTGGGGCGTTGTGAATGTATCATTTGTTGTAAATAGCCCATTGTGTCAGTTGAGTTCAAACAAACTACAAGCTTCCACAAGAACCATGCCGTCTTTCAGATTGTAACGATTGTGCAAACAAGCACAGGATTTCCCAGGCTAGGTGGCTACTTCTCAAGGAGAAAATGAGAGAACAAAACCAACCAAACATAACAGATTCTCGAGAGGTCATTACGCCCTCATTCCCCAGGGAAGCAAAGCCACCAGGCTCCACTGGGGACAATGTTTACCTCTTAATCTCAAGAAAACACAGCCTGGTATGTGGCCTAATCCGCTTTTCTGGAGAATGAAAAAAAATATGTCTGAAATGTGAGTGAATACAACATGCTGGGCGAGTGTGTGAGAGCGGTCAGAAAGGACTCTATCTATCGCTATACTCTATACGATGTCTGGGAATATGTGAGCGGACGCAATGTATGCTGGGTGGTCCGAGGTCTGAGGATTCTGAATTTCCAAACCCAAATTCCCAGACTGTGCTGCAACTCTACAGACCTCCTGGTTATCATCTGCCGCTGCTGTGAATCGCAGGTTAGGAAAGGATCACTCACTGACAAATGTACATAAGACAATACGGATGGGGAACTCAAACTATTTCCTGCCGTCCTTTCCTCTTGATTGTGGCCTTGTGACGCAAGGCTCAACGCCACTGCTGATCTAAGCTTCATTCTATATCTCACAAAGGCACAATTCAAATGTCATTATTTCATTGGCAATTGGCAAGTTGAATGGGGAAAACTAAAGCCCCCTCAAAAGTTTATCTGCCTATGTTGACAGCAGGGAAAGTCCCCCCCCCCCTTCTCCTTCTCCTCCACAGAAAGGCAGGGCGACGCCAAGGGAAGAGGCCACAAGCTACATGAAAGGGTGGGAGGAACTAGTTTGACTTAGGATGAGGGAAGCCATGTCAGACATGGCCAAAACTTTGGTCTTTTGCAGAGGTGACTGTCTAGCCATAATCGGAGGTAGTCTTTCAGTGCCATTGTAACATCTTCAACTGAACACTAGTGTCATTGTAACATCATCAATAGAACACTAGGGTAGTCTTCTAGTGCTATTGTGACATCCGCATTAGAACACTGTGGTAGTCTTCCAGGGCCACTGTGATATAGATTTAGCTTTCAACATGTACCGTCACATCAGTCATTAGATATATAAAAAAAAATACTATGCATAAAATATGTTGAACAACTTCAGTGTTTCCCATACATTGAGGAAACTATGGCGGCCCGCCATAGTTTAAATTTGGCCGCCATAGTTTACGAAAATGTTAAAAAAAAAAATTTTTTTTTTACTTTTTTTTTTTTTTTTTTAACGATATCCGTTTTTGTTAAAAACGATTTGAATTACGATTTTGAATTTCCTTCGCATTTTCCTCCTGGAGTAAATACATCCTATAGACTCTGTATTGGTTATATAAGTAGTCCCACGGTAACACAGAATGAGGGGAAAGCATTAGGAAGTGACCGTAAGGGTATTACAGTTGATTCATGTGTGCACACGTGTAACATCGGGTGAGACAGAACATGTGCGCAACGATGCGTTATGACACGCCGATATGCGAGGATCTTCGTCCAAATCGCTAGTCGCATGCATCATCGCTAACTGCGTTTACATCGCGTGCCGCGTGTAAGGGAAATGTTAGTTGTTGACATGTATGGAATTCACTTCAATTTGTGCTGTTTCTTGCTTCAGTTGTGGACAAACGATTGGCCAAACTCACAATAGAAAGCCTTTGCTGTGCTACTGTCCCAGAGAGCTGAAAAAAACCTTCATAGAAGAAGTCACTCTTAACCAATCCAATGAGTTCTCTCATTGCTCTCTCTCATTGCTCTCTCTCTCTCTCTCTCTCTCTCTCTCTCATAGTAGCCTACTATTTACCCATAACAAATGTGAATTTCTGAGCCCTTTTTAATTTGTAGCCTATACCACTGAAGGCATGATAATGCTTCATCATATTTTAGAAATAGGGCCTATGTGCCTTTTATATACCAAATGTTTATCATTTTGAAATTGTTTCAGTTGTTTATGACTTGTGTATGACTGAAATTATCTCTGCATACTATCAGTGCTGCATTGCTTTGTAAAGATAGGCTATTCAACACACTTTAAAAACACACTGAAAAGATACGGCCATAGTAGCCTACTGAAAACATTTGGTTCATAATAATGGTGATTAATAAATGGTGGTCATACTGACATCCTTGAATTTTGACTTGGTAGATCACGGCAGACCATCAACTTAAAAAAGGTTGGGCACCCCTGCTATAGAGAGAAACCACAAGTGCTTGAAAGACAGGGATCAAAAAGCCCTAGTCAAGTTGTTGTAGTTTACTTGGGTTTGGGAGCAATATAAAAAACCTCTTCAGAGAAGGGACAGTTGGGATGAGTTTACTAACACTCCCTAGGCTTTGTTTTACAGTTGTAATGAGTTTGGTGACAGACCTTCATTGACACAGCAGAGGAGACATCGGGCTGCATATAGAAATTAATGTGTAATGAATGTGAATATAGACATAACTGTGTTATATGTTGTTCAGCCCTTTTAATGGGAGGAATTTGGAAAAAACTGGCCCTGTGACCAGCACCCCTCATGTAGAATGTGTACGCCTACAGATATGTGTGGGGGAAAAAGGCATAGCCTACCCTCTAAGACCCTTTTCGTCTATGCGTTAACAATTTCACAGTGCTCTTAAATTCTTATCTCTGCTCCTATTTTGTTTTATTATTGTTTCCCAGACCCCTGCATCATGAGGGACGAATGAAACTGTGTTGTAAAAAAAATTATTCACTGTACTGCATTTTTTTGACAATGACAATGTACTACTATTATACAAGTCATGGGTAAAATCTTATGTAGCCTTATTTCTCAAAATATAAATGGCTGAAATATAGGCCCAGGCCTACAGTTTCTCCATGCGCCAATGTAATGCTGTAGTCATTGTTTTGCCGTTTTGCATTTACGCTGCAAGAATACAACCCCCCACCCCGCCCCCCCCCCCCCCCCCCCCCAAAAAGGCCCGTGTCAGAAGACCCCCCCCCCCCCCCCCGGACAAAATAAAACCCGGCTGCCCCCATAGTTTCCAAAATTTCTGTGGGAAACACTGAACTTTCATCATTGAAACTGAAACTATATTTTGGTCAAATTGATTTACAACATATGTATTACATTACAGGAGAAAAAGACAAGAGACAAAATCACAATAAAAGGAGAGAAAATGAAAGTCCTCTTGATCAGCTAACCAAGGCAGATGCTACCTATTGCCAACAGAGGCAGGTGCTACACATTGCTACCCCTGGCTTTGGCACAGCAAGAAGGCTTTTTACAATCACGTACAGTGTAATCAACCACAGAATGAACACAATCACTCTCCCATTCACACACACACGTGTCTCTTTCTGTCACTCTCGCTCACCACACACACACACACGCGCACACACATGCACCATCACTTCCAAACACATACAGATACAGAGCGTCATCAGGCATCAGACTGATCCATCTTCACGGCACCCTTGTCCCTTCTCAGCAATATGAGGAGGTCAGGGGGAGAGAGGGAGGTCAGTTTAATAAGAGAGAAGGGGGAGGGGAGGCAACAACCCTGCCGAGGGTGTGGAGAAGACACTAGGCCAGGAGAGCTTACCAAGAACATGGCTAAGTGATGAATCTGGCTAAAATAAACTGCATGAAGTGGTAAATCTGCAAAAATTAGAGAGCCCGCAGGTGACATTTAGTTCAGACAATAATGACTCCAAGCTCTTGTATTAGATGATTTACCTCTACCTCAAGATTAACTTAACCTGGATTTACTACTTAGCCAGTTTCTTGGCATACTCCCCAGGTGGCCTTACCAACATGGCGGTAACACAACCTTACCAAGATGGCAGAGTTTCGGGAGTAAGTTTGTTTGAATGAGTGAAAGGATTGTAGAAACTTTTATAAATGATGAGGCCATCAAACCAGGGTGGTGGTGTCTCAGTTGTTCTCAAATTTGGTGTAGCCGCTGTCGCTGGTCAGACCTGCAAAACAACGCCAACGGCAATAAATGGATGACGATTAATCAACATGAATAGACTAGAGCAGAATCAGCCTATTTTGAACCAAAACCCCCTGAACCTCATCATAACCCTATCAACGCCCCCTGGACCTCTCATCATGAGCCTCCCAAAGGCTAATGCCCCACAATGACAACTGAGCATTCCAACTCTCAGCTGTATCCATCTCAAAATATACGCCTCCATAACACCCCCTGGGAGACTATGGCCCCCGTTGAGACACACTAGACTAGAAGATACAGACAAGTGCCCAGCTAGACATTTGTCCATTGATCAAAATGGCAATGGTGGACATTTCTCCATTAATGAAATTGTAAAGATGGACATTTCTCCATTAATGAAACTGTACAGGTGGACATTTCTCCGCTAATGAATTTGTTAACATGGGAATTTAATGTAGGCATTCATGAAAATCTTAAGGTGGTTATTTTTCTGCTTACGTTTTTCAGGAGAAGTTGACTCTCCACTAGCATGGGTATTTGTTTCTTAGCAACTCTGTTGTTACTGTTAAAACTAAAAGTGCCCAAGCATTTATTCACAGACAAGCTAGGGTTCGGGATGGGTTTTGGTCCAGGCAAAAAGCCTCCACTAGTGGTCCCAATCATACATATTTCACTGACTTAAGGTCCGATTAGACTTCTGCAACTGCGCCGTCAAAAGTTGTGTGGGAGTGGCCACGAACCAACATTGTATTCATGCATCTGCGAGTTCTGCGAGGTCCGAGGTCTCGTCGCGAGCCACATTTGAAATTGCGCGATTACTTTCATTACATTGTAACTAAGCACTGCGGTCATTATTAAGCAATGTTGCTTTCTAACCCGGTTAGCTAGGTATTTTCACACAAATTGCAAAGGCAATGCACTGGTATCATTATTTGACATTGCAGTCTGTTTTCACGAGCAGAAAATGCAAGCATGTAAAGACAGTTGATTCTGCCGATGTGTGTTTACATTCGGTGGAGGAAGCTACGGTAGTAAAACCGCAGGCATTGTGCCACGATTGTTCAACTGATGCATTGTTTGTTACTTAGCTTGTAACTTTGTGTGTTTACACACATTTACACACAAGGCATTAATATAGTTTTTAACAGAATACAGCTCTGCTCTCGCAAACTACTGGCATTGCGCTGCCACAAGAACAGAACAAGGAAGTTGCGAGACGACCAATCATAGCGCCTTTTTGTCTGCGTCCTCCGCGTCCGTCCGACGGATAGTTAGAATTTTTTCGAGGCGCTCGAGGACAGGCGCAGAGCCTCTGCGAGGGGGGCGTGGACTCGCACAGACAGAAGACGGACGGACGCAGAGGCTATGCGTACGAAGCATAAATCTAGCTTTAGGGATGGCTTGTTCTCTGAGTCGGCACAGTTTGATTTCACATAGAAAACAAAGTGGGAAAAATGTGCCCCTTTGCAATTTGATTGACAGAGTGAAGAAATGTCCCCCTTAACAATTTGGATGAGCTTAAAAATGGCCAGCCGTAAAATTGTCCGTCATATTGAGACAAGCAACCAATCACGGAGTAGGATCAAAGTTGATAAAGAAGAAACAGTTCATAAAGAGTTTCATCCGTAATCGAAATGACACAAGGTTCAGGTTGTCAACTGAGTGTAATATAACCTAAGGTTCTAATGTACCATCACGGCGGCAGCCATGCTTCTTTAGTAGACTACGTAATGGGGGATCAGAATGAATGGAGTTCAGTGGGAAATATAAGAAAAGTCCCGCCCATTTAGAAGATTTTATTGATCCTACTTTGTTGCAATGGTGATGTACAGTATGCTTTATCTTGGCCACCATCTTGAAAATCTTTGATTGGATATAGACATAAGGAACCAATAGCTGAGTAGAATGAACTGCCATTAGGAACCAGTGGTAGCAAAGGATGTAGACTTAAGCTAATGGTGGTGATTGAGCAGGATACTGATTATAATAGCAGCCAATGACTGAGCAGGATACTGATTACAGGAGCCAAGGACGCTGCCTGGAAGACTCACCATATTTCTGCCGGATCTCCTGGTGCCGACTTCGCATTTCTGCTTTCCTGTGACACACACACACACAGCCAACCAGCATAAGATTAATGTCACACCATATCAGCACAGCCAGTAGGACAAAGATTAGTTAAACAAATCTACCCCTCTCTCACACACACACCTCCTCAAACACACTCCCATCTCTCTCTCTCTCTCTCCTTACCTCTCCTCGTGTTTCATCTTTCTCACGTCTGCTTGCCGTTCCAGTCTCTCCTCCTCTCGTCTGTCCCTCCTTTACAGAGAAAAGAAAAGACAAGAAAAGGATGGTCTGGTCAACTGGCGCCTTTAAAACAGAGGATGTCTCAGAAACAACTTTATAGAGGAAAGAAAACACACAATGCTTCAATCAGTAGCACTTCACACGGTCAACTGGGTCTTTCATATAATTGTGTTGGGAATACGTTCACTGGTAGACGTGAAGCTAAACCCTCTTCACCTGTGATGCCACAAGGTCTTGGTTTGGTATCTGATGTAGGACTATTATTGTATTATAGTGTATGTGTGTGTGTGAGCACTTTCTGACATGAACCCTGGAGAATTGGCGCCTTCTTGGCAGCCTCCAGAGTTGATGTGTGAATGTGGGAATGTGTTTGAATCAGCCGTATAGTTGTGATAATGTGCTAAATAAAATACATACATTTTTGATTGATTGATTGATTTGTATAATGTTTGGGGATGGGTTATCAAGACCAGGGTGTTGCAGGTTGAAACCCCACCCACCCTTACCAGTGGGCAGAATAACTCATATGATCTCCAAACAGTTTCTTCACTAACTGAAGTGCCTTTAGCAAACACCTAACCAAACATATGGTATTGCGCCAAAAATAATCACTTTGGATAAAAGCATCAGCTCAGTGAAATGTACCTTATGTGATGTAGCGTGGTGTAGTGCTGTAATGTAATGTTATACCCAGGTGAAGCATGTGTTAGACCTGCATAAACCTGACCCACACTGACAGTCAAATTGCTCTGCCGGAAATGCAAATTAGCACACAGATTTGCAATCCCAGCACACCACAACCTGTCATTGTTTGCTGAAGGCAGGAGGAACAGGCGCAACAGTGGAGCAAGAGAGAGTATACAGTATGTGTGTGTGTTGCTTAGATTATTTGGTGCAGATATGAGGAACATCCACAACAGTAGACGCAGAGATGGAGACTGATGAATGTGTGTGTGTGTGTGTGTGTGTGAGTGTGTGTGTGTGTCGTACTTGGAGGGTCCGCACAGTGGCAGCAGCAGCGGTAGACACAGATGCAACGAGCACTGAGGATGTGTATGTGTGTGTGTGTATACAGTATCTATGCATGCGCGCGCGTGTATGTGTGTGTTTGTATCGGTATGCATGTGTGTGTGTATATGTGTGTGTGTGTGTCGTACTTCGAGGGTCCGCAGGAACAGCAGCAGCGGTACACACAGACGCAGAAAGCGAGGAGGATGATCCCTCCCACCACAGACATGGTGATGATCAGGGCCTGGAAGTTCACTATGGAACACACACACACACACACACACTTATATCAAACTGATGTGGTTTTTATCAGGGGATTTTAAAAGAGAAAAACAGAATTGGGAAAGAAGTTTTGCGACTGTTGTGCCGCCACCTTGTAAAGAAATTAGCTTTTTTTCATAAAGCGGGTATAAACTAATATCGTTTGACATACAAAAAAAGATGTATGTCTGTCACACTGGTTGGTACTTGTCCTGCTTCTAAGGCATTGAATCAAATGTGTATTTTTAGTTTTGTTTTAACTTTGTTTTTTTTAAGGAACATCAAACCTGTCAAGGGACAAAAGACGGAAATTAGCCTCTTGGCTACAATCTTGTATATTTAGCATTTTTGTTTAAGTGCTGGCAATATATGCTGTCCCTTTCTTAAATAAATAAACGTGTAAACTTGTAAATGTGTCTGACATCACCAGCAGGATATTGCAATGTCCGTACACAGCACACGAAACTAGAGTACACACAGGTCTCATCAATGCTACTTCACACCAACATTCTCCATTGTATTAGCCTTAACCATCATGGTGGGCATTCCATTCTACAAAAACATTCTATTGCTATACCAACAATTCTTCATCACAGCAACAGGTCATTCCACTGTTGTAACATTCTTCATAGCAGTGGTAACGATTATTCCCATTGTCCTAACATTCTAAATCAACATAGCTTTGGTGTTGCTTCACAATGTTGGGTAATGGCAAATGCAGTTGTCACTGCTGCTGATGTTCACGTAAGGGTTAACGTTCGGCGAGAAGGTCGCTACCGTGGAATAGCAGCACGACAGAGAGAATCTTTAGACCCCGACGCGGAGCGGAGGGGTCTTGTTCTCTCTGAAGTGCTGCTATTCCACAAAGCGACCGACTCGCCGAAAGTTAACCCGCTTATTATATGGATATACTTAAATGATTCACACATGCGGGGCCATTTCTTTAGACCTATTTAATGTTAAGATTGTTGCTGCGCAAAACAAAACAGTGCCGTTGTGGAACACCGCTAGGCAACAGCTAGGTAGGCTAGCCAGGACAACAGGTGTTGTCTATCACAGCAGCTGATTAGAGTGACAAAAGACCGGACCCCCTGCGGAGTGATATGAAACATTCGCTTTAGCCACTGACTTGTATACAAGCCAGTAGTGGCTTTAGCAGTGAACGTCTTGTTGCCATTGACAGCGGTAGCCAGGACAACGGGTGCTGTCTATCACAGCAGCTGATTAGAGTCTTGTTGAAAAGTCGCTTTAGCAGTGAAAAGTCTTGTTGCCATTGACAGCGGTCTGTTACAGACCAACCCGTCCGTTATCGAAAAATAACAGACGTCCGAACGTTGGGGAGCCCCGTTGAAATGAATGGAGCATTCGACAGATGACGTCACAACCATATAATAAGTAAGGGTTAACGTTCGGCGAGAAGGTCGCTACCGTGGAATATCAGCACGACAGAGAGAATCTTTAGACCCCGACGCGGAGCGGAGGGGTCTTGTTCTCTCTGAAGTGCTGCTATTCCACAAAGCGACCGACTCGCCGAAAGTTAACCCGCTTATTATATGGATATACTTAAATGATTCACACATGGCGGGGACATTTCTTTAGGCCTATTTAATGTTAAGATTGTTGCTGCGCAAAACAAAACAGTGCCGTTGTGGAACACCGCTAGGCAACAGCTAGGTAGCCAGGACAACAGGTGTTGTCCATCACAGCAGCTGATTAGAGTCTTGTTGAAAAGTCGCTTTAGCAGTGAAAAGTCTTGTTGCCATTGACAGCGGTCTGTTATAGACCAACCCGTCCGTTATCGAAAAATAACAGACGTGCGAACGTTGGGGAGCCCCGTTGAAATGAATGGAGCATTCGACCGATGACGTCACACCATATAATAATACGGGTTAATTTGCCCCACTACCCATCGTCTGGCTTGATGAAGGGCACACACACACACACACACGCACAGTTACTCACCCCAGCAGACGCCCCATCTGGCCTGAGGAAGGGGGCAGAGGCTGGCAGGGGGCAGGATCGTCCTCACAGGGTAATCTACACACGCCCCGGTGCTCTCACACCACAGGCACTACACACACACACACACACACACACACACACACACACACACACACACACACACACACACACACACACACACACACACACACACACACACACACACACACGAGATAGAGAGATAATTTCAGTATCATCCTCACAGGGTACACTACACACAACCTGCTACTCTCCACAACTGACACTACGTATACATACACGAGAGAGAGTGAGTGAGTGAGTGAGTGAGTGAGTGAGTGAGTGAGTGAGTGAGTGAGTGAGTGAGTGAGTGAGTGAGTGAGTGAGTGAGTGAGTGAGTGAGAACAATAACAAGAAAACTCTTTCAAGAGAACTGGCATGATAACATCTCTCTACTGCACCACACACACAGTCAGTCACTCACCCACACTCTCCTGTCAAGGCAGGTCGAGACATGTGAGGTCGGCTAGGTGCTGAGAACAGGTTTGAGGGTGTGTGTGTGCTAAATTATAGCAGCCATGCACAAGGAAAGATTGGGAAATAGGTCACTCTGTATACTGTGTGTGTGAGTGAGAGAGAGTGTGTTCACTGGTTCCCATTTTAACTTTTTAGACGGAAGTACTGTATTGTTGGGAACTGAGGCAATCTCATAAGCTTCTGTGTGTGTGTGTGTGTGTGTGTGTGTGTGTGTGTGTACGCTATGCGAGTATGTGTAAGCTAAATGATGAAGCTTAAATGTGTGAGCTTCTACTCTCTCTGTGTGTGTGTGTGTGTGTGTGTGTGTGTGTGTGTGTGTGTGTGTGTGTGTGTGTGTGTGTGTGTGTGTGTTCTCACCGTTACATTGTTCAAACACTCTCCACAGCTTGTGTTGGTCTTTGAGGCGCATGCTATGAAAACAGAGAACAAGAACATTGCTAGACACAGAGGCTGAAGATTCACAAAGCCATGAGCAATCTCCAGCTGAGTCAATCAATAGAACATGGCTAGACAGCAGCAGGGAATACTCTCAACACTCATCACTAGTGTCATGAAGCAATACAATATTGCTAGAAATAGGACAGAAGATTCTCAGAACAACTCGAGTCATGTTTGGTTCCATCAAGTCTGCTGTACTAAACTGAACTAACCATCATGACATTGGGTGTGTTAAGACAAACACAAGAAGAAAAACAAACTGTGCAGTTGTTCAGGAGAGAGAGAGAGAGAGAGAGAGAGAGAGAGAGAGAGAGAGAGAGAGAGAGAGAGAGAGAGAGAGAGAGAGAAAGAAAGAGAGAGACAGACTACAGAGTGACTATCCTCTCCTCACACCACCCCCTGTTTGTTTGTGTCTAAACCATAGCCCTTGTAAACCCACTGTGGTAAAAGAAAACACACACAGGCTGTTTAGTGTGTACAGATGGCTAGCTGAGATTGTTAGGGGTGTTTTGACGTTAAATACCCCTCCAGGTGTTTAAATTATATATTCAAGCAACATCTCTATGGTTTTAAAACTATAATCTCGGTTACATTAAACTTAAGTTTCTACTTCAAATGCGTGACAGTGTGGCACAGCAGAGCAATCTATTTATGGTTTTAAAATGGCAATCTCGGTTACATTAAACTGTGCCTGTGTCTTGTATTATTTTACAGGCGCCTTCTCCTAGCGGATCACACATATCCTCTGGCGCTAAACTGCTGACTGTGGGGGTCATGAGAAAAGCGGCCCAGTTCAAGGCGTGATGATAGCATGACCAGTAACTCATGACGGCTTATGATGCTGTAAAGTAAACGCATGGGAGGGGAAATAAAAGAAAACCCCATTCACGCCCTTTTCTCGGGAACAATACACAACGGATTGATCATCGAAATCTAGGAGGTTTCTAACTTCCTAGATTTCGTTGATCAATCCGCGGTTACGACTAGCCTTTTTAATCTTGTAACTCAGTTATAACTGACAATCTAATGTAACTAATTGAATGGTTTAAGACTGAACAAAACAAGACAAAGGGAGTTTTAAGAAGCGTGACAAATCACAACATTGGTTGGCTATTGGGCAGATTCAACTATCCTAAAGGGTAGCAATCTTTAGTTACCATCGGTAATTACCCAGTTAGTTTAGGTATAATAAAATAATCACAGCCTAAAAATACTCCTAAGCACAACTAACTGCTTTGAACAAAACAATGAGACGAGCTATGGACATCTCAGGTTTACAGCAACACAGCAGTTTACCATGGAGTGGACTGAACTACGCAAAGTTCTCTGATTTACACATGATGGACATTTTACGTTTTCTGTTCCAAACCCACAGTTACTGAAGCCATGTATACAAGACAGCCATCATCTTCTTCCCCTGACGCGTGGTATAATTTTCTAACTTTAGGACGAACTAGTGATTTAGCAAGTTAGCTACCAAGCTAACGTTTAAAAGTCTCATATTAGCCAACTTATTTTGACGTACTTACTTGTAACGGGAGTAGGGCTCTGCGCAAACACCACCATGGTTACGTGACACACAAAGAGGCAAAATAAGAATACATAACAGCGACCGGTCCCCATTTTCAACCTAGAGTAATTGCAGTAGTTTTGCCTTTGAAGTCCACACAATCAGTTGAAGTAGGTCGCACAACACAATAACCAAACTAGTCGTACACTCACTCACTCTCGCAGACCCGCCCCCACACCCACATTAACCAATCATTACTCACACCGTCGACGCAACACTGGGAAGGGTTGGCTCTGGCAGAGAGAGTTTAGATTGGTTGGGCATGGACTGTGGTGAAGGAGGGCAATTTTTTTGCTCTTTATGGGTCAAAGCTAGACATAGATTGTAGGCCTATGACCGAGTATATACTCATGATGGGTCAAACATTATAAACTGTCTAATAAGAGCAAAACTAGTTTACGAAAAAGCTTACAGCCAAAGATGTAAAAAGTAGAAGTAGAGGTAAAACACCAACATCTTCCACAATTTCCTTCCAACACAGTTAAGCCGAAATTCACTACAGTTACAGAAGGCCAGTGCACCTTATTCTGCTCTGACTGGGTTATATGTAATATGTGCTAGTATAGTGTTTCCAATGGGGTGTCAGGGAGACCTTGGGGCGTATTACAGGGGTGTTAGGCTTATGAGCGTTTGTTCAAAAATGGCTGAGAACTGTGCTAGTGTGTAGCAGCCCTACTTTAGGGCCTACTTCTTGTTCTTGAATTTACGTCTACTTTTACTTTGGAAAGCTCTGCTGCTTTGAGCGTGTAATAGAGTTCTTCAGCGGAAGCGGAAGCATGTAGTAGATTGTAGTCTTTCATGTTAGCATTTAAGGACGTCCTGGTTCCTATCGGCTTCCGGCCTCCATTGGGAATGTATAGGGGTAAATTTCAAATAAGCTCCGAGTGCAAGCACGCGCTTAGCGAACCCCCGCAAACTGTCGAGGGTGTTAAAAATAGGCTGTAGGTATGACATGGTTGATCATTTTGTGTCAAACTTCGACATAAATACGATGTTGCGTCCATATGCTAAACCCGGAAGCTTTTGGCGACTACAGAAGCGGCGCCTCTATCTAACGGCATATACGTGCGGAAGGTTGTACCCATGGCAACCAAAGGAAAGTATGTAGTTCGGAAGTTTTAATGATCAGAAAGGGGTTAGCAATATTGAATTATAATCGTCATGATTTAACATGTGAATACACCAACATGATGATACGATCCGTTCCACTAATGAGAAAGGGATGCGGGGACACGCTAATGTTCGTTGTTGCCGTGCAACTTATATTTTTGCCAAACCTGAATCTCTATGGCGTTTTGCAATGTAAAAAATCGCCATGGAACCGGTAGTCCAAACGCCGCATACAAGTTGACGTCAACGCTGAAGAGCTCTATACAGCTTGTCTTCATTCATTATGGACTTCAGCCTGTTAGCAGAGCAGCCTATGAACAAACAGAACCACACATTTTGTCAAATACAATAATTTATTAGAGCATTTTGTAAATCCAGTTACAAAAAAATCAAATAGTGATTTTTTTTCAAACACAACAAGCAAGAAAAGTTTTATTTCTGTCTTTTTTGTTTTTCTTTTTCTTTCACTCTTTTTTTGTCTTCCTCTTTGTTCTCCAACCTCATCCATCAACTTTAACACAGCCCTTTCTGACAGGCCGATTATCTTGACACAGGGCTTTCTGATAGGCTATTAACCTCTACACCGGGCTTTCTAATGGGCTGTCAAACTTAACACCAGGCTTTCTCATAGGCCGCTAACCTTTACAACGGGCTTTGTGATAGGCTGCCAGCCTTTACACCAGGCATTCTGATAGGCTGCCGGCAGCCAATCCTGCAAATCAAAAGAGGAGGAGAGCCAGTCACACTTTCTCCATCATCATCATCATCATCATCATCATCGTCATCATCATCATCATCATCGTCATCATTATAATCATCATCATCAACATCAACATCATCATCATCAGTACATCCAAAACCATCATATATTTTGCTGTTGGTCAATATTACCATTCTGTCATTATCATCATCATCATCATCATCATCATCATCATCATCATAATCATCAGTGTTTGAGCCGATGGACTGCATTAGTTTTACCTCATGTGATATTTAACCTTCTTTGTCACACACAGCTTTCTTAGCAACACTGATGAATAAATAACCAAGACCCCTCCCAAACACTCTCAGACCAACTCTCTCTCTCTCTCTCTCTCTCTCTCTCTCTCTCTCTCTCTCTCTCAGACACTCGCACACACACACACTGTATCGCGCACACATACAGAAAAACAAACAATGCAAACATTCTCGTCTCTCTAATCACAATTCATTTTACACACTTCCTCCTGACACAGATGCATCAAACGTATCACAAGCGCTTGTTTTATAACAACAAAAAGAAGATATCGCGTCTTCTGCTGAAAAATAAAGAGTCTTCACGTATACATGGTCCTTTACATAATATCGACATAGCCAAGAATCCTACTGTATTCACACACAAGTATATCTATACATAGTCAGTCCACTGCAGTTGCTACATCTAAATGTACAGTCAGTCAAGAGGCATGTCACAGCCTGTCATAATACTCCAGTTCTGCTGACAGGCACGTGTCATTTCCTGTTGGAATACTCCAGTCCTGCTGACAGGCACGTGTCATTTCCTGTCATAATACTCCACTCCGGGGCTCTACAACCCTGGTGGGCCGTGATTTGAGTTGTACGTAGCCATGCATGCACAATAGGCATGGGGCAACGCTTGAACACCAATACCCCTCCTCAGGACAGTGTCCTCCAGTCCTGTTGTCAGGAGTGCATCATTTCCTGTCCAATACTGCAGTCCTCCTGACAGGAGTGTGTCATTATGTCCAGTTGTAATACTCAAGTCCTGTTGTCCATTTCCTTTCCAATACTGTCCACAGACTGGGCCCCAAAGTAACTGGAAATGAGCACCAATGCAGTCAGTGCCCTGTGGTCCAGTGACACGCATACTGTCCATGCTGCGTCAGACCGATTCAATGTCTGGGTCTGGGTGTGCGGACCGGTTCTGTCGGTCCACAGCCCTGCGCGGTAATGGTGGAAGACAAGCGGGCTTGAAAGTTTAAAGGGTTAAACCGAAGACCTGCCTGACCAGGTCTCCTTTTTTAAAAAAAGGAAATAAAAACAGTCCATCTGTCCACCAATTGTTTTAGCAGTCTGTCTCCTGACTGGATATGTCAAAAGTACAAGTAAATGTAAAAAAGGACACACATGCCTTCAGGTAACTTGTGTGAGTAACTAGTAGGCCTGTGTACTTGTCTTATGATCAGCTGAGTGCACTGGTTAGATCAAATTTGTGTTGGGTTCTTGTTAGGTTTTAAGTGTTTTTCCGTAACAACACAGTCTAGCTAGCTCATTAAGTACAATGGAGTAGTAAATGGTGTAACAGTGATGTACTATCATGTACTAGTGTTGTACTTACACCATGAATTTACTTTTACTTTAACTTTTGACACCTCTGTCTCCTGACCAAGAGTTATGTTATATGTTATGTAAGCCGATATGGTGGTTGTAACAGGTCATCTGCTTGAGAAGGTGCCCGAGTCATGGATGTGACATGTCCACCTCTTTCCTCCAGGTTATCAGGGCTGCGTTTCCCAAAAACTCTGCAGTAGTACTTAAGCCTAAGTAGTACCTAAGTATAAGGAGCACCCTTGGCAGTATATCACAAATAAGTCTCACATCTCAGTCATTAGTGATGTGATTTATTGCCTAGACGCCACCTAATACTTTAGTACACTTTAGTACTACTTAAATGTTTTTTTGGGAAACACAGGCCTGGTGTTGTAGTTGTAGGTTATTTGCCCCTGGTGATCAGGTAGTACGTCTGCTAGCCAGGAGTGCGATTCACAAAAAATATAGTTGCTAACTACTTTATCAACTAGGTTGCAACTGGCAACTAGTTTGGAATGCAAATTCCCATTGACAACCAATTAAGTTGCTAACTGGTTAGCAACAGCACTTTTGAGAGACGTGTCCAGCTCAGGTAACAGTACATGTCCTGATCAGAGATGACGTTGGAGTTTGTACAGATATATCTTCTGATAAGGTGTCCTAACGACCTAATAATCAAGTATCCTAATTTATTCACACAAATGTTCTGTATATCTACCAGTCTATCTACTGATCCAATTTTGTAAGTAACAGTCTATCTATTGATCCAATTTTGTAAATAACAGTCCATCTAATGGTCAACAGTAGATACTAACAGTCCGTTTCTTGATCAGGTGGTGCTGATCGTTCATCTAACAACCAGGTCTGGTGCTGCCTGAGGGTCCATCTCCTGAGCCACTCTTGTGATGTCTTGTAACAGTCCAGACCATGATTAGGTGTGGAGCTCCATATCCAGGGCAGTCCTGGTTTGTCATGTGTCCGAGCACATGTGAATAGCTG
>NC_085869.1:38548105-38555605 GCF_034702125.1 Engraulis encrasicolus
TATCTCCCTCTCAGCCCCAACTCATTTTGCATTCTTAATAGGGTAGGCTATGGAAGTTTGCACTGTGATCAACAAATAGGCCTATTTCCTATCAATGTTGTAGGAAGTGTGTGTGGTGGGGCGCTGTGATGTGCAACACGCGTCTGTAGGCTACACACGTGAAGCTCTCGCTCTCTCGCCCCTCGCTTACGACAGAAATTCAGTGAGAACCAAGCTGTCTAAATATTTTAGCTAAATTGTGATGGACATTGATTGTTGAACATTAGGCTATTTAAGCAGTTGAAATAAAAAAGCACACACTGCTGACATAACCGAACCACAGGACTTAATCTATTGTTGTTTTATAAAAGAGTACGCCTAGCCTATCTGTTTTGCTTTCCCTGTCCTTTATGAATGCGCTTGCCTTCAGCCCCCGAAGGCTGTTACAGTAGCCTATTGTCACAACTCCACGAAACCCGATGCTCACCTCGTCACAGCAATCCCAACAGCAATCATCAATCAGATCCAATTCCCCTGTTTTCTAATTGGTCCCATGATCCACTTACCTTCATCAATGTTCCCATTATCCTCCACACCTGAAGGCCACTCCAGATGAACTGAATCCGCCACACCTGAAGGTCTCTGCAGCTGAACTGAATTCTCGTTAGCCAGTCATTTAAGTTGGACTCAAAACTGCATTCCTTGTCTGGTCTCGTTGGAAGACACCCTGTTTTGCCTTTTGCTCCAGAGCTACTTTGTTGAAGACCTTTGTTTGTTTGACAAAATCTCCTTTGTTTGAAGTTTGATGAAATCTCCTTTGTTTTGAAGCTGCTGAAAAAGAATTAAAGACCTTCAAGTTTCACGGTACTTATCTGCCTCCGATCTCCTCCTGTGTCTGACGTAACAGAAGACCAGACCAGGCATGGAGCCTTCAACAACCCAGCAAGCGAATGCCTTCCAGGCGTTGGAGGAAGAATTCAGAAGACGGAATCACGCTCCAGTGCCAATGGAGGTTCCTGTACCAGTCCCCGCTCCAGCTCCTGTTCCGGTCAATGCTCCAGCGCCAGCTCCGAATCCTGCACCTCCACCTACTCAACTCATTCATGCTGCTCCGGTGGCCAAACCAGCGACATACTCCGGGTCTCCAGAAAGCTGTAAGGGATTCCTTCTCCAATGCTCCCTGATGTTTGAGATGCAGCCAGAACGGTATCCGACCGAGAAGTCCAAGATAGCCTACATCATCTCCCTCCTGTCTGGCAGAGCACTTCAGTGGGCTGAGACCATCTGGAATGCCCCGGGCCCAGTCACCACTACCGCTCAGCGCTTCATGGACCACTTCAAAGAAGTCTTCAGTCTTCCGGATGGTGATTCGTCGCTGCAGGCCCGGCTGTACGCCCTTCGACAAGGAAGACTGCCCATAACTGAGTATGCCCTGCAGTTCAGAACACTAGCCGCAGCAAGCGGATGGAATGAAGTGGCCCTCATCACAGTGTTCCGACAAGGCCTAAATCCCTCCCTGCGTCTCCATTTGGCTGCGTATGATGACACCATTGGTCTTGAGCGGTTCATCCAACTTGCAATTCGAGTCGCCCATAGGAGAGAGACCTGCTTCATGGGTCCTGGAAGATCCGCCACCGCCATAGCACCGTCCATGAACAGCCCGGATCAAGCGGAGGAAGCCATGGAGGTGGACACCATTCGTCTATCCCCCACAGAGAGACGCCGACGCATGGAGAACCAGCTTTGCCTCTACTGTGGAGAGAAGGGTCACATGATCTCACGCTGTCCAAAGAGACCTCCAAGACCTATGGTGAGCGCAGTCTCTTCTCCTGGCATACATTTAAAGCCATTGATAATATCTGCCCAGCTGTGTATGTCCAACTCAACCCACCGTGTACATGCCCTCCTAGATTCTGGCTCAGCGGGGAACTTCATCTCCGGCGCACTCTGCAACCAGCTCCAGATCCCTCGGGTCCAATGCTCCCCCACCTTCACCGTGCAATCAGTAATGGGAAAACCTCTCTCTACCAGGCAAGTGACATCACAAACCTCCTCCCTCCAACTTAAGATAGGGGCCTTGCATGTTGAAGACATCTCCTTCCATGTCCTAGAGGAATCCCAGATTGATCTAGTGTTAGGTAGGCCCTGGCTGATAGTGCATGCCCCTATAGTGTCCTGGTCCACCGGCGAGATCCTGCGCTGGGGTGAAGCTTGCCAAGGACGCTGTTTTCCACAGCTCCCTCTCACTAGAGCAGTCCCTCTGTGTGCAACGTCAGTGGAAAGCCCCAATCAAAACCACCAGATCCAGATCCCCTCTCACTACTCCAGCTTCCAAGATGTGTTCAGCCCACAACGTGCCACTACGCTCCCCCCTCACCGTCCCTGGGACTGCGCCATAGATCTCATCCCCGGACAACCCCTGCCGAACGGAAAAGTCTACTCGCTCTCTCTACCGGAACAGGCAGCTATGGAAACCTACATTGAGGAGTCACTGCGCCAAGGCTACATCCAACCTTCAAAGTCCCCAGCTGCCTCTTCATTCTTCTTCATAGCAAAAAAGGATGGAGGTTTGCGGCCCTGTGTGGACTACAGAATCCTGAACAAGGCCACCGTCAAGTTCCGCTATCCTCTACCCTTGGTGCCGTCAGCATTGGAGTCCCTCCGGGGGTCCACCATCTTCTCCAAATTAGATCTTAGGAGTGCCTACCACCTAGTGCGCATTAGAAAAGGAGACGAGTGGAAAACGGCATTTGTGACACCCACTGGCCACTATGAGTACAAGGTAATGCCCTATGGCCTAGCCAACGCCCCCTCCGTGTTCCAAGGTTTCCTGAATGAAATATTCAGAGATTTCCTGCACAAATTTGTGATCGTGTACATTGACGACATATTAATTCATTCTCCAGACCTACCCAGCCACATCCACCACGTCAACCAAGTTCTCACCAGACTCCGAGAACACCAGCTGTTCCTCAAAGCAGAGAAATGTCAATTTCACCTGTCCACCACCCATTTCTTGGGCTACAACATCCACTCCCAGGGAGTCAGCATGGATGACGGCAAGGTCCAAGCGGTCCTGTCCTGGCCTCAACCGGAGACAATCAAACAGCTCCAGAGATTCCTTGGCTTCGCCAACTTCTACAGACGGTTTATTCACAACTTCAGCCAACTAGCCACTCCACTCACTTCCCTCTTGCGCAACAAGCCCAAACGCCTGCTATGGAACCCCTCTGCTACACAAGCCTTCCTCCATCTCAAGAATGCCTTCGCAACCGCTCCTCTGCTGTGCCACCCAGATCCCGAACTTCCTTTCACGGTAGAAGTGGATGCCTCCAGTACAGGAGTTGGAGCTGTACTATCACAACCGCATGGTGAGCCGCCCCGTCTCCTTCCCTGTGCATTCTTTTCAAAGAAGATGAGTCCTGCTGAGAGCAACTACGATATCGGCAATAGAGAACTCTTGGCCATCAAGCTGGCAATCGAGGAGTGGCGTCACTGGCTAGAAGGAGCTAAGTTTCCCTTCACTGTGTTCACAGATCACAAGAACCTGCAATACCTACGTGAAGCTAAAAGGTTAAACCCCCGCCAGGCAAGATGGGCTCTCTTTTTCACTAGATTCCAATTCTCCATCCGATATCGCCCAGGCCCTCTCAATGGTCGTGCAGACGCTCTGTCCCGTATTCACTCTCCCGAAGATGCACCAGAGGAACCAGAAACAATCCTGCCATCCAGTGCAATAGTCAGCCCCATCCAGTGGACCTTGGATGAAGAAATCCGTCAAGCCTCAGTATCCGACCCGGCACCCACCGACACTCCTGCCAACCTTATCTATGTGCCAAAAACTATCCGGCGTTCCCTCCTCACCTCTGCACACTCCATACCAGGCACCGGACATCCCGGTGTAAACTCAACACTGACCCTTCTCGAGGACAAGTACTGGTGGCCAGGTATGGCAAGAGATGTTCAAGAGTTTGTTCGCAACTGTTATGATTGTGCTATGTCAAAGACCCCTCGCCACCTGCCAGCAGGAAAACTAGTCCCCCTGCCGATTCCACAGAGACCCTGGACACATCTTGGCATAGATTATGCCACTGACCTGCCTTCCTCAAATGGCTACACAAGCATCCTAGTGGTGGTAGACCGCTTCTCGAAGGCATGCAAATTGATCCCCATGAAAGGAGTTCCAACAGCACAGGAGACAGCGGAAGCCCTCTTCACTCAGGTCTTCCGGAACTTTGGATTGCCAGAAGACATTGTTTCGGATAGAGGGTCCCAGTTCATATCCAGGTTTTGGCGGGCTTTCCTTCGTCTACTGGGGGTGACGGTGAGTTTGTCATCCGGCTACCATCCCCAGACCAACGGACAAACCGAGCGCAAAATACAAGAGGTATGCCGCTTTCTCCGTACATACTGCCACCGCCACCCCACAAGCTGGAGCCGATTCCTCCCCTGGGCGGAATATGCACAGAATTCCATCCAGCAATCCACCACAGGATTGACACCATTCCAGTGTCTGCTCGGCCACCAACCGCCCATGTTTCCATGGTCAGGAGAATCCTCAGAAGTTCCGGCAGTCGACCAATGGTTCAAGGAGAGTGAGAGAGTGTGGGCCTGAGCCCACCGTCAACTGCAAAGGGCTCTCCAACGCCGCCGCCACTATGCTGATGCCCGCCGCACACCGGCCCCTGCATACACCGTGGGCCAGAAAGTGTGGCTCTCTACACGGGACCTGCGGATGCGGCACCCCTGCAAGAAACTCAGACCTAAATATATAGGCCCCTTCGTGATCTCCCACCAGATCAACCCTGTTACTTACCGTCTCCAACTTCCACCTGAGTATAAGATTCACCCAGTGTTTCATGTGTCTCTGTTGAAACCGTGTTACTCACCTGATTCTTTGTCCTCCGCAGACCCTGGGATTGCTGTGCCTTCTCCATCGCCACTACTCCTGGACGAGGGTCCCATCTATGCTGTCCGCCAGATCCTCAAGTCCCGGCGCCGCGGCGGTCGTCTCGAGTACTTGGTTGACTGGGACGGGTATGGGCCAGAGGAGCGCTCCTGGGTTCCTCGCCATGACATCTTGGACCCCGCCATGCTCGATGAATTCCATGTTGCTCACCCCAGTCAGCCTGCACCGCGCCCCCGTGGTCGTCCACCTCGCCGGGTACCCTCGTCCATGGAGATGGTGGCTGGAGGGGGGGGTACTGTCACAACTCCACGAAACCCGATGCTCACCTCGTCACAGCAATCCCAACAGCAATCATCAATCAGATCCAATTCCCCTGTTTTCTAATTGGTCCCATGATCCACTTACCTTCATCAATGTTCCCATTATCCTCCACACCTGAAGGCCACTCCAGATGAACTGAATCCGCCACACCTGAAGGTCTCTGCAGCTGAACTGAATTCTCGTTAGCCAGTCATTTAAGTTGGACTCAAAACTGCATTCCTTGTCTGGTCTCGTTGGAAGACACCCTGTTTTGCCTTTTGCTCCAGAGCTACTTTGTTGAAGACCTTTGTTTGTTTGACAAAATCTCCTTTGTTTGAAGTTTGATGAAATCTCCTTTGTTTTGAAGCTGCTGAAAAAGAATTAAAGACCTTCAAGTTTCACGGTACTTATCTGCCTCCGATCTCCTCCTGTGTCTGACGTAACACCTATGTCCGCTCCCACACACTATGCTTGCGAGTCAGTCACTTCAAAGTGAAATGCAACCTTGCGAATAATTTCCACCATCGCGGACAAAACCACGTTATGATGAATATGTGGCGAGGTAAACGTTACGAATATGGCCTGCTTTTAAGTTTCCCCCAACCCAGGATGTGTCCGTAGGCTATAGCCTATGGCTTGATATCCCAGGGCTATTTCACGACCACAACTCCACGCGCTGAAAATGCATGTTAAGCTCGCGCTTAGTCTAGAAAGATAACCTCTCGGTAACATTTTTTGCATTGACCAGCCACCATCGGTTGAGTATTGGAATCAATACAAAAAGACACGTTTATACATGTCTTAGTCTTCCAGCATGCAATCGAAAATAGGCGAGCAGAGAACACTTGGTCTTGCATCCATCAAAAGAGCTCCACCGGTTGCCTACTTTAGATGCTGGGTGAATGGTTCCAAAGGGAAATAATTTAGCCTATTCATGACAGTCTTGCAAAGAGACAAGACAAACGACCAAAATTGTCAAATAATTGGTCAAGGCGCGAGATGAGGAATACTGCATGGCTATTGGAAAAACTTTGAAGAAACTAAGCGCAAGCAACACTGCTTCCCGCGAAGCTTGCGCATGGCTATAAACAAGCTATGCGCCCCGAACTTCACTGCTTGTTGTTCGATGACTTGAATCGAAACATTTCTAAGGACATCAGGGCTATCTTTGGAATACCGCCTCAGCCAGCTGAAAGCAGAGTAGCAGTGTCCCATGTGTCAAATGGTAAGATAATGCCATAGGCTACCTGTTCCTTGAAAGTTTTAAAACTCAGCCTTGACACACTATCATGCCAGCCACATCAGTTCAAACGCAATCTTTAACGCAGCCTATCGTGACGTTTAAATGTAATGTGAGATAGAGGTTGCAAGCTATGCTGAGCAGCGCAAGACATAGGCATGGGTCGGCTCCCGTGGATAAAAAGCATGTTCCCTCTCGCGTGCTGCTCCCAGCCCAATCCTTGCGCGCGCGAACCTTGTATCTCGTGGTGTCGACACCGCTTTATCTTATGTTTCTCACAGTTCGAACTACATGCTTCGTTTGGTATTTTGTGGGAGTTTGGAGTCGCAATTACCGCTGCTTGGAAATGACAGGTTAGAGCTACACGACGCCAGCACTGGAGAACTGGGATGTAACCCTGTTTTCCAAATTAACAAAAATTAGGAAACATAGAAGCAGAACTTTGTTTGGCTACAATCTATGACCTGGACGGTGAACTTAATCTTTTTGAAGAGACATGAACAGCATACAAGTGCCTTTGAGGGGGAGGAGAGGGCGATTGGGGAGAACAGGGAGACCAGAGCATGGCGCGAGGCGCATATTCATTCGGGAAAAATGAGAGCGAAATGTTGGATAGGGCATTACACACCTTCCTTCTTCCTACACTGTAGAAGCGCAGAACAAGGTTGCCTCGTTGCCATAACTGACATTCTGCAGCGCTAACGCCATGTTTAATTGACAGCGTGCTGGCGAATAGTCTAGTAGCCTAATATAATTAACAAGACGTGGATTAATGACTGTGCAAACGAAGTTCTAGTTAACTTGGACTGTGACGCAGTAAAAATGGTTGGTGATGGGCCATTGCGGCATTGCGACAATGCCGATATCAGCTTCAACAATAGTAGAGTAGAGTAGAGTAGTAGAGTAACTTTATTGATCCCCAGAGGGAAATTCAGGAAATTCATCATTACTTTACCAGGAATTTAATCCAACTAACTAGGCCTACTTTGTCCTCATTTCTTAGCCCATATGGACAAGTGTCTACTAGGCTAAATACTGTTGGCACGTAGCCTACAGCAGACTATAGCCTAGT
>NC_085869.1:38565605-38570605 GCF_034702125.1 Engraulis encrasicolus
GTCATTGGTAGATTCTTTAAAGCAATACCTCGCAAAAGCACATTTGCACATCTGTAATGCAATGTAATGCAGTGCAATTCACTACAAATGTAATGTAATGTAAAGTATTCTACCTCAAACCCCTGGTGTAATGTATTGTAATGTAATGCAATGTAATGTAATGTAATGTACCTCAAACTCCTCCTGGTCGTAGTCTGACTCCCCTTTCTCCTCTCCTCCTTGAACTGCTGCTTGGTTGAGGCTCTCCGGCCTCCGCTGTGGAGGAGGTGGAGGAGGAGGCGTCTGGGGAGGAGGTGGGGGCGGGGGGTTGATGTGCGCGTTGTGCGGCACGGTGTTGGCGCGCTGCGGTGTGTGCGTGTGTATGTTGTTGTGAACGTGCTGCGGAGAGTAGGATCTGTAGGGTTCCGAGGCGTTCCGTCGCAGCATGTGAGGTGGGGGCGGAGCCTGCATGGGCGGGGGAGGGGGAGGTGGCGGGTTGGGCCCGTTGGTTGCGTGCATGTGTGCGTTTGCGTGCGTGTGCATGTGTGGTGATAGCGTGTGGTGGTTGTTGTGCTTGTTGTGCTTGAGCGTGTGTGCTCGCTGGTGGTTGTGGAGCAGCCGCGGGGGCTGCGGGCGCGAGAGCGTGTGCGCGCGCAGGTGCGTGTGCATCATGTGCGGGGGCGGGGAGGGGGCGTGCGGGGCAGGGGGCGGTGGCACATCTAGACGCCGGATGATGGGCGATGACACGCACTGCTGGCCCTGGGCGAAGGGGGTGTGGGTCTGTGAAGGGGGAGGTGGAGGCGGAGGAGGAGGTGGAGGAGGTGGGGGCACCACCGCCGGGAAGGGGGGCAGCTCGGGGGGTGTCGGCTTGGCCACGGTGGGCGTGGCGACTGCCGCCTCTGCACTGTGGCGATGGACGTGTACAACATCCTCTTCCTGTAGGATTGAGGGAAGAGTATGAGAGAGAGAGAGAGAGAGAGAGAGAGAGAGAGAGAGAGAGAGAGAGAGAGAGAGAGAGAGAGAAAGAGAAGGAGAGAGAGAGAGAGAGAGAGAGAGAGAGAGAGAGAGAGAGAGAAAGAGAAGGAGAAAGAGAAAGAGAAAGAGAAAGAGAAAGAGAAAGAGAAAGAGAAAGAGAAAGAGAAAGAGAAAGAGAAAGAGTGTGTTATTAAGCACAAAATACTATGCATACTTGGGTGTCTACAATGTTCTGTACAGCCACCCACCCGCCAAACACACACTATCACACATTTAGACCATTTCATCATATTATATTATATTATATTATATTATATTATATTATATTATATTATATTATATTATATTATATTATATTATATTATATTGGGATAAGATAATATAATATATATATGCTACATTATGATATGAATTATAAATATATAGGCTATTACTGAAGTATTTTTTCATCACTGTATTAATTATTGTTAATGTTACTCTCACTCATATAATCTCACTCCTCAAATCCACTCAAAGTTTAGCAAGACAGAGTCATGCACACATTCGAATGACTCTCTGACAGCCCTTGACTTGCGATTTGTAATGAATCTGCTGATCGTAAATTCAGGACGCTTTTCTGCTGATGTGGAAACGCAACGTGAAAAGAAACTGAACAAAACAGAAACAGAAATTTCTAGAAAATGTTCCAGTATCAAGCAAAATTCGTGAAAGGACTAATGGGCATAAGGGATAAAGATTCAGTAACTAGAATTATTTTGAGTAACCGTTGAACACCTAATTTCTAATTAGCCTACTAAGACGTGAGGATATTAGAACACAGAAGACGTCGCCAAATGAACTGGACACCGGTTGGTAATTTCTCTTTCTCTGAATATCCTTCTGAAACGTGTGTTGTTACCGACTTGTTCTTGATGAATTTCCGACTCCCCCCAAACAAAAAAACAGTGGCCCTATGGTTAAGAATCCCTGGCCTAGACCACATCTAGCCTCCTAGCCTAGGCCACATGTATACTTTCCACAACCATGTGAGTCTGGCCAATTTTGTGGAAGTCAATTCCAACGCCTCTATAAGGCCTTTTCAAGGCACAATGGCTATGTTGGTAGCGAAGTCAGACAAAACAGTGGTCTGGTTGATTGTGGACCCAACCATTAGCATATACTGGCATTTCAAAGACGGAGGTTAAGCCCGGCCTCTGACAACTTGGTTTACAAGGCAAATTGGCCAGACTACAGTACACTTACCGACCTCTGTAGTACAGCCAGGATACCCCATACCCCCTCTCCTCCCCCACCTCTTCCTCCTCCTTCTCTTCCTCCTCCTACCCATTCGTCGTCGTGCTCCTCCTCCTCACTCCGACGAGGCATCCTCCTTATCCTCCACCTTCTCCTACCTCCTCCTCTTCACCCTCCTCCACCTCCTCCTCTTCATCCTCCTCCTCATCATCCTCCACCTCCTCTTCATCCTCCTCCTCACAGAGCTTTGCCAGGCTATATCGCCTCATCTCATCTTCCCTTCCTCATTTTCCTCTTCCTCCTCCTCCTCCTCTTAGAGCTTTGCCAGACTAGCTGGCCTGGGTAGACCCTTACCTCCTCCTCCTCCTCTCTACCTCCTCCTCCTCCTCAAAGTTTTGTAGTCATGATGTCAAGGGTAGAACCCTACCTCCTCCTCCTCCTCCTCTAGCTCCTCCTCCTCATCATCATGGGCAGCAAGGGGTGCGTCCTGATTGGCTGCTGCGCTCCTCTCAGCGGCTTCCGGAAGGTTCTCCTCGCTGGAGAGCGAAGGTTCTAGAACTCCGAAGTCCAGCATCTCCAGGAACTCCGTGGCAACGCGAGAAGCCTCCTTCTCCAGACGCAAGATCTCAGCCTCACGCCGCAGCACCAACTCAGCCTGAAAACACACACACACACGCACGCACGCACAAGCGCACACACACACACACACACACACACACACACACACACACACACACACACACACACACACACACTCACACACACACACGCACAAACATGCATGCACAGAGATTAGACATGCCTCGTTCTCCAGATGCAAGATTTCAGCCTTGCAGTGCAACAGCAGACACACACATGCGCATTAACACACGCACGCAAACACACGTATACACACACATATTAAAGAGGCTTCCTCCTCCAGACTACAGATCTCAGCCTCGCACTCTCGGACGGATAAGACATACATGCACTCTCTCTTTCTCTCTCTCTATCTCTCTCTCTCTCCCTCTCTCCCTCCCTCCCCCTCTCACCTCTCCGGGGGACTCAGCTCCTAAAGCAGTCACTCCCTCTTCTCTCTGGCGCTGCAGTCTCTCGATCTCTCGCTCCAGACGGGCGATCTCCTCCATCTGACGACTCTCCTCCTCCGAACAGTACTGAGGGGACGGCTAGAGAGAGAGAGAGAGAGAGAGAGAGAGAGAGAGAGAGAGAGAGAGAGAGAGAGAGAGAGAGAGAGAGAGAGAGAGAGAGAGATGGAGGGAGGGAGGGAGGGAGGGAGAGAGAGATGATGAAAAGGAGATATGGAGTGATAGAGAGATGGATGGAGAGAGAGAGAGAGAGAGAGAGAGAGAGACAGAGACAGAGACAGAGAGGGAGAGTGTAACGTAATGTAAGAGGTCTTCCTTTGCAGTCCAGACATCACACATAGGGGGCAGATGCACCACACACAAAAAGGAGGCAGACACAAGGGAGGAACTTTACCTTTTGGAAAATTGGGTCGACAGACTCGACACGGAGAGAGTTCCTATGGAGAGAAGAAACACACACACACACACACACACACACACACACACACACACACACACACACACACACAGTAATTAATTTTGGGAGGTGGTGTGTTTCATATTTTGAAATTCTGATTTATAATTCTGCAGAAGACGTTTTACCTCTCGTTCAGAGCTGACCTCCTCTTTTTCTCTCTTTCTCTCTCCTCCTCCTCTAGCCTCCTCCTCTCCTCTTCTTTTTTCCTCCTCCTCTCCTCCTCTTCCTCTATCCTCCTCCTCTCCTCCTCCTCCTGCGCCTTCCTCCTCCTCTCTTCCTCCTCTTCGGCCCTTCTCCTCTCCTCCTCTAGCCTCCTCTTCTCCTCCTCCTCTCGCCTCCTCCTCTCCTCCTCTTCCTCTCGTCGCTTCTTCTCCAGGCGCAGGTGTTGTAATAGCCTCCGGGCCACCAGGGCGCGCTGGTGAGTCTGCAGGACCAGGGCGGCCGAGCGCAGGCGTAAGAAGCAGCTTCTCCAGTAGTGGGCTCGGTAGTGCTTCTGAATGGTGACCACGCTGGACAAGACTTTCTTGTAGTGCTTCCTGCAACAGAGGCATACAGAGACATATGGTATGAGGTGTGCGTGTGTGTGTGTGTGAGAGAGAGAGAGAGAGAGAGAGAGAGAGAGAGAGAGAGAGAGAGAGAGAGAGAGAGAGAGAGAGAGAGAGAGAGAGAGAGAGAGAGAGAGAGGGAGAACGAGTGAGTGTGTGTTGTGACGACACTGGATAAGACTTTCCTGTGCTTCCTGTGACAAAGGTCGCAAAAGGTCGCGATTAACAAGCACATAAACAGGTACAACATGCATCCATACACACACGCACACACACTCGCGCGCACACACATAAACGCACACACACACACACACACACACACACACACACACACACACACACACACACACACACACACACACACACACACACACACACACACACACACAAAGAACGGATATAATTACATACAGATTGTTCAAATCAAGGATATCCTTCCTTCACACACACACACACAGGCACACACACACACAGGCACACACACACACACACACACACACACACACACACACACACACACACACACACACACACACACACACACACACACACACACACACACACACACACACACACAGGCATACACATAGACGGACACATGCGTGCACGCAGGGAGTAGGATGGGGGAGAGTTGGTTGGATAGGGTTCACTCCCTCCACCCAGCTCCTAGCCAGGGAGATCCGATGCTGCTTTGCACAATCTGAAAGACAGCATGGGGCCCTACCA
>NC_085869.1:38605605-38608105 GCF_034702125.1 Engraulis encrasicolus
GTCAATTTTAAGTGGGTATACTGAAATCCCTGCAATTCAGAAGTGGGTATACTCTGTATACCTGCGTTCTACGTAGACTACACCACTGCAGTGAGGGAAGCTCATCTTTGCTGAGTGCGTGCGTACAGGCGCATGTGCGTGCCTGTGTGCTTGCATGTGTGTGTGTGTGTGTTTGTGTGTGTGTGTGTGTAGAGCTCTATGGTTTCTAGTGTCTGTGATCTGAGCAGGTAAGTCTTAGCCAAGACAGCCTTCCAGGAATCACACACACACACACACACACACACACACACACACACACACACACACACACACACACACACACACACACACACACACACACACACACACACACACACACGAACGCACGCAAACACACACATACGCACACGCACACACACACGCGCACGCGCACATTCACACACACACAATCACACACACAGATACACAGACACAGACACCCCCCCCCCACACACACACACACACACACACAAAGTCTGCAAAGGACAATAACGCTGTCATGACTGACAGATACAGGGAATAGAAGTGTTGAGTGGAGAGAGAGAGAGAGAGAGAGAGAGAGAGAGAGAGAGAGAGAGAGAGAGAGAGAGAGAGAGAGAGAGAGAGAGAGAGAGAGAGAGAGAGAGAGAGAGAGAGACAGAATTCCTCCTTCGTCGCAGAGGAGAGAGAGAGAGAGAGAAAGAGAAGGAGGGAGAGAGAGAGAGAGAGAGAGAGAGAGGGAGAGAGAGAGAGAGAGAGAAGGAGGGAGAGAGAGAGAGAGAGAGAGAAGGAGGGAGAGAGAGAGAGAGAGAGAAGGAGGGAGAGAGAGAGATAGAGAGAGAGAGAAAAAAAAGAGAGAGAGATATCCCTAGAGGTGTGTGTCCTGGACATTATGGTAATGAAGGTCGGCTTCCTTTATGAGACTTATAATGGCTGCATTAACCCCTTAGCCCTAAAGGCTCAGTTATGCTTCCTACTTGTGCCACAGAGTGAGCTTGACGCAGCCATGATGCAGTTAATTCTTGTTTATGCCCTGTTTTGAAGCACGGTCTGCGCGATGTCATTCCACGCTGAAACTGCCTTCAATACAAAGAGTAAACTAGACGTGTCGGTTGTTTTTTAGCGTCACAGACTCGACGAGAATGAAAATGAAACATTAAATCTTTATATCACGTGCATGTTTGATCGCACTGGCAGCCACAGTAGTAGTTTGGAACAAAGAAGTGGCTCATTTGTCGAGGACGAAGCGGAATGTTTCCTCGACCTCGGAACCACTGTTCAACTGTCCAAATAACTTCAGCGTCGTAACTTGCAAGCGCATGTGTTGTCTTCGGTTCGTGTAAATAAATCAAACAACAAAACACGGGCAACTTATTTAATGAAGAGCTCACAGTCCGTAGACCGACGAAGGTTAGAACAAGGAAGTAGCGCTTGTTCTCGACTCGAGGACAGAGCAGGCTGGTCGAGAGGACCAATCAGAGACCTATTTTCGCCCTTTCACGCCGTCGCTCCCTGCGTCGAGACACAATTTTGGGGAGGTGCCCCAGAGTACCTGCGTGATGGGGGGGGCTTCACTACGTTAACTGCGCGGCTCACTGCATCATGATGCAGTGACGCTGATCTCGAGGCATAAACCACCCTTAAGTCACTGTGTGTGTGTGTGTGTGTGTGTGTGTGTGTGTGTGTGTGTGTGTGTGTGTGTGTGTGTGTGTGTGTGTGTGTGTGTGTGTGTGTGTGTGTGTGTGTGTGTGTGTGTGTGTGTGTAATGTGTATGTGTGTGTGTGTCTGTTCATGTGTGTGTGTGCGCGCGCACGTGTGTATGTGCGTGCATGCGTGTGCACGTGTGTGTTTGAGTGTGTGTGAGACAGAGAGAGACAGACAGAGAGACAGACAGACACAGACATAAGATAAACCTGTGCTAGATGGTCAAACTGCATCCTCTGTTTGCTAGGTGACCAGAGAGGAGCTCTGTAACTTTATCTACCAACGGCAACCAGACACTATCAAGAACAAGATTTGCATAAACAAACATCAATGGTGGGCAGCCACACCCAGACCGATGCGTACTGTGGCTATAGGAGAGGACAGCGTGTCAACTTGCAGCAGAGCTAGATTTCATTTATTTACATTCTTATTTATTTATTAGCATGCTACAATGCTACACGGATCCATTGACTTTCACTAGCTTAGCGACATATTCCCTCTTTTAACTTGTCTTAAAGCAAGACAACGCTTAACATGAAAAATAAGACACTTTACCACCTTTATAAACCCTGGCCAACGATTTTAACTGTATTAAGCCCCAAAATAGTGGCATAGCCCTTTAAAATCAAAGGGTTTCAGGTTCGAATGTGGGGCATGCCGTGGCCTAATGTTATGCCACCTTGACCTCTCCCTAAAATCCTCCATCCATGGCTATAGTGGCCTTGACCACATTGCTCCAGGGACTGTAACCAATGCTCTGTAAATGACTGTAAGTCGCTTTGGATAAAAGCGTCAGATA
>NC_085869.1:38655605-38663105 GCF_034702125.1 Engraulis encrasicolus
TGTGAGTGCTTTTACACCTAGCACAGGTCCAGAGTTGTATAAAATAGAAGGACACGTACTCTTGAAATGAATTTACAACAATAGTGGTCTGATATTACACGTTTTTTTCCAACTTTGTAATAACATACTATTAGTGTTGAAATTACACTACAAGAAGTGCACTTCTACTTCTAATTTATACAACTCTGCACAGGTCTGCCTACAGAAGATGGAGGCTGCACTTGCCGTTTTCCAGTGCTGTTGCAACATTGCCGTGCCACCTCTAGCCTTATGCTCTAGCTCTATGGGTAGTGGAGGCTTGGACACAGAGAGCTAGCTAGCGAGGGTTTGTGACGACATGGGCACGTGTGGGGGCTTGAATACAGAGAGCTAGTGAGAGTTAGTGGACACAGGGAGCATACTTACACACACACACACACACACACACACACACACACACACACACACACACACACACACACATGAACACACACACACACACGAACACACACACACACACACATGAACACACACACACACACACACACACACACGCACACACACACACACACACACACACAAACACACACAGTTCGGACACAGAGGGCTAGTGAGGGTTTATGAGGACTTGGACACAGAGAGGTCACAAGGTCATCCTGACTGTTGTACCGGTCACCTGACCGTGGCAAAGCGGTATGCGGTTCCCTATCGCAGTGGACTGCGATCTAACACATGGGACGTGACGTATGCACGGATCCAATCGAAGCACTTTCTACTCACGCCGAATGGCTGAGAGGCTGTCAGTCATCCCCTGGGCCCGCCCTTAGGGCATAAATAGCTGGGTATGACGCAGCCTCGGCCTCTTTCAATACTTCGATAGAAGTGATCCGTCAAGCAACTACAACTTTATCTCAGATTCGAGTTTTCAACCGTGTGCTTCAACTCTTTCAAGCCGGTGAGTGGATTTTCTCTGGTCACAGGCTTTGGGTGCCACGAGTTGATTTTTGTTTCTTGTATTTGGCTATTAGCTTCTAGCTTGCAAGTTTGCTACTTCTGTTAGCTCTACTTGCTAGTGGTTGCTACATTAGCTAACTGGAGCATTCACTCGGTAGTTTTCTTTAGAATTCGGACCGATTGTGAGTGTTAACTGTTTCTCTGGTGTGTCTAGGATGTCGAGGCTGCTGTACCCGGAGTGCCCGCACAGCAGGGACAAAGGGGACCGGCACCGATTTTGCATTGTCTGTCTCGGCAGAGAGCACGCCGAGGCAGCGCTGTCGGGCGGTTCTACCTGCGAATATTGTGCGGAAATGACACTCGCTAAAATTACTAAGCGCTCGGCTTACTGGACTCGCAGAGAGGCGAGAGAAGCTGCTGCCCAGGCTGAGGAGATTCCCACAGCCGAAGGCAGCACAGATCACGATATGGAGGGGCATGACTGTCGCGAGCCCGCCACAGCCAACCCCGCTCCCACCTTGCCATCTGGCGGGAGTTCACGCCACGAGGCAGCAGGGGAGCTAGCTGCACCAGCCCCACATGCAAGAGTGAGGTCGCACCACGAGGCGGTGGAGTTACCGCGTGGCTTCCACGACCAGCCCCTGCCAGAGCTGGTATTTGGGCAAGAGTCGGAGGAACAGCCAGAGGACTTCAGTGATGCAGAGGGGTATTATTGTGAATATGAGGAGGAGGTGGTCGAAGAGTCCCGGGCATCCTCTCCTCCGGTAGGTTCGAGGACACTGGGTCTGCAGCTGCACGAGGTGGCTACCAGGGCAGCTAGCAAACTCGGCCTCCCTCTCCCCACCCCCCCCAGCACAGAGATGTCGTTGCTGGATGGGGAATACTACGCCGGGCCCCAAACACCGGCGCCCTGCCCAATCCCGTTTTTTCCAGAAGTGCACAGGGAGCTAGTCAAGACTTGGAGCAACCCCTATTCGGCCCGTGCCCCAGTCCCAGGCTTTGCTGCCTACATGCATATGGACCAGGCCAAGGAGTGTGGATATCTCTCCTTCCCACCGGTGGAGGATACGGTGGCGAGTTACTTGTCGCCCTCTTCACCTGCATTGCGCCTGGGCCGCAAACCTCTCCTACCGTCTCCAGTGGCCAGACTCCAGGCCACTCTCGCTGAAAAGTCCTACCTGGCGGCTGGACAAGCAGCATGCTCCATCAACACAGCGGCGTTGCTGCAGAGATATCAGGCCAAGCTACTCACGGAGCTGTCTAATACGCTGGATGCTGAGAGTGAGTTGGTGGTGGAACTGCGCAGGGCGACTGACCTGTCTCTCCGCCTCACGCGCTGTTCATCTCAGGCAGTGGGCCGTGCTATGGGGGCGGCAGTAGCAACACAGCGTTCTCTGTGGCTGTCCCTGGCACAGCTGTCGGAACGGGAGAAGGCCCCACTCCTAGATGCCCCGGTGAGTGCTGAAGGAGTGTTTGGTGATGCTGTGGGCACAATGACTGCTAAATTTGAGGTGGAGCAGAAAAGCCGGGAGGCTTTCATGGCCTGGATGCCACGCAGCAGAGGTGAACCCCGGGGCCCCCCGGGTGGACCAGCTCCAGCTCCTGGCATGAAGCGGGGGAGTGGATCCCGTTCTCCAGCTCTTCCAGCTAAGATGCCGGCAAGGAGAGGATGGCAGCGACACCCGTTTAGGCCGCCGCCCAGCCTCAGCCACAGGACCCACAGCCAGCACCCCAGCAGCAGCAGCAGAGAGCGCCGTTCGTCCCGCGCCAGACTACTGCCCGCCGTGGTGGTGCGAACAGGACGCGGACCTGAGGATCACGTCCTGAAGAGAGGGGGGGGGGAGGAGTTTTCCCCTCAGCGAAAAAGGACTGCCCGTTGCTCACATGCACCGCTCATGTCAAGCACGTTGTGCCAGTTTCCACAAGCACTACACACACAAACAGAAAATGTTTTGTCCCCCTCTCTGCATCCAATATTAAAACAGCATTCTCTCACCCATGTTTACCTAAACAGTGTGACAAGCTGCCCTCAGAGCTTGACCCCCTCCTTAGACGGTGCGGGAATAAAGCCGAATATAGACAAATTGACCATGAGCGGGGAAAACCCCGACCAATTGAGTCTAGATCAAAGATTAAAAGGTTTGGCGATGAGCGGGAGCGTCCCCGACCAATTAAAAGACTCCATGCCATGCCTAGAGGCATGCGTGGAAAACTGGCGCAAATGCGCACAGGCATCACCTTGGGTTTTGAAGACTGTCTCAGTGGGCTACACAATTCAGTTTGCTCGCCCCCCACCAAAATTCAGCGGGGTGATTCAAACAATAGTTCCGGAGGGTCAGGTCCCTTTCCTACAGGAGGAAATAGACTCCTTGTTGTTGAAAAAGGCAATAGAGATGGTGCCACAAGGGGAAGAAAACGCAGGCTTTTACAGCCGGTATTTTCTTGTCCCGAAAAAAGGCGGGGGATTTCGGCCAATCTTAGATTTAAGGAGGCTGAACAAATCACTCATGAAAAGGAAATTCAGGATGCTGACCAACCGCCAGCTCCTTCAATTTGTGAAACCAAACGACTGGTTTGTAACCATAGACCTGAAGGATGCATATTTTCACATAAAGGTGGTGCCAAGGCATCGAAAATTTCTCAGATTTGCATTCAGAGGGAAAGCATATCAGTTTTCGCGTCTCCCATTCGGTCTAGCCCTATCCCCTTTTCTGTTCACAAAGTGTCTGGAAGCGGCAGTCGCACCATTACGCCAGCAGGGGGTGCGCTTGTTCAACTTTCTAGACGACTGCCTTCTTTGCTGCCATTCGCAAGAGTTAGCTGCGCAGCAGGCCAGTCTTGTGCAGGCACACCTAGGCCAGTTGGGATTTGTGATAAACAGGAAGAAGTGTGTTCTCAAACCAAGTCAGACTTCACAGTTCCTAGGCATGACACTGAATTCTGTGACTATGACAGCTCACCTCTCTCAGGAGAGAGCAGCCGCAATCAAGACCATTGTGGCCCAATTCAGAATAGGCCAATGGGTGTCATCTCACCTTTGCCAGAGGCTGCTGGGAATGATGGCAGCAGCAGCAGTCTCCCTGCCAATGGGGCTACTGCGCATGCGGCCTTTTCAAATGTGGTACCTGTCTCTGAAGCTCAACCCCTCCAAAGACAAATACCGCAAAATAGTAGTGAATTCAAAGTGCAGGAAGGCCCTCACAATATGGAGATCCTCCCAATTTCTCAGTGCGGGAGCGTCTCTGGGCATAGTGACGCACCGAGTGGTGATTACGACTGACGCGTCTACAACTGGTTGGGGGGCAGTCTGCAACGGGAGATCGGTGAACGGTCGTTGGTCTGCAGCCCAGGCCAAAGCTCATATAAATGTGTTGGAGCTGCAGACAGTGTTTCTAGCCCTACGGTATTTTTTGTCAGTGGTGAAAGGCCATCATGTTCTGGTGAGGACCGACAACACCACGGCCATGGCATACATAAATCGCCAGGGGGGCGTGCGCTCCCTGGCTTTACACCGGTTGGCGAACAGTTTACTGCTATGGGCAGCAGATCACTTGTTGTCTCTCAGAGCAGTTCATATTCCAGGTCACCTCAACTGTGGAGCGGACCTACTCTCAAGGGGCAACCCGCAGGCAGCAGACTGGCGCCTCCATCCTCTGGTGGTCGATCAGGTATGGCGGCGGTTCTACAAAGCCGAAGTGGACCTGTTTGCCACGAGACAGAACACACACTGTCAGCTTTGGTTCTCTCTGGGGGGAGACAACCCACCTCTGGGGGTGGACGCACTGGCACATCCGTGGCCGGGTGGACGTCTTTATGCATTTCCTCCAGTGCCTCTAATTCCTCAGGTGCTGAGCAGAGTCATGGAGGAGAGGAGAGAACTGTTGTTAATAGCCCCCCTGTGGCCGAACCGGCCATGGGTCGCAGAGTTGAACAGGATGTCAGTACAGCCGCCGTGGGAGTTGCCCTCACGGAGGGACCTGCTGTCACAGGCGGGAGGATCCATATGGCACCCCCGGCCGGAGCTGTGGCAGCTCAGGGCCTGGCACCTGAAAGGGGAAGGCTGTTAGCATCAGGACTATCTGAGGCAGTAGTCAATACTATTCAGAGTGCTAGGGCTCCATCAACTCGCTCTCTCTATACGCTGAAATGGCGTTTATTCGAGCAGTGGTGTATCTCACGGGGTCATGACCCCATCAACTGTGCTGTAGGTGTCATATTAGATTTTTTGCAGCACATGTTTGATGATGGTAAGGCTGCCTCTACACTAAAGGTGTATGTGGCAGCTATCTCTGCTTGTCATGTGGGCATAGGTGGTGCAACACCTGGTAACCACCCTCTGGTGTCACGATTTATGGCTGGAGTAAGACGGCTCAGGGCCCCTCACAAACAGCTGGTGCCCTCATGGGATCTGTTAGTAGTGTTACGTGCTCTTACTGGGCCTCCCTTTGAGCCCCTGAGTGAGGTGGACATGAAGCTTGTTTCCCTAAAGACGGCTTTCTTGCTGGCCCTGGTGTCAGCAAAACGCATAGGTGATATTCAAGCTCTCTCAGTGAGCTCGACTTGTATGCAGTTCTCCGGAGCAGGTGATAAGGTCATTATGCGTCCAAATGCCGCATACACGCCCAAAGGTAGTATCTACTCCCTTCCGTAATCAAGTCATTGAGTTAGTCAGTTTCTCACCTCCTCCCTTTGCATCAGCAGAGGAGGAGCAGTTGAACAAACTGTGCCCGGTGCGGGCTCTGCGTTGCTATGTGGAGCGCACCAGGTCTTTCAGGCAGTCTGATCAGTTATTTGTGTGTTTTGGCACTCAGGCTAAGGGTAGGCCACTGTCAAAACCAAGCCTATCACGCTGGATAGTGGAAACCATTGAGCTGGCTTACAGCAGCCAGTCTCTGGAAGCTCCAGAGGGACTGCGCGCTCATTCGACTCGAGGAGTCTCTTCTTCTTGGGCCTTACTGAAGGGTGTCTCCATAGAAGAGATATGCAGAGCAGCCAGTTGGAATTCTCATCACACATTCATTCGTTATTACATGTTAGATGTGAGTGAGCCTAGTTTTCTGCAGGGTGTTCTGGGAGCAGTGAACCTGTGATTACCCAGATTTACAACCCTTTTTGGAAGTGTAACAAATGCATAACATGTTGGTCTCTAATGTGCTTAATCACCACATATTATCCCTGCATTTACCCCTATCAATAATAAGCCCATAAGGTGGGTGCTTAGGCCTCCACTGTAATTCACGCGTGATGGGATACGGTCCCATGTGTTAGATCGCAGTCCACTGCGATAGGGAACGTCTGGGTCATGACTATGACCACGGTTCCCTTAGCAGGGACCAGATCTAACACTGCGTTGCGATTACAGTGCCTTGCTGGGCATAATGCTCAGTATTGAAAGAGGCCGAGGCTGCGTCATACCCAGCTATTTATGCCCTAAGGGCGGGCCCAGGGGATGACTGACAGCCTCTCAGCCATTCGGCGTGAGTAGAAAGTGCTTCGATTGGATCCGTGCATACGTCACGTCCCATGTGTTAGATCTGGTCCCTGCTAAGGGAACCGTGGTCATAGTCATGACCCAGACGTTACTGATTAGGTTACCGTGACCAGACTAGCTGGACACAGAGGGGAAGTGGACACAAGGACTCATCAGCTTAGAGTCAGCAAGGCACAAATGAGAAATCTCTGCCAAAAGCTAGATGGTACAGAGCTAGCTGGACACCAAAGACAAGCACAGTGAAGACACTAGCCTCATCAATAGTATTACAACTTCTATCGCTGTACAATAGAAAGCATTTTAACTGGTAATTTCACAGCCTGGTATGGTAACACCACTGCCCAAGACAGGAGAGACCTCCAGTGAGTCATCAAATCTGCTCAACGGACAATCAAATCAGATCTACCCAACATCCAGGATCTTTACAATCAGCGGTGTCTGAGGAGGGCCAAACGAATTATAGCTGATCCGCACCACCCCAGCTACACACACTTCACCCTTCTACCATCTGCCCGGAGATACAGGTGCTTACGTGCTCACACCAGCCGACTCAGGGACAGCTTCTTCCCTCAATGTATCAGACTGTTGAATTCAAAAACACCAACATAGGAAGGAATCCACTCATCACATCTCCCCTTTCTCCAACCTGCCATTTTTTTTTTTAATTTTTTTTTTAAATGCAGCTTTCAACTTTTTAAATAAATATTTTTTCCTACTTTTTTTGCCTTTTTAACATTCTTTTTAACATTTTTTGGAACTCCCAGAGCAGGGAAGCTTTTCATTGTATATATATGGTTCATATATATACACATGACAAATAAAATATCTTTTATCTTGTATCTTGTATTGCGGCTAGCAGATACAACTCACCAAATGTTTAGAAGCCGCGGTGGGCTATGCATGGGCAAACAATTGTCTTATATACACACTCAAAGATCCAATGAACTTATTCCTGATTCTGTGGTTTATTGCTCTCCACTTCATTCAGACCCCAACACTCTTTCCAAGTACAAGGTAGATCAAAACAAAATGCAAATGTTCAAAGTGTGAGATGCGGTACACAAAAGACTAGCCGT
>NC_085869.1:38668105-38670605 GCF_034702125.1 Engraulis encrasicolus
TGTGTTTTACTGTAACACAGAAGAGAAATAGATGAAATGTAGCCTACAGATGTCATGTCTGCTCTGTTCCTCCGTGCGCGAGGATTCCCAGATTCACGCTCCCATCTCATTACACTCCCATTTCATCTCGCTCCCACTAGCCAGACTAACGGTACCACCGCCATATTACGGAGCCAGTTATCTTGTTGATGTTAGTTTTTTGTTTCTAACCCTAACCTTAACCCTAACCCTAAACCTAACCCTAACCTTAACCCTAACCTAACCCTAACCCTAACCCTAAACCTAAACCTAACCCTAAATTGCTTGTATGTGGCAGTATATGATAATACGTGAAATATAATCGGGTGGGGACCGCAAGTCCGGGAGTGATAGAAACACCGGGGACCGCACGTCCGGGAGCGAACTCCGTTGGGAGTCTCAGTCTGTATGCCGTGCGCGAGAGAGGAGAGGAGAGGAATAGGATACACATCTGCACGCGCCCAGTGACCTCCGACACCGTCAACCGTCACATCCACACAAGCACAAGCCACCCAAGACTCTACCGAAAACTATCTCGCCACGCCAGCATCTAGGTCATCATCTCCGCTTTTTAGCCTGGCGAACAATACCGTGCCTCCTGCCTGGAGGTGCGCTGCGCCCGTGCCTGCCGCCCTAGCCTATATTTGCTGACTGCGAAAGTTTAGGGAAAACGCGTGTAGGGCAAGACTACGGCGCAACTCCCATCGGAGCCTGCCGTCACAGCACAGCAGCACAATAGCCCGAGAAGAGAAAAGGAGCCCGATAGAGACACCGACTGACTCACTCGATGGAGGAACGGACGCGACCACAAAACACCCGCAGCCTGAACACCGAAGTACTACTGTAACCGAACCACTTCATAGCCCCCGGCCCCGGGTCTGTGTTAAGATGATATCATAATTACAGGGTTCAATCTCGCAGCGCAAAGCCGAACAAGGGGAGGGGAGGAGGGGGACAAGTGAGTGGGGACGTTCGCCCCTTCTACCTACCTCAACAAAGAAAGCATCCATCTCCGAACGCCCTTCTCCCCTACGGGGCTGTCACTCCGGGTTCCTCGATACCCAAAAAACAATGTCTTTGTGTGTGCGTGTGTACGGTATGAGTGTGTGTGTGTGCGGAAAGCACACAGGAGCTCAAGCGTCCCGGGCTTGGACGTCTTCCATTCGGGGGATAATTAAAGGCGGTGAGAAGTTCCCATGGCACACACGCAGGCAGGCTGCAGGCTCGCACAAAACAACAAAAAAGCCCAGTAAATCCCTCTTAAGAAACTTTGTTTCGCTATTAATCGCCTTTCCGTGGCTGCAAAAAGTACAATAATAGGCGAAAACAGTGTTGGGCACGAATCGCTTGGCGAGACCGATGCCGTTCCAATGTAACGGAGGCAGCTAGCCGTCCCGAGGTCACCGTTGGTCTGTCCTGCGTCGCGCGTGGCTGTGTGTATCTTTGTGTAGAATGTGGAATCAATGGGACCGGCACGGCGCGTGGGGGAGGAGCTAAATCAGACGCCCTGCCCTAAAACGGCACTCCCTTTCAGGAAACCACCCTGTCCGCCACACACACACACATAGGCCTACACACACATAGACACTATATGCTAATGAGCCCATTGCCTCGCCTCGTCATGACGCATATGATAGTGACTCAGGTCTAGTTTGTTTGAATAGTCTGACTAAACTGGCTGGACTGGTTAACAGGAAAGCAACGGTTCTGACTATCTAGTCATCCATCCATCCATCCATCCGCTCCCGTGAGAAAGAATGAGGGACGGAACGGCAGAGAGAGGAGGTGATGGAGGTAGTCACCCCCCGGCTGTGCCTCCCGTTAGGGGATGCAGGCAAGAGACGGGGGTCGGGCCGGTGTCTGATCGCTGAAACAGATGGGTTACCTTTTCCACAGATTACGGGCAGCAGGAAGAGAAGCTGAGCAGTGTAAGAGGCAAGGACAAAGACAGGAAGAGACTCCCCCTCCAAAAAGAGCTCAAAAAACCAGAAGAAAGAACAAGTTAAGGCGAACAGGCATGCCCATTTTAATAGGCTACCCAATCACTAATATTTAGAAAGCACATTCAATCAAAGACAGCCTATTTTGTAGCCTAATAATCATGTTAATAGCCTAATACCACAAACACAGTAATTTTGTTTGAAGCCAACAAATTGAAGCATTCTGAGTGTGTGTATGTGTGTGTGTGTGTGTGTGTGTGTGGGGGGGGTATTGTTATTGTTATTGTTTAACAGTGTCAGTTACACAGTGTATCAGTGCCACTTGGTTAGATGTCAGTTAAATTGTAAGAACTGAAAGAGGAAAGAGAGGAAGAGGGACCCCCTCCCCCCCCAAAAAAAACCCAAAAACAAAACAACAACAACACCACCAACAACAAAAACAGAACAACAAGAAGAAAGAACAAAGGAGCAGACATGTAGCCTATTTAAGTGTGTGTTATATAGCAATTACAATTAATCAGAATGCACATTCTGCAAGACAT
>NC_085869.1:38675605-38680605 GCF_034702125.1 Engraulis encrasicolus
CACACGCGCGCGCGCACGCGCACACGCACGCACACACACACACACACACACACACACACACACACACACACACACACACACACACACACACACACACATTCATCATGGTACAATCCACATTTGGCTTAAAGGAGTCTTTTACAGCACTAGAACTAATCTATTCATAATGTTCCGAGGATAAAGGTGGAACCTATGTTTCCATATGAAGAGGCTCCCAATGATTGAACTGAATTTTGTGAATTGTTTGGCCCTTCTTTTTGACAGATCTGTTGACCACACATACACAGTTTATGTACACAGCCCAGACTACTAAAACTGAGCACAGTTACAGGTACTTTACAGGAGTAATTGCAGCTGTTTAGAGCAGTGGTTAGTATGTCGGAAGCTTTGTCGAGTAGCAGACATCCATAATGAATCAAACATCTAATTTCTAAAATGATAACACACACACACACACACACACACACACACACACACACACACACACACACACACACACACACACACACACACACACACACACACACACACACACACAAGCACACACACACAAACTGCAAGCAGGGCTCTAAATTCACTTTTTTTTGTCATCACTAGCCAAAATGGCTAGTAGGTGTTAATCTTACCAGCCAAACACACACTCACTAATGGGACAAAGTGGCTAGTATGTTTTCTTTTTCTACCAGCCAAACTGAATTTTCATTTTCAATTAGCCAATGGGCAGGTGTTAATTTAGAGCCCAGACTGCAAGCATATTTTTGTCCTCGTCCCTTCCCTTCCCGAGACATCATAGATGCAAATACTGTCCATGTCCATGTACATTCTTTGTTCGTCCATTTGTCAAGGCGGACATTACTCCACTTCTATGCGAGATCAACGCCAAACCTTTACAATTGCATTAACGGACAAATGTCCGCCTGTACAGTTTTATGAATAGAGAAATGTCCACCATTACAATTTTGATGAATGGGCAAATGTCTCGTTGGGCAATTGTCCGTGTACCCTCGTCCATGGGTTCCCAAACTTTACCATGACAAAACCCCTCATTTACCAATATATTCCAGCCAAAAAACAGGGAATGGCGGGTCTTTGAATTAACCTATATAAAGTTAATAGATGCAAAACGATTCATTAACATTCCTTGAGTAAACATGATTTCATCAAATAAGGATAATGTGTTCTTGGAGACTGCTGAATTTGCATGTTTCTAATGCTTTGAATGAACATGATTAAGTTGTGTCTGGGGTGGCCTCCAGTCCTGAGGTGGCGCTAGTGCACCACTTTCTAAAACAAGAAGAAGCCGGAAAGTTTCAGAGCCAGAGAGCCGTTCGCCTCAGTCAGCTCGGTCCTACTCTTCAGTCTCATCTCGCTGGAATAGTGTTGTCATGTGTGAAGATCTACACGAAATTGAGTAAGTAACTGAATTACTTTCATTTATTGTGGGCGATGTAGAACTGCTCTTGTGTCTTTTGTGTGTGGAAGCTGAGCCAAAGGTGAAGTTAGACTCTACTACATTTACCCACGCAGTGCTCTTTGCTTAGTAACAGGTGCACTGCAAACACATGCAGTTGGCTATGCATCATGTTAATTTCGAAAAGAATGGAAAATATGTACATTTAGGATATTCAAAGGATGTAGTAAAAACTGCTACTGTACAACAATCTAGCAGGTCATCTTCAGTTAATAGCTATATTTGCGCGGGAGGGTCTGATCCGTTAATGGGGGAGGGGTGGTGGGGGTGCACAGCGAACTAGAACTTCATCGAACACGTTGCATGCTCACGAGAACAGAGGGCTGGCGTCGTTTCGGTGTGTTCATTTTAAGCCAAGTATTCTATTTTTAAAGTTTTTTTTGTTTTTTGACCCAACCCAGGTGTTTAATGCACACATGCACTTGTGGTCTTAACCGAAGATTAATCAAATGTAAGCTTTCCTGCACACGAAGTCAAAGAACAACCGACCTAGATAGAGTGCATATAACCTGAATTTAAACTTTGCACAGGGAATTGGATGAAACATGTGGCAATGGTATCCTATTTATTGAAGTGCATAGCACTTTTTTTTTTACTTGCACTTATGGTGCGTGTGTGGCTTTCCCTAATGTTTATGATTTGTCAATCCTTTGGGCTCTTTATGTCTTTTCAGATCAGTGCTGAATTCAAAATAATCACCACAGTTCCCCTGCAATCCACGCAACTGTTGCTGAATTGGCTGATGTAAGTTTTCTGTCTTTTTCGCCTGTCTACTTGATGGTTCCTGAGCAGAAAGCCTTTAACTATTGAGTTACACCCCTGCATGTTAAAACCCCATAGAGAGGATCATGATCTGCCTTAGTAGTCATGGTACCAGTACATTCATATGCATGTTTCTTTTGGTGGCAGTCAGCTTCCCAATGTTGATGCCATTCATAGAATCCCAAAACAAATCAGTACCACCACCATTTTTGACCGTAAACATGGGACTGTTTTCTTTATACTTCTCCCTTGGCTACTATCACACATGCTTGAAACAATCTAAAGCAAATGTGTTCATCATGGTTTCATCAGAGACAAACAGACTTCAGATATGGATTGCTGGAACCATGTCCTCTGGTCTGATGACACCAACATGAACACATTTTTTCGGATGGTGTCAAGCATGTGTGGTGTTTACCAAGTGAGTAGTACAAAGTAAACTGTCCCATGCTCATGGTCAAGTAGTGGTAGTGGGACAGACATGATTTTAGGCTGGATGCATGAAGTCAATATTGGAAATCTGAATTTCACCAACATGTACCATGACAATTGAAGCAGATCATGATACAGTCTGCGATTTTAAAGGTGCAGAGAGTGATTTTTTTAAGTAGTTTATTTACAGAACTCATGCTGCACAGGTTACAAATGTTCTCCTTTTTCTTTCTTTCTTTCTTTCTTTCTTTCTTTCTTTCTTTCTTTCTTTCTTTCTTTCTTTCTTTCTTTCTTTCTTTAAGTTGTACAAGATGCACCATTTCTGAGGACTTCTGGCACAGTGGCCTGCACTGTTCAAAGTTCTCATGGTAAGACATTCAATTCAGATTGTCTTTAATGTTTTTATTTGTGAATTACAGCGTTTTATCTCCTTTCTTGAATGTGTGTGTGGCTTTCTCCTAATGTTAATGATTTGATCGTTAAATCCTTTGGGCTCTTTATGTCTTTTCAGATCAGTGCTGAATTGAAAAGAATCACCAGTCCCACTGCAATTGCCTGCACTGTTCGAAGTCCACAAGGTAAAGCATTCACTTTGGCCACAACCCTACCCAGTACACCTTAACAACTTGACTCCTGCTTTAAATTAGCTGTTGGGGGTGACTAAATATTCCAGTGGTATAAGGAGCTGCTTCTCAATTTTTTGTATTTAAATTTTGTCGTACTCTGACTAGTGAATATTAGATCAGAGTCGACAGAGTGCACCAGCTGTCTTACGCTTTTCATTATATTGCCCGTTGTATGTCTGCCTAGAATATTGCATGTTTTATTTTTAATCATAAGTTATCAATGAAACTTATTGAGATGGGGAAAACTGTAAGAACTTCTTATTTCAGCCCCTTGACAGACAAGCCCTGCATGCCATATTACTGCACGCATGCACAAAGAGCAATGCAGTAGACTTTTCCTTCAAAGTCTCCTCGCAAGGAACAGTATATACCGTACCTGTATATGCATAATGAAACTTGTTCTTCTCTTAATTGAGACGAGCTGACTCTTACATCTCTGTCTCCGTCTAAAACACCTTAAACAGAGGATTGGCATCACTGGTTGTCTACTACAAGCTCCTTGTAGGTCCCAGCCAAGGAGACACAGTAGACCTGGGGTGTTGTTCCATATGAGAGTGAGCTTTTTCATTGGCCTGGGCCCACTGGTATTCCTGTGACACACCAAGTTTCATGTCAAAGTCTTGTCATGCTATGCAATGATCTTGCAGGCCACATAAAATTACTTCATGGGTCACAATTGGCCCTGGGTTTGAGTTTGACATCCCTGCAGAATGAAGGCAACTACACAGCTTTGGCTCTGGTATTTGACGACTTCAGGCCAATTCACACCAGCGTTAAATCATCATCCAGGTCCCACATCAGAATTAGAACTGAGGAAATCTTGACAGTGGAACAGAGGACATGCTTTGGACTTTGCAGTAACCTACTGCCCAGCTTAATGTTGATTTATTTGTTAATTCAAATGGCTTGGTTAATTTGTGTTTATTTACTTTTGTCTGTGTTGAATAGGTCATGGATGAAGTTGCTGTAGACGAAGCAATTGAAGACATCACAATTGGAATCTGCTCTGACAGAAGATTGGGCATCCCACCCTTTGGACATTGTCAGTTTTAGTGTATGTCTGTCACACACGTGACACCCAATCGGAAAGGACTCTTTTTTTTTCAGCAACTAAAAAACAGCAGTTATTTTTGTTTCTTTAAGTGAAATGTACCTTTTTTCTAGAGATCTATTTGCTTGTATGCACTTCCAGCTCCTTGCTGGTTTAAGAATAGCACTTGAGTGTGCATATGTTTTGTACGTACTGTGTTGATTTTGACCCAAACTAAAGACAAACAAAATACCAAAACTAGACTTAAATAAGACTGGGTAATGACACAAATGTGGTCACCAAAGAGGACAACCAAATGAATGGTGGACTGCCAGATGCACGCGCACATGCATACAGTATACGCGCATGAACGCACACACGCACACCTACAAGTGTGGACTAATGCACTTAGTCAATGAGCTAAAATAACTGTATGTAGAGTGAATTTTATTTGTGCCCGATGTGTTCACATGAATGCTAATCCAGCCAGAGAGCACTTTTTCACAGCAACCAAACAAATTATTTTCTTAAAGGTGCACTGTGTAGGATGGTGACCAGAGTAGGCAACTATGCTGCACATTGAAACGGTGCTGCCTATTACCAACTGTGTCCTTTTCATGAATATTACGAAAATCTATAAATGTATTAAGAAAATGTTTACTAAAAATCTGTATTTCTA
>NC_085869.1:38685605-38743105 GCF_034702125.1 Engraulis encrasicolus
ATCACTCCACTCACGCCCTTAATAGAAGGCTCCCGTACCGTTTCGCTTGTCCTCGAGGCTATTTTCATTTCGATTCAGCTTTAGGATCTCGCCATGTCTGGGCAGCTGGCTTCGGCGTCTTCATTACACTTGAGTGGTTTCGCCGGTGCTACGTTTTTCCTCTCTATCACTAAGCGCTCTGTCCTACTATCACGTCGACTTCTGGTTCGGACGCCCGCAGGGATAGTAGATTTAGGAAGGTTGGCAGCGCTGCTTTCTGTGATCACATGTGCGTAAGTAAGCGAGGCTTGCCTCTCATCGTCGCTTAATATGTATTGCTTTCATCAACCTAGGCTATAGGTTCTCAGTTTATAGTCATGCGTTTACTTTCTTCTTCTTTGTCTCGTTTCCCGTTGCCGCTGTTTTTTCTCCCCTCTGACTGCTTAAGTTAAATTGTGGAGTGCTCCCTGTAACGACTTACTAGTCGCGTTGCGTCCTCCTTGCCGACCTAGAAATATTCATAACTGACTCTTATGGTTGTCGTTTGACTGATCGCTCGTGCACTGGTCTGTAGCCTTCGTGGCGTGGTGGCAATGTGTTATGCGTCACGGTGCGTTATGTGTAGCTACTAGAGTCGACGTTCGCCCTCTATTTTAGTCATGCAATTCACTCACGGGGCTCTCGTTCCTAAGGATCGGCTCGTCATCTCTATGGGAGCGGCTCATTGTTGACCTGCTACATTTTGTGTAATCCGTGTAGGCCTACTTATCTGTTCTGGTGAGGTTGCCCATGCGGAGTCTCTGGAGTAGTGCTGGTGGAGTTATTCGCTGGCGCAGTGGCATTGGACCTATCTGGTTAAATGATGTGAACCAACTGGCTATATCTACAGAATGATTTTATTTACTGCAGGCATGATCTTAGAGGGTCGGATTTTCCTCCTAGTTTTTATTTTCAGCTATTTATTGTCTTGACTTTGATTTATTGCTATTTTAGTTTGGCGATACCGTATCGCATGTTAATTCTTGTGCTTTTGTGTTTTTCTGTTGCCTTCACATCATATCGCGGTTGTTAGGCCTTCACGGCCCTCAGTCCTTCTATTTAGACCTGGCTGCTGGCTCTTTGGTCAACTGCCTTCTTTGCTTTATTCTCGAAAAAACTTTTGCATAACTAGAGGTTTAGATCTATCATTTTCAGATGTGGGTACTCTGGCTCCTAGGTAAATTACTTTAAATGTTCATAGCCGTGGCTATAGCACGCTCTGCTTTTCGCTCACGATTCAGAGATTTTGTGCCGTGGTTTCGCATGCCAGCACCCACGTTTCTCTCTCTCCGTGTGGCATGCTAATTAGCTCTGCCCATTGCCGGGACTCAGTATGCTTCTGCGCAGTAGCCTAATCTGTGGGATTAACCACGCATTAAAAAGATGTGTTGATAATGGCCATGTTCTTTCGTTCTAGGTTCACTACTGGCGATTGCACGCTGCATGTTCCGAGTACTCAGCTGTCAGAATTATCGCATCCACGTTTTCAGCTGGAGCCCTTTCCACCAACGATGCATAGTATAGTATCTGTCCCTCTCTTTCCTCCGTCTCATAGGTTAATTCAATCAGCACTGCGCCGCTGCCTGGAGAACCGCGCGACTCCGCTTTAACTGCTTGGTGGTGCATGGCTTCCCGTGGCTCACTTAGTTGTTGTCATGCAAATGGGCCCGGGATTCTTTTGGGGGTATCAACATGCCGTACAAAGCATTAACTAGCTACACCCTTGTCTACATTTTAAGGGCGCACCTATTTAAGTGCATTTTATTTCAAATTATTGCAATTGCTTAACATATGATCGCTTTTTCTTTCACGTGCCAAGCATGACTCTACTACTCCTCGTACAGTGAGTCATCCATCTGAAGTAGGAGGACGAAATTGATGAATTGACTAAATTTGATACGAGTATCCAACCCTTTAACCATGCACAAGTTCCAGTTAACCTCTCTGCTCTCGTAGGCATGCCCAGGCCATCTACTGCACCAATGAATCAACCGTTGCAATTTGTTCTCGCTGCTAATTTCACCCGTTCTCTGTTATCTCGTGGCTGTCTCATTCTCCTCTCTGTGTACATGCTGCATTCCAGTTCTGTTAGCAAACCACAACGTCTGCCTAGTCGTGGCAAGGAAAGGAAATGCTTGCCTAGCTATGGCAAACTCTCATTGTCGCTGACTGTAAACTCTATCCTTCCGTTCCAGGTGCTCAGATGGTCATGCTCGCCCACACGTCGGGGCCCATCGCTGCCCATGTGCCTTTCCTTGTGTAACCCCACTACACCACTACTATAATGGGTTACAAGAATTATAAGTATTATTCTACAGGAGGGAGTTAGAAGGAGAGGAACGGGAGAGGAAATATCCTTGGGCCTAGAGACTATAGGTTCGCTACTGGAGAAGCAAATGATCTGACAAACAACAGTCGATATACAAGAAAACAATTACAGTATTTATTCATCAATAATGAGGTGGTTAAGTTCAAGTATTCAGCTTGTAGCTGTATTAAAATACCCAAAACAATAACATAATAAATAGTGAAAATAATTAAATAAAACCAGAGCTCTGTAAAACAATAAAATGGCCAATGTCCACAAAGATTAAAAGGGAAAACTGGATTGTCCGTGGAGGGGGAAATAAATAAAATAATAAGGAGGGAAATAGTCCGAGGGAGTGTCGAGTGTATTTGTATCAATGTATGTGACGCTTATCTGGGGAAAGGCAGGGGGTCCAGTCTTCAGGGTTCAGTCGCTGGTCAGGGACGTCGTTCACGGGGTAGGCTCGCCATCAGGTTCAGGGTTCAATCAGGGTTCAGGGTTCAAGCGTACTTAAAAAAACCAATCTGCATACAGCAGTGATAAAAATCAACAATCAGTCTTCATCATACAATAACTGCTGCTTATGGCAACATCATATGGGCCGCGGCTACGCGGGCCCATTCTAAAAACCATCCAACAATTCCTTGCTGGTCGCGAGGATTTCATTTCAACGTCCGTTTAACTGATTCATATATGAATTACATGAAAAGATACAAAAATATAACAAAATACAACAAAATGTATCGCCACAAGAGACTTAGGGGTTCATAACTTGACTCGAATTGCCTTTGAATATCACAGTCAAGTACTAGGGATACAGCAAAGTTATAATACAAATCTTATCAACATTACTGTACTTTTATCGTCTTCTATTCACAAAATAATAGAAGTGCTACTTACAGTTATCTTCCTAAATAATACAATACAATATCAGTATCTTATAAATATGGAAACAACGTGTCATTCATTACATGACAGTCTAAAAGCTCCGATTGTTTTTTTTTATAAATGGCTAAATGTTATTAGCGAAATGCTAATAACAACTCACCGGAGTTTCGCGTTTGAAATCAAAAGTCTTCAAATCCAAAAATAGAGAAAAGGTCCGAAGGGGAAAGTTGATAGCGGTAGATAGTAAAAGAAGTGTGGGAAATTGAAAGAAGGTGGAAGTGTGAAAGATGAAAGATCAATTCATGAAAGTTCAGAGAATCAAAAAGCGTGGAGGTCTCAGTCAAGAATCAAGAGAAGTGAAAGTCGTTAAACAAAGTGGTCGCCTAGCAACGGGCCGACCGCGAGCTGCACAGCTGGAGCAGCTCTACGTCTATGTCTGCGTGTGTGTTGTGCATGTTGTGCACTGTTGTGTATGCATGCTGTGTGTGTATGCTGTGTGTCTGGTAACAAACCAGAGGTGGGTTACACGCTCCCCCCCTAAATTACCTTGAGTCCCTTCAAGGGTTCTAAAAGCTTTTGCGAGTTACACTCTCCCCCCTTAAAGTTACATTGAGTCCCTTCAAGGGTTCTAATGGCTTTTGCACTAAAAGCTAGATTCTAAGGAGCGAGTGATTATCTAACTCGTTAAAGGAGGTTAGGGCTGTACTAAAACTGTCTAAAAGGTTGTGAGCAAACAAGATCAGGGGGTTTCCTAAGTGGGAGTACTGAAGGCGGCTGGGAGCTCTCCGCATTCTCTCTGATCTCCTGGGAAGATCATCAGAAGGCACGTCATCATCTGGCACATCTTGCGTTGCGTCATCTGCCACTTCATTGTGTTCAGGTACTCTCAACGACTCTCTCTCCAGGTCTTCCTCCCGAGGCTCATTTTCCATGGCATTGTGATGTTCTGGTAATGCAGTTTCAATGATCTCTGTTGTTTGAGGCTTCACTCCATGGTCAATGGAAAGAGCAGCAGTAAGAGGGCCTGGATCCTTGACGGCAGCAGGATGGCCAGGACCTTCAGCAGCAGCAGCACGGACTGGGCGTTGGGTGGTTGCAGCAGGATGGCCAGGACCTTCAGCAGCAGAAGCACGGACTGGGCGCTGGGTGGTTGCAGCAGGATGGACGGGACCTTCAGCAGCAGCAGCATGGACTGGGCGCTGGGTGGTTGCAGCAGGATGGACAGGACCTTCAGCAGCAGAAGCACGGACTGGGCGGTGGGTGGTTGCAGCAGGATGGCCGGGACCTTCAGCAGCAGAAGCACGGACTGGGCGCTGGGTGGTTGCAGCAGGATGGCCAGGACCTTCAGCAGCAGCAGCACGGGCTGGGCGCTGGGTGGTTGCAGCAGGATGGCCAGGACCTTCAGCAGCAGAAGCACGGACTGGGTGCTGGGTGGTTGCAGCAGGATGGACAGGACCTTCAGCAGCAGAAGCATGGACTGGGCGCTGGGTGGTTGCAGCAGGATGGCCAGGACCTTCAGCAGCAGAAGCAAGGACTGGGCGCTGGGTGGTTGCAGCAGCGACATCAAGCACCTTGAGGCGTCTCTCAGGGGTGGCGGATGGCTGGAAGGAGCAGCTCGCCGAATCATCCGCTGAGTCAGAACTCACTTCTGGAGCTGGAGGTTGACTCTGTCGGGTTCGTGAGCAGCGGGGTCTCGGCTTCACTGGCTCGTCACACGACGAATCGTCATCTGAATCACGGCTCTCCTCTGGAGCTGGAAGTTGACTCCGTCGTGTTCGTGGCCGCCGAGGTCCCGACTTTACTGGCTCGTCTTCCTCAGGCTCACACAGGTTACCACAAGGCAGCAGGAGATCTCTATGTAGAGTACGTGTTGGGCCATCCTGGCCCACAGGACACACCGTGTAGACTGGCAGCTCTCCTGCTCTCTTCTGTATGAAATACACATTGGGCTCCCATCGATCAGCAAGTTTATGCCTGTTACGAAGTCTGAGGTTACGGACAAGAACTCGATCTCCGACTTCCAGACACGACTCTCTAACTTTTAAATCAAATCTCTTTTTGTTCTTGTCAGCTACTTTCTTAGCATTGGTGATGGCTATGTTGTAGCTTTCTTTCAAGTAGGACTTCAAACTTTTAACGTACTGGGAGTGAGTCTTGTGAGCGGACTTCTTAGCAGGCAAACAGAATGCAATGTCTACAGGGAGCCTTGGTTGGCGCCCAAACATCAATTCGTATGGGCTAAACCCGGTCACCTCATTCTTAGTGCAATTATAAGCATGTGTCAGGGGTTTCACATAGTCACGCCAGTGACTTTTCTTCTTGTCTGTCAGGGTACCTAACATACTTAAAAGAGTTCGGTTAAAACGCTCAACTGGGTTCCCCCTAGGGTGATATGGACTGGTGCGTACTTTGGTGATACCAGCAAGGACACACAATTCTTTGATGAGTTGGGATTCAAAGTCCCTGCCCTGGTCACTCAGTAGGCGTTCAGGAAACCCGTAATGCACTAGAAACTGTTCCCAGAGTACTTTGGCAACTGTGGTAGCCTTCTGGTCTTTGGTAGGTATAGCCACTGCATACTTTGTAAAATGATCGGTGATGACTAAGATGTCTTTTGTATTGTGGCTATCAGGCTCCAAGGACAGATAATCCATGCATACTAATTCCATGGGACGAGTTGTTTGGATATTCACAAGGGGTGCGGATTTCTCAGGTGGTGTTTTCCTCCGCACACAGCGTCCACATGTTTTAATCTTGTTTTCCACATCTGCAGCCATTTTGGGCCAATAAAATCTTGAACGGGCTAAATCTACAGTTCTTTCCAGGCCCATGTGCCCCATCTCATCGTGGAGGCACTGGAGAATGGTGGATCTCAGGGATTTTGGGGCCACAAACTGGAAGGTAATGGTATTGTCGGCCCGTCGAGTTCTATAAAGAAGACCATCTCTCATTTCCAGTTTTTTCCATTGTTTAAGCAATAGCTTCAACTCCAAGGATTCTGTATTCACATTGGGTTTCGCTACATTGGCTGCCTCCAAAAGCTCAACCACAGCGCTTATGACTGGATCTGCTCTCTGTTGGTGACGGAGCTCTCCCTTGCTGTAGGTAGGTAAGGTTGGACAGCCTAATGCCATGTCCTCCTCGTACAAATCTGGCACTGCGTCGGCATGGAGTGAAAGAGACTCTACCAGGGTGATGGAGGGCAGGTTATCATCCACGTCACTCAAGAGATGTCGTTGACAAAGGGCATGTATGGTCTCAACAGACAGGCTCTGGTCAGGGGCTGGAGGTAAATGACGAGAGGTGAATTGTTCTATCCGTTCCCTTTCCTTGAGAGAACCATGGTCGTCTGGCAGAGTATCGTGGTGTCGTCTGGAAAGACCATCGCCATCTTGATTGCACTTCCCAGCACGATATTTGATGTTGAAATCGAATGTGGAAAGGGCTGCCAACCACCGATAACTGGTAGCGTCAAGCTTGGCAGACTTCAGAATATAGGTGAGAGGATTATTGTCTGTCACTACAGTGAATGTGTTGCCATACAAATAATCTTGAAATTTCTCTGCTATGGACCATTTCAATGCAAGGAATTCAAGCTTGTGAGCTGGATAGCGTTTCTCACAGGGGGACAGTCCTCTACTTGCATAAGCAATTACTCGCATTTCACCATCTTGTTCTTGATAGAGGACAGCACCTAGCCCAACGGTGCTTGCATCTGTGTGGAGGACATATGGGAGTTTTGGATTTGCATATCCAAGTACAGGTGCTGATGTTAGTTTCTCTATGATGGTTTCAAAAGCTTGCTGACATTCATCTGTCCAGCGGTTTGCAAATGGCTCCTTGACATTGAAGTATGGTCCAGAGGTTGTTGTCGCTCTCTTTCCCTTCTGGTTGGGTGGGTAGCCCTTTGTGAGGTCATTCAGGGGTTTGATGATTTTGGAGTAGTCTTTCACATAGCGACGATAATATCCCGCAAAGCCTAGGAATGACTTGAGGTCTTTGAGATTTTGGGGTCTGGGCCACGTGCGGAGGGCACTGACTTTCTCAGGATCAGTCTCCACACCTTTGCTTGAAACGATATGCCCCAAATAACGCACTGAGCTTTGAAAAAAGCTGCACTTTGAAGGCGAGAGCTTCAGGCCGTGTTCTCTTAACTGTTGGAGTACATGTAAAAGTCTGCTTTCATGTTCTTCTAGAGTGCTAGAAAAAACAATGACGTCATCTAAAAATACAAGTACTTCTTTCAGATTGAGGTTTCCCATGCATCTCTCCATCAATCTTTGAAAAGTACTGGGTGCATTGGTAATCCCCTGGGGCATACGGTTAAACTCATAAAACCCCAGCGGGCATACAAAAGCTGTCTTTCCTTTATCCCGCTCCTCCATTTCAATCTGGTAATAACCAGACTTGAGGTCCATCACTGAAAACCATTTGGACCCAGCAAGGGCTGAAAAGGCTTCTTCAAGATTGGGGAGTGCATAGGCATCACGTACTGTCAAGGAATTGAGTTTCCTGTAATCGATACATAGCCGCACATCTCCATTCTTTTTGCGGACTACAACAATTGGGGAGGAGTAGGGGGACTCTGAATGACGAATCACTCCTGCATCAAGGAGTGTTTTCAGGTGTTTCCTCACAGCTTCAAAATCTTGGGGGTGGATTGGCCTTGACCTCAGTTTGAGTGTCATCATAAAGATGAATGCGATGTTTCACTTTGGTTGCATGGCCATAATCCAATTCATGATGGGCAAAGACATCAGAGAAGTGGCTCAGGGTGTTTGTGACTCTTTTCTTCCAGGGCTCTGAGAGTGGGGAGTCACCAAAATCAAACTTTAAATCAGGTGTTTCAGCTGAACATGGCTGCTGATAGGACAGCTGACAACATCTGACTGTTTCAGTCTGATTTAATTCCGAAGGATGACTGGGAAGGATTTCGTGGGGGATGGTCAACTCAGCAATGACACAGTTCATGGGCAGAGTGATGTCATGCTCTGTTTCATTCCGCACCCAGACAGGAAGTTTGAAGGAGTGCTGAGATGGCAAAGTGATGAGGCAAGAGTCTACAAGGATTCCACCTGGCAGAGTTGACGTGGTTGGATGTTCTATCAGGGCATAGCTTTCAGTGTTGACATTGCTGCTGCTCACGTGACCCTCCAGTGGAACTCTTCCTCTAGCTGGGATGACTTTGGGCACTTTACTTCTCAGTGTTACTGTTCCAAGATGTCCACTATCTCGCTGTGTCTTTCTGTATGCCAGCATTTTCAATATCTGTGCGTATCCGTGTGAAGTGGAAGTCAAGCTGGTGGTAGGGGAATCACAGTGCTCATCATAAAGCAGGTCCAGTGTGTTGGTGCCAATGAGGACAGGTATGTCACTGTTGGAGCGGATGTCAGGGATGACTAAAGCCAGGGTGTCTATTTCAGGTGCAGACTTGATGAATTCTTTGGGGAACTTCACATGAATCTCTACATACCCAAGGTATGGAACTGACTGCCCGTTAGCTCCCTCAACTTCAAGGAGGTGGCTCATGGGATGAATGGGTTGGTGGGACAGGTGATCTTCATAAAAAGACAGGGATACTGTTGTCACCTGAGAACCGGTATCCAGCAAGCTTTTGCACTGTATGCCTGATATGGTGAGTTTTGCTGTGCATTTCTGACCAATGAGCCCTTTTGGGAGGTGGGACTGGTGCTTCGAGCCTGCATAACAGAGTCTTGCTTTAGTTCTTGGTGTCTTTGTGAAGTGGGGGGTTTGGGGTGTTGGTGAGGCAGGGGTTGTTTCAGTTTCCGTTTGCCCCATAACAGAAACTACTGTTGGTTTAAATGTGCAGAGCGTGAGACACCATGGGCTATGTCCCAAGCCTGCTGTTTCTCTCTGAGTGCTTTCCTCTTTGTGTCAACTAGCACTGGATTTGCTGGGTCACTGCACACTGAGGAGAGGTGGCCATCTTCTCCACAGTTGAAACAGTAGCCAGGTTTCGGTCTCTTGTACATGGTCTCAGCAAATGAGGGCTGGTCAGTAGTTCGGGCTGAGCTGGGTTTGTGTCTTTTGGGCTCATTTTTCTGCATTGAGGTGTTCTTGTTTTGCTCGGACTGTGAAGCTTTCAGTGATGCAAGTTGAGCTTTCAGTTCGGCTATTTCTTTTTTCATTTGTTTCTCACCGGCAGAGAGTGTGTCTTTGAGCTGAGAGTCTAGATTGTCATTGCAGTCATAGACATAGTGGGCTTTAGACTGGACTTTGGGCCGAGGGAGGCCCAGGTGCTGGGACATGCGGATGGACTTTGCAGCCTGCTTATCCTCTTCAGTGCGGAGGAGCAGCAAAAGTTGAGAGAAGGGAGGTGGAGCATTTTTCTTCACTTCCAGCTGTAGGCTGTTGATGAGAGTGTCGTCCCAGCAGCCTCTACAAAACTGCTTTAACAGTTGACGGTCATGGTCCCTCTGTGGCAAACCTCCTCTTTGAATCACCTGGTTGAGAGCTGTCTGCAGGCGGCTTAAGTAAGCAGAGGGTTTCTCTCCTGCATCCTGGTGGGTATTGAGGAATTTGGCAAAGAGTTCATCACCGTCGTCCACTGTGCCATACGCAGAGTCCAGAACACGTAGGTAGGCCTGAGCATTTGCATGGGGACCTAAGTGCTTGATCATATTCGCAGCTGGTGCAAGCAAACTCTCCACAATCCTTCTTGTGACATGCCGTGAGGACAGACTGGAGTCAGACAGCAAGAATTCGGTGTGGTTGCGCCATGTTTCGTAATCCACTTCATGGTGGGGAATGGGAATTCTACCAGAAAAGGACCTCAGTTTCGCACTGCTGTGAGAAGATGCAGAGTCGTTGGCTCGAATGACGTGTTCAACCACCACCTTCTGCACTTCCGGGGTCATGAGTTCACTCACAGGGGGTGTATAGGAGGGTTGTCTGCGGAGTGGGGAACCATCAGAGTTCAGCCGGTTAGCAGAGTGAATGGCACCAGGGATGTCAGCTGCCATGGCAGAGGGGGCGTCTTCTGTACTGTGTCGGTCCAGAGATGTATGGCAGCTTTTGGAAGTTCCGGCGGGGCTCTGCATTGTGGATACACCTGAACTCTCGACTGTGGATGCCAAGGCAGGTTGGGCTCCAGCTCCCAAGGAAACTGAGAGATGGGAAAGCTCACTCTGCAGAAGTGACTGCAAGTCCAGGCCGCTCATTTCAGCAATGTCTTTCAGTGAATTCAGATAAGTTTTAGTTATACTACTACTTACATATTTGGAGTATACACTAGAAAGAAGTTGAACGCAATATACTTTGTTGGGATCAAGTGGGGATGCTCTATAAAGAGGTAATGGCCCTAATTCGCGTACTGTAAGCCCTGAGTCAAATTCAACAATGGCAGTGTTTTTTAATTCAGAGTCAGTGCTATTCATATTAATGATACGTGAGAAAGGTCCATTTTCTTCTAAAAATGTGTAAAATTCTCCATCAAGGTCGTCATCACATAACCCACTAACTAAGACAGAGTTAGGGATTTTAATATTCTGTTGTGCAATTATCTCCATGTTTACATAAAATGAAGAGATATTTCAACAATCAGTAACTGTCAGTATTAGTATTACGAAAGTGTGTATCAGTATCAGTATCAGTATCAGTAACAAGTAAGTGTATATCAGTAACTATCAGTATCAGTATTACGAAAGTGTATATCAGTATCAGTATCAGTAACAAGTAAGTGTATATCAGTAACTATCAGTATCAGTAATACAGTGTTAATAATATGAAAGTGAATATCAGTATCAGTACAAGTAAGTGTATATCAGTAACTATCAGTATTAGTATTACGAAAGTGTATACCAGTATCAGTATCAGTAACAAGTAAGTGTCAGTAACTATCAGTATCAGTAATAAGTAGATGTGTATCAGTAGATATCAGTATCAGTAATAAATAGATGTGTATTCAAGAAGAAATAGATAGGATAGAATAGAATTAGAAAATAAGAGTATACCTATTATGCAAATAACAGTGTATGCAATATTCGACTTGAATGTCAAATCAGTGCTTCTCCTGGCAGGGCTCGCCAAGTTTTCTGTAACCCCACTACACCACTACTATAATGGGTTACAAGAATTATAAGTATTATTCTACAGGAGGGAGTTAGAAGGAGAGGAACGGGAGAGGAAATATCCTTGGGCCTAGAGACTATAGGTTCGCTACTGGAGAAGCAAATGATCTGACAAACAACAGTCGATATACAAGAAAACAATTACAATATTTATTCATCAATAATGAGGTGGTTAAGTTCAAGTATTCAGCTTGTAGCTGTATTAAAATACCCAAAACAATAAAATAATAAATAGTGAAAATAAATAAATAAAATCAGAGCTCTGTAAAACAATAAAATGGCCAATGTCCATGAAGATTAAAAAGGGAAAACTTGGATTGTCCGTAGAAGGGAATAGAAATAAAATAAAAAGGAGGGAAATAGTCCGAGGGAGTGTCGAGTGTATTTGTATCAATGTATGTGACGCTTATCTGGGGAAAGGCAGGGGGTCCAGTCTTCAAGGGTTTGGTCGCGGGTCAGGGACGTCGTTCACAGGGTAGGCTCGCCATCAGGTTCAGGGTTCAATCAGGGTTGAGGGTTCAAAGCGTACTTAAAAAACCAATCTGCATACAGCAGTGATAAAAATCAATAATCAGTCTTCGTCATACAATAACTGATGCTTATGGCAACATCATATGGGCCGCGGCTACGCGAGCCCATTCTAAAAACCATCCAACAATTCCTTGCTGGTCGCGAGGATTTCATTTCAACGTCCGTTTACAGTAACTGATTCATTACATGAAAAGATACAAAAATATAACAAAATACAACAAAATGTATCGCCACAAGAGACTTAGGGGTTCATAACTTGACTCGAATTGCCTTTGAATATCACAGTCAAGTACTAGGGATACAGCAAAGTTATAATACAAATCTTATCAACATTACTGTACTTTTATCGTCTTCTATTCACAAAATAATAGAAGTGCTACTTACAGTTATCTTCCTAAATAATACAATACAATATCAGTATCTTATAAATATGGAAACAACGTGTCATTCATTACATAACAGTCTAAAAGCTCCGATTGGTTTTTATAAATGGCTAAATGTTATTAGCGAAATGCTAATAACAACTCACCGGAGTTTCGCGTTTGAAATCAAAAGTCTTCAAATCCAAAAATAGAGAAAAGGTCCGAAGGGGAAAGTTGATAGCGGTAGATAGTAAAAGAAGTGTGGGAAATTGAAAGAAGGTGGAAGTGTGAAAGATGAAAGATCAATTCATGAAAGTTCAGAGAATCAAAAAGCGTGGAGGTCTCAGTCAAGAATCAAGAGAAGTGAAAGTCGTTAAACAAAGTGGTCGCCTAGCAACGGGCCGACCGCGAGCTGCACAGCTGGAGCAGCTCTACGTCTGCGTGTGTGTATGCTGTGTGTCTGGTAACAAACCAGAGGTGGGTTACACTTCCTTCATGTATTTCCTTTATTTATCATAGGTTCAAAGGCCTGGTGCACTCTCAATATGTCCTCAGCAGGCCTACAGGGCGTCATTCGGGATCCGGCTTTATGCCCAATGACCCTGACTACCATATTTCATTTTCACTCATCTCTATTTCTCCCATAGGGTAGAACATCTAAGTCCGATACTCTCGAGACTGGCGTAATGGCTACTTTGCACATCACTGCGCCTCTTTCGGTCCTCATGCTCTATACTGCACTACTTTTCCCCTTGATTCAACACTTCTCAGTCCTCACCACCCACCGGCAGGTGCATGTTTCTGGTCTTTAACTCCAAGACCTGAAATTTCAATACGCCTTCAATTCGTACGATGTTAGGCATTCAATTTTATGAGCGCAGCTGGGATCCAGGTCACCCATAGTCTAGTCTCTGCACCTCTATTCACCTCTTAAAAGTCTTAGCCTATTCCATGCCAACGCAACTGTTACGCTACCCATCACCCTCCACATCTCCTATGACCAGCGATTGGTTCAGAGTTCACTTGGGTTCGGTGGTAAAAAAAAAAGACGTGGCTACACAAGCCATTCATTCCGCATCGGAGCTGCCACTACCGCCGCGGAGAGGGGTATGGCCGACTCCTCCATCAAGCGCCTGGGGAGATGGTCCTCGTCGGCTTCGAGTCCTACATCAGGCCCAACCCCAGATTGGTCCTTGAAGCTCAAATCACGCTCTCTAGCAGTCGATAAGGTAACCTCCCCGTCACGTAGAGGTTGGTTTTGGCTCCCGGCACGGTAACCATTCACACGCGCCCGCTGCGCCATTTAGCGCTTGTCACGCACCGTTCTCTGTGAGAGCATATGTCTGCCTTATTTTCTTTCTGTTTATATGTTTGTCTATCTTGTATGTCTCAGCCCCCGTGAGGCTCAATCACAGTTTCCTTCGTAGTCTCGCGCACGCAGCGCCGATTAGAGTTAATCTCTCACAGCTCTCCGTGAGAGCGTCTGTCTGCCTTGTTCGTTATTTTCCTCCTATGTTGTATGTCAATTTCCCTAAATGTTTTACTGCCCCCGTGAGGCAAATCACTGCTTCCTTAGTAGGCACGCGCACGCAGCGCCGATTAGAGTTAATCTGTCAATGCTCCCCGTGAGAGCGCCTGTCTGCCTTGTTCGTTATTTTCCTCCTGTGTTGTATGTCAATTTCCCTAAATGTTTTACTGCCCACGTGAGGCAAGTCACTGCTTTCTTAGTAGGCACGCGCACGCAGCGCCGATTAGAGTTAATCTCTCAATGCTCTCCGTGAGAGCGCCTGTCTGCCTTGTTCGTTATTTTCCTCCTGTGTTGTATGTCAATTTCCCTAAATGTTTTACCGCCCACGTGAGGAAGGTCACTGTTTTCTTAGTAGGCACGCGCTGGCAGCGCCGATTAGAGTTAATTATAAAAAAAAAAATAAAAAAAAAAATAAAAAAATAAAAAACGCGCACGCAGCGCCGATGCTCTCCGAGAGAGCGCCTGTCTGTCTCGTACGTTATTTTCTTTCTGTCTCGTATGTCAATTTCCCTAAATGTTTTACTGCCCACGTGAGGCAAGTCACTGTTTTCTTAGTAGGCACGCGCACGCAGCGCCGATTAGAGTTAATTATATTAAAAAAAACGCGCACGCAGCGCTGATGCTCTCCGAGACAGCGCCTGTCTGTCTCGTACGTTATTTTCTTTCTGTCTCGTATGTCTGCCTATCTGTATTTCACTGCCCCCGTGAGGCTCAATCACTGCTCCCTTCGTAGCCACGCGCACGCTGCGCCGACTAGAATTTATCTGCACTGCTCTCGTAAGAGCGCCCCTCTGCTCTGTCAGCCGTTTCCTGTTCTGTAAACCTGTGTCTTGTCTTTTCCTGCCCCCGTGCGGTGGATTCGAGTAATCGCTCCTCATAACGGAGCCCGAGACTCTGCACTCTGTTTCAGTGCTCTACGAGAGTGCCACTTATTGCCTGCACTCCGCTAAACTCTGTCTGTCTGCTGCTGTCCGCCTGTCTGCCTTGTTCGTTATTTTCTTTCTGTTCTACATGTCTGTCTATCTATTTCTCTGCCCCTGAGGGGCTCAATCACTGCTTCTTAGTAGACACGCGCACGCTGCGCCGATTAGAGTCTCTCCCTGCCCCCGTGTGGCGCATTCGTGTAAATGCTCCTTATAACGGAGCCCGCGCCTTGCTGGCGCGTTACTAGCTCAAGCTCATGCGGCCCCAGCTGTAGCATTATATGCCGCAATCGGGTGCTGCTTTACAGTTCACAAGCACTCAAAGCAGTCTGCAGCACGTAGTTATGGCCGAAAGTACTCTATTTCACGTTTTCGAAATGTGGCCATGCAAATTCTTATCGAATAGCCCTGCTATAGGTTATTACAAGTGTGCCACTCTCCGTGAGGGCCCTTGCTTCGTGTTTACATGTACTGCCCTCCGTGAGGGCGCCCTGTATAAGTGCATAAGTGCCCTGCATAAGTGCCCAAGCTGCAACCACTGGTGGTGGTGTAGGGGATTGCCATGTCCACTTCTTCATGTGGCCGCAGGGACCTGCCTGTTCCTGCCCATGGTTTTTGCAGTGTTTCATGTTTGTCTCATTTATTTGTCCTCCTCAAATGCTCTAGGTGGGTTCCAGTCGTCGCCTACGGTGGGTCACGCGTCTCCTCTTGTCCTTGTTCTCTCTTTTGGGGGTAAGTTGCGTTATTTTCTCATGATTTCAATCGTCATCGGCAGTATTACAATCCGGCATGCCCTCCTTAGTTTTGGGGGTTAAAAGTCCAGTTCCTGCTGCACGGCTACGGCAGGCTCTACTGGATCCGCCAGCGCAAGACCCGGGCTGATGATTGGACCTAAGCCAAATACTGTCTACTTATGCCAATTCTATTGTCAACTATGTTAACAACATTAAATTGTTAAATACGAATTTATCTCTCTGAGTCTTAATGGCAGAAATGTAGCCTGCGTTAGTTCTGCCAGGGAGACTCAGAGCACCTGTGCATTTCGCAGAGCCAATCAGCGGCTGCCATCGCCTTTATAGCGACGTGTCTAAACTCTCCTTTCTTGCTGGCTTTAGGCATGGCCGGTCCGAAATCTCCTCCTCCATCCCCACCGCCACCAGTTGGGTCCAGTCTTCCTGTCCGGGGGGTTAAAAGTCCAGTTCCTGCTGCGAGGCTACGGCAGGCTCTACTGGATCCGCCAGCGCAAGACCCGGGCTGATGATTGGACCTATGCCAAATACTGTCTACTTATGCCAATTCTATTGTCAACTATGTTAACAACATTAAATTGTTAAATACGAATTTATCTCTCTGATTCTTAATGGCAGAAATTACATTCCTCACGCAACGTTTTGGTATCTACATGGCGCTGCGCGTGCATAGCAGGCTGCATGAACATGGTAGGCTATGATTTCGCGACATCGGCAACTTCGTCAGCATTTAAGACAGTGTTAGTCATGTCAACGTTATTGTTTTGAAAGATGTAATTGCTGTCAATGCCAACAGACAGTCAATTAGTTTCTAGTCATAAACACTTTAAAAATAGCGACAGATAAGAGAGAAGGTGGGAGTCTTTGACAGTGAGAGAAGGCGGGACATATCTCACAGACGCACGCCTATGGCAAGCCGTTTTAACATGTAGTTTTTTTAAGTGAAAGGTTTTTTCTTCTTTTTTTCTTGTAGGCCCATGTAGCCCANCCTAATTTGAGTTTATAATTTCTAATATATCAGTTTCAGTAGCCTACAATCTTAAATAGCCGTAGTGTAATATTGTATGCAATAATTTGTTTCATTAGTACGCCTACATTGGATAGGCATATAGCCTACTACATTTAGACTGATAGGTTGGCAAATAGCCTACATTTCCATTGTGGAATATTATATTAGACCTACATAGGTTATCTACACAGTACATATGCAAATTATTATTAATTATTTCATGTTATTAATTTAAAAAATATATTTTTTTAATTTATTATTTATTTTATTTATGATTTATTATTATTTTTGTGTTTCGCGCGCTATGCGATTAATCACGATTAATCACAGAAAGTCATTGAGTTAATGCGAGTAAAGATTTTCATGTTTGCCCACCCCTAATTTGTATATAATAATGATGATGCTTGGAAGCACTATCACTTCATATCATGTGGTTGTTTTCTGGGCAGATGGGTATCAAAACGTTAAAAGGGCGTATCACGATACTGCCTCCTTGTATCGCGATACAGTATCGTGACTCTGTGTATCATGATTTCTCGTTTCGATACAATATCGTTACAGCCCTAACACACACACGCACACACACACACACACACACACACACACAGACACACACAAACAAGCGGTTAGCTGCAGCAGCTACGGACCACATGACCAGGACGCCAAACCTGTGTCAGACATAAGCTATTTGGAGAGAGAGAGAGAGAGACAGAGAGACAGAGAGAGAGAGAGAGAGAGGGAGTTGGGAGTTAGTTTGTGGCTACGAGAAAGAGAGAAACAGAGGGAGAGGTGGAGAGACAGAGGGAGAGGTAGAGAGAGATATTAAAAGAGAAAAGGAGTGTGTGAGAGAGACTGGTCATTAAAAAGAGACAGAGGTAAAAGGAAAGAGATTTAGTGAGCGAGAGAGAGAGAGAGAGAGAGAGAGAGAGAGAGAGAAATCGTCCTATGTTTTGCTGCCTCAGTGTGGTGGCTTTATGTACTACATGCACTACACGTCATCACCACCCCCACTGCCCTGTCAAATAAAGCCAAAACCTCCCCAACTATATGTAACATTAAAGTGTGTGTGTTTGTGTGTGTGTGTGTGTGTGTGTGTGTGTGTGTGTGTGTGTGTGTGTGTGTGTGTGTGTGTGTGTGTGTGTGTGTGTGTGTGTGTGTGTGTATGTGCGTGTGCTTGTGTGTGTGTGTGTGTGTGTGTGTGTGTGTGTGTGTGTGTGTGTGTGTGTGTGTGTGTGTGTGTGAATATACTGTGTGTGTGAGTGTGTGTGCACATGCGTGTGCTTGCGTGTGTGTGTATGACTATACTGTGTGTGTGTGTGTGTGTGTGTGTGTGTGTGTGTGTGTGTGTGTGTGCCCGCGCACGTGTGTATGTGTGCGCGTGTATGTATCGAGTTGGCTCATGCCATTGTCACAAAGACCGTTATGACCCGAACACACCACACACACACACACACACACACACACACACACACACACACAACCCCACCTTAATGTTTTGACCCTAACAATAGCTAAAGAATGCTAAACTGCTCAAACCAAAACAATCCGTAACCTTAACCTGTCAGTGAGGAAAGGTTTTTACACTTTTACTTCTACCAGTAAAATCAAAACTACCTCAGTAAAAGGGGTCAAAACATGTTGGGTCCAGGATTTGGCAGTGGCCTCACGAAGGTAGATTGGTGCAGTACACACACACACACACACACACACACACACACACACACACACACACACACACACACACACACACACACACACACACACACACACACACACACACACACACACACACAGTGGCACTAGTGACACTATCCTAGTCCATACCAACCAGAGAGAGAGAGAGAGAGAGAGAGAGAGAGAGAGAGAGAGAGAGAGAGAGAGAGAGAGGCAGAGGAAAGGAAGTGAGGCTGAGTAAAGGGGGATTCATACTTGGCGTGACTGGCGCTAGCCTCCTTCATACTTCACTCGCGACCTCACTCACGACCTCACTCGCGCCGTCACGTGACCCAAAATGACGTCACACGCCGTGGCGCGAGCTGCCGTGGCGCGACGTCGTGCACCCCACATTTTTTGTAACTTGTCGTGCGCCACCAGCAACCATGCAGGTAGGCAGACAAAGCAGGAGTTGCGAAGAGAGGCTACAACTACTGTAGGCTACTACAGAATGGATCCTGCATCATTTTGAGGATAATAAAATGTCCTAGAGAGTTATTTTATCTTCTCTCTTAAATGTTGTTCAGTGAAACAATTGTTTACTTTGTTCAGAAGCACGTTGTGTTCGGCGATCTATTTATAAATTCTGCCGCGAGAACAATGCCCTCACATGGTCTTGGAATGATCTGGCAATGTAGGCTACAACAAAAAAATATATGTTTCAATGTGGTAAGTCACAAGTCAGACGTTCAGTAGCCCTACAGCAGCCGTGTTTGGCTTTCTATTTTATACATCCGTAGAACTGCCACATCAATTATGGCCAACCCATATTAATGAAGCTACCTGACAGTTTGTAGTAAAGGCATGGAAATTTGTGCACAGTTACTTTTTTATATTTTGATTGATAAAAGAACTCGATACTTTGCCAAAAAAAAGTTTAAATTTCAAGATGGCTGCCAAATAAAATATGGCTAACGCATTTTTAATTTTTGATAAATCCTTCAGGCACTTTTAGTAAAACCATGGAAACAGGTGCACATTTACTTCTTGATGTGCACATTAATATTAGAAATTGAGGCATTGTGGGAAAAATTGCCAACTAAGAGAGTGTTTATAAGAAATTACATATTTTTCTACAAAAATATTTTGGCATTGCATATAATTAACACTCACAAAATACCATTGACAATGATTAAACATTATTGGCATGTTATCAAATGAAGTGATGCATATGTTATGGTTTTGCCCAAACTGTGTCTGCCACCACCACAATAGATTATTTTCTGTAATGTGATAACTTTAGAATAGGTGCAAGAGTTTGCACCACCTCTTGTGTTCTACCACTCTATAAGAGGTAGCCTAGATCAGTGGTTCCCAACCTTTTTCTTCAGGGACCCATGTTTTTACCATTGTAAGCTTTGGTGACCCAACTGCGCGAGCGCCTGCACGAGAGGGAGTCACATGATACCCTCTGTTTCCTGCGAAAACTCATTTTTGTCATTTTATTCCTCAATTCGTCTTCGGTCAAATATAGAATAAATGTTTAATAGCACTAACATTTTGTTGCTCTATGCATATATTAGTTAAATGCTTTGTCATTTATTCAACATGGGTTATGCATGATATTTAAAATGAAACCCCTTAAAATCAAGAGGGCTTCGCGACCCCCCGTGGATCTTTGGCGACCCACAGGTTGGGTCCCGACCCATAGGTTGGGAACCACTGGCCTACATGAACTGATAAAGTGTTAAAGCCTTACACTTTGAAGATTGCTGACTTTGTTTGCATTATAGGTTTTGTACAGATGGACAGATCTGTATGAAATGTTCTGTGCTAATACTCTTCAATAGGTACACTGATTGCATTCTTGAGGCCTCAAATAGGTAATACGGCAGTAGCGTTATGTACAAATCCAAGGCTTTTGAGGGGCTTGTGGGATGTACTGCATAGGCCTTGTACAAATTCCAAAAGGGCCCGGATTTCAAGATTGCTAGAGAGAAAGTTCACTTGATTTGTTAATTCATGGACATTGTTATGATTGCTTACTTCAAAGAAACCAATAGTTGATGACTACTTCTAGCTGCACAAGGTTTTCAAACAAACTGCAATCCTGCACCCAATGCAAGTTGTATGGTATATCTTGCCTGGTTAACACAAGTTGATCTCACAAGTGAGATAATCTGGTGGTTATGCAATTTCTCATAGTAAAGTTGTGATTTACGATTGTCAATGGCAGTTTATAGGTCATTAAGAATGTGGTATTTGGCATATGTGTAGCCCATATCCAATCATGTCAGTTGTATCTATTCAAACAAACTGCAGCCATCGCCTTTACACCCCTACTCATTCTCCTGATTGAACCCCAAGATCTGGTACCCTCACTGAGGGATGGAATCCATGCTACATTTCAGATCAGAACAATTGTGTAAAGTAGTAGGATTTCACAGGCTATGGTATATTATGGCCAACATCAATCAAACTGCCAATAATGCCTAATTAAAAGATTGACATAAACTTTGAATAGATGGTGAATGGCACAGTTGGAACATGATGGCCATCTAAAAGTCAACTCAGGGTATGTAAAATATAACTTGAGTGTAAAGTTTACGTGTACAGTATTAGGATTCATTTCTAGACCATGATAATGATGTGAAGATTTTGCATATGATATGAAATTCATAGTTGTGATACTGTGCTATATTAATACACATTGCAATGTATTGTATTGTAATATGGGACAGTTATATTTCATTTTTGATTAGTGTTCATGGCCCCATTCCTAATATGAATAAGCATCTACTGTAAAGAAGTATGTATATACCAATTGTCAGGCTTTTACCACAAAGTACCAGGTAGTTAATATGGGCTGGCCATATTTGATTTGGCGGCCATCTTGAAAACAATGTTTTTTTCCCCCACGACGCCTCCAATGCTAATATTAATTAGCATATCAAGGACATGTGTACCGATTTTCATGCTTTTACCACCAAGTGTCAGGTAGATTCATTAATATGGGTTGGTCATATTGGATTTGGTGGCCATCTTGAAAACGATGAATTTTGTGCAACGCCTCCAACGCTAATATTAAACAGCATATCAAGAAGGATATGTGTACCGATTTTCATGCTTTTACTACCAAGTGTTAGGTAGATAGGTAGATTCATATATACGTGTATAAATTGGCCATACTGGATTTGGCGGCCATCTTGAAAACAATGAATTGACAGTTGACAATGACGCTCCCAATGCTAATGTTAATCAGCATATCAAGAAGGCTATGTCTACCGATTTTCATGCTTTTACTACAAAGTGTCAGGTAGATTCATTAATATGGGTCGGCCATATTGGATTTGGCGGCCATCTTGAAAACGCTGAATTTTCCGCGACGCCTCCAACGCTAACATTAATCAGCATATCAAGAAGGATATCTGTACCGATTTTCATGTTTTTACTCAAAAGTGCACGATCAAATCACCCATCCGCCGCACTAGTATGTTAATTGATTAATTTATATATCACTTGCCTGAAACCCAAAATAGATTACACCTTATATTTCATTGTACCTGTAAATGAGACTATAGCCTATAGGTGAAAAGTAGCATTGTGTGTTTAATGTGCATAATATTAGGCTAGTGTTTAATGCTACACTGTCATTGTCTGAAACATCTCTGATGCCAAATTATATTTCTAAATTAAATAATTCTGAACATATTTCATTTTCCCATCCCAGCTACTCCGAAGATGAGGGCTGCCATCACACTGCTGGTGCTGCTGCTCTCCATGTGTGGAGCTCAGACTCGGAGCCCCCAAACTGAAGTCCAGACAGAGAACCAGAGGACTGGGGATTGTACTGTGGACGACTCTATACATCTGGACATCTATGCTGAGCTGAAGGAACTCAGAGACATGGTGGTGGAGCTCAAGGTGACTCTAAGACATACTCAAGATGATGTTAAGGTACTGGAGGCTGAAAATGTTGCAGTGAAAGAAAGACTGGCAGTCAGTGAGAATAAGGTGGAAATGATGGAAGGGGTGAATGCAGCCCAAGAGACAGAGCTGGTAGCAGTGAAGACTAGGATAGCTGTTAATGATGCTGAACTGATTAATCTAAAGAAGGTAAATGAAGAACTTGAAACCAGACTAGCTGCCACTGAGACTGAAGTGAAGGACATGAAGACAGCAAATGAAGCCACTGCAACTGATGTAGCAGAACTGAAGATGGACAGTGCAGCACATGGGCAAGAGTTGGCTGCTCTGAAGACCAGGCTGGCAGCCTACGAGGCTGAAGTGACCAATCTGAAGATGGCAAATGAAGCTACTGTGACTGAACTACAGGAGCAGAGGCAGGAGTTGCCTGCTCTGAAGACCAGACTGGCTGCTAGTGAAACTGAAGTGATGACCCTGAAGAAAGAAAATGTGGAAGTCAAGACCAGACTGGCTGCAACTGAGACGGAAGTAGAGGACATGAAGACGGACAGCGCAGCACATGAGCAGGAGCTAGCTGCTCTGAAGACCAGGCTGGCTGCTAGTGAAACTGGGATAGATGACCTAAAGGTGGAAAATGAAGCCATGAGGACGAGACTGGCTGTCGCTGAGACTGAAGTAGAGAATTTGGAGAAAGAAATCAAAGCAGCACCCAAGGTGGCATTCTCAGCAGGTCTGACTGACTCAGAGTACACAGAGGCTGGAAATACCCCACTGAATTTAGTGTTCGGTAAAGTCATCACCAATGTTGGCCACGCCTACAGCAGCACAACAGGCTTCTTCACAGCTCCAGTCAGGGGGGTCTACTACTTCAGGTTCACGGTTATGGATCATCTAAACTCAAGCTGGATGGGGATCTGGATGTATAAGAATGGACAGTATGTCATGAGGTTGTATGAGTACGGCACTGATGGAAAGTACAACTATTTGTCCAGTGGTGTTACTCTGCAGCTGGAGGAGGGAGATGAGGTTAACATGAGAATCCCAGCACACAACAGGCTCTATGATAATTATGATAATCATATCAACTTCAGTGGCTTCCTGCTCTTCCCTCTGTAAATGGAAGGACATCACCATGACCACTCATCATTCATTGTGGTGACCAATGTGTTTGTGAAATGGTGAGTGATGTATATTATTGCTGCCATCAAATAAATATATCTTCAACTGAAAATCTGTTGGCTTATCATTGCATACTGTAGGCCTACACCATTTTTAGACTCTTAGCTGGGTCTCTTAGCGTCCAAAAAGGGCCTAATCGTTACGCGCTGGATAGAAGCACCAAAATCGGTGTAGACCTTCCTTAGGGTGTTCTCCATCATTTCAGAAGGGGTGCCCCAAATTTCAATGTCATTAAGGTCATTTTTATGGGGTAAATCCAAGATGGCTGCCCAAAACCAGTCAATAGTAGTAAAATGCTGTACTGCCTGGACATAATGGTGTTATGGGCCAATCCACCTATTTGTGTGTGATGTATACAAACTGAACTTTGAAAATATGTGCAAAACTTACCATAAAAACAATGTTATATATGTCTTATTTAGATTCAAAAACAGGAAAATCATAAAAACCATGGTTAGAATGAGATCACTCTACAATTGAGAGCTCATTTCTGGGCATTTAGCTATTGAACCAACATTCATTAAGAGTTTTAAAAATTTGCAGTGGGTCATATCTATAACATCCAAAAAGAAAATTGTGGTTAGAAAATGTAGGGGAGAAGAGATAAACCCTTGAACTGGGCCACACATAACTGTCCCAATGTTAGCATGCTAGCATTAGCAGGTTCAGACACTCAGTCTGCTCTTCAGATAAAGATGGCAAACAATAATTTTAATCCCACTTACACATGCGCGCACACACACAAACTACTAGGACCCCCTCAATTATTTAACCCTATAGTCCAACTCAAATATATTCATATCAATCAAGTCAATAATAAATGTACATATCAAGTGTCAGTGACAGCTGTCAAATGACAAATGTATGCTGATTAATGTTCAGATATGTATATTGCAGTCCTAAGTGTACAATGGAGTGATAAGGGCATTTATGCTTAGGAAATTATGAATAATCAATAGGCAATACACCATCCATACAGTATATTGACAGATACTTTGTTTTAAAAGAGCAAAATGGTAACATGTCTGTTTTTCCATCTACTTTTGGCTTTAATCTAGATGACATGTTGGCTACCTAACCACTTAATTTATTGTTTGCTCGTTATTTTTTATTTGTGGGTGTGGTCCTTTCTTTAAAACATGTCTGCCTGCCTTCCCTCTCTCACATAGGCTACTAAAATAGTCTTTCAAAAACTTAAAACAACAGCATGTGGAAATCCTATTGGCTTTGGAGGGCTAACGTCTATAAGACTATACTGTACTCTACTGTATTGCACTGTACTGTACTCTACTATACTGTACTGTACTGTACTGTACTGTACTGTACTGTACTGTAATGTGATATACCGTACTGTACTCTACTGCACCGTGCAGTATGCTACTGTACTGTACTGTACTGTACTGTACTGTACTAGACTGCACCGTACTGTATGCTACTATACTGTACTTAACTAGACTCCACCGTACTTTATGCTACTGTACTGTACTGCACCGTACTGTATGCTACTGTACTGTACTACACCGTACTGTATGCTACTGTACTGTACTGCACCGTACTGTATGCTACTGTACTGTACTGCACCGTACTGTATGCTACTGTACTGTACTGTACTATACTCTACTGTACTTTATTATACTGCACCATTCTGTATGCTACTGTACTGTACTGCACTCCACTGCACTGCACTGTACTGTACAGTACAACTATAGAACTGAAACATGTAGAGCGGTGGTGCTCAAACTGTGGTACGCGTACCACTGGTGGTACTTGAGACATCTCTGGTGGTACTTGGAATGCCATTATGAACCTCTCCTGTACTGACTGGCAAAAGTGAATATGGAAGGCCTTTACTGCGATATTCTAATGTTGGTTGTCAAGGTGGTACTCAGAGAGCTCAATATTTTCTCAGGGGGTACTTCACACAAAAGGTTTGAGAACCACTGATGTAGAGCATTCTGAGGACATGTACAATATTATGCAAAAAGGTGTAGTGGGAATGAGTTATGTTACTGTTACCACTCAAAATCTTGAAGGTTAAAAAAAAGTCTTGTGGCATTTTGTTTGGGGGGGCGGGGTATGATCGACTATTCTTCCGCCCAGACTATTTATGTGCCTTGCATATCAAGAAAATGAGTCCAGGTAATGATTTACTTTCATAGTATATACCATATGAGAAGTGTTGTTCTATATAGATATTTCTCCTATGGGTAAGGGTGGCAAAAGACCTACAGTACATGTTGTCCATCAGCTGTCAGTTTTGATAGCAGTTTAAGTACTCAATGATTACTGAGCTAACTAATACAACTTTTGACACAAGTACTAGGTGAGGACTTGTCTGCAAATAAACATTTTTTTTTATCTCTGTCTTCTTACTCAACATACACTAAGAAATCATTCCCATTTAATTTGAACTGAAGCCATACTGTGGCCTACATGTAGGCCTATATTGAGTAATCTGTAATGCCATTCTAAAGATGACTGAAATGCTCTCACAATATGCACTTGTAAAAATATAGAATTAGGTGATCTTATGGGGTTCTTCATACATATGGAAAGGTCCTGTCCTTTACCCTCTCTCATACAAATAAAATACGTATATCTGTTATGGAAATTAGAGGATGGAGAACCTGCTACCTAGGGCATCTTGCACTGACACTATCCCATTCAAATCGAGCATTAGCAGCAGTCTATTCTCACCATAGTTTTAGTGTTGGCAATGCTCATTTTAATTCAGACCAAGAATCTTCTCAAATCGTTCACAATGTTACATGCTGTCAAGCACGTAAGCACAGACTCACCCATACTTTCACACTATGTACATTTTGTAGTTTTATCAATCTGGTCTAGCAGGCTACCCTTGCTTCATCTCTTCTGAGGACTATATTAACATTGTCAGCTAAGTATAATGTCATGTAATAACAATGTAATGCGTTACCAACATGACATATTGTATATGACATGGTAGACATTTTTTTTCAAGGGGCACCCCTTCTAGGATGTCTTCAAATCAGTCAAGGAACACGTGTACCGAATTATATGCTTCTATCCAGTGCGTAACGATTTCTCGGCTTAGAGCCCCTACTATCTCTGGGATCGAAAGCATTTGGGCTTGTATGCACACTATAAGTGCAAAAAGTGGAAAATATAGCCTATTTCCAAACTCATAAGGTACAGCATAATAAACTCAGTAAAAATAATGTTTGCTTCTTCAAAATTACAGTAGCCTATGTGTCACTGCAGAAGGAATGTGAGCAGTTGCAGTACCAGTGGACTCCACAGGGGGCGTTTGCTCCAGTCAGGCTAGGCTGTCCCTCAGTCTCCCCCCAACCCTTCTCTCTCTCTCTCTCTCTCTCTCTCTCTCTCTCTCTCTCTCTCTCTCTCTCTCTCTCATGACTCTGCTGCCCTCCCTCTTGGGAATACAAGACCATTCTCGCATGTAAGCATAGACCAACAAGGTTTGCATTTTTCATTTCACAATTTCCGCCATGGGTGGGGAAGAGTTTAAGGTGCGTTAGGCCATCTTATCCGGCCCCCGATATAATTTCAACACTATGCAGTTCCACGTGAAATATGTCATGCTTTGTAAAGCAATCTCAGAAATCACATTTGCAGTACAAATAAGTTATATTTTCAGGGGACCTAGTGAAGGTGGGGTCTGTTGTAAAGGCGGCCTTCAATACAAGTCTAAAGTGCAGGGGGAAATTTCTGGTTTGTGTTCATAGTACGGCTCTTGGAGGACTTCATAAAATTTGAAGTGGCCCTTCGAATTAAAAAGGTTCCTCACCCCTGATGATTTAGTTATATGGGCACGTCTCAACAAGCACCAATTCTAGGAGCCGCTGTTGCGCAGTGCATAAAGCCCCCCCCCACATATGGCCTTGCATGCCCATGGGGACCCTGGTTCGGGTCCAGCCTGGGTCATTTCGCAGCCCCTCCCCATCTCTCTCTCCCACTCTCTCTTCCTGTCTACTCTCGACTGCCCTGTAAGCAATAAAAACACAAACGCCTTTAAATAAACAATTCTACAATGAAAGATTAATGTTTTCTGACATTCTTTGTTTTGGGCCTTCATATCATTGTACGGCATAATGAAACTGCCAAATATCTGGCTCCATATTTTCATTGAGATTTGAATCTCGTGAAAGACTATTTCAGGCCTAAATAAACACACTAATTAGAGCATATTCCACAGTGAAAAGGTGTCTGGTGGCCTGCCGTCTGTTTATTTCTTCTTTTGTCTCCATGTCTCTCTTAGTTCCTCTCTCCAGTTCCCTCCTGTTATCTATCTCCTTCTCTACTGCTGGTATTGTTCAGACACAATGCAACACACAGATACACACACACACACACACACACACACACACACACACACACACACACACACACACACACACACACACACACACACACACACACACACACACACACACACACACACACACACACACACACGTGTATGAATTTAAATTTTATATATACTCTGATGAATAAAAGGAGAGTACTTCCCCACAACACTGACACCTCAACAAACAGAATTTCTGGGATAATCATATCAAATACAGTACATCTGATGTGCGTCCCTGTAACTTTATATAGTTCCTATGATACCTATGATATTTACAGATTTACAGTCAGTGGTGGAACAACTGCACACAGGGCTCTTGGGCAAAACACTGATTGGGACCCCATACATTGTCACAACAGGACTCCCAACACAAATACAGGAGGGCCCTCGGCCCAAGGGCAAATGCCCTGCTAGCCGCCCTATAGCTCTGTCCTGGGTACAGTATAAAAAGAGGGTGATGGCAGAGTCCAAGTCCCAGACACTACTGCTGCACCTACTTCTCCCACCACCATTACTGCTACAGCCACTACTACTGCTACAGATAGACAGGCTGGTCTTAAAGGTAAGATCAGTATTATTACAGTGTTCAAATGTTACGTAATAGAAAGTAAGATCAGTGTTAAGACGGTGTTAAAACAAATATTTAGAATTGTATTGCGTGTACAAAGTTTTCCAGATGTCATGTCAGAAAGGCACTGCATATTGTTATATATGTTCCGGTGTAAATACGGTGTAAATTAATACGTGTTTGATTTTCAAGAATCAAAGTCCCTGACCCCACTCCTGCACCTACTTCTACTGTCAAAATTACTGCTACAGCTACTACTACTGTGAGGGACAGACACAGACAGGCTGTTCACAGAGACGGACTGTTCTTAAAGGTAGGCCTACTTTAGGTGCTTCATTCAATATTTTAATTAATTAATGCAATTTAATTGTATTTCATTAAAAGACGTTTAACTATTTCTGGCAGATCCACTCTAGTCAAAAATGAGACGGGAAACAGATATGTAATTCAGAAGCTTTATTTCTGAATGCATACATTTGTGTTTGGGGGTATGGCTCTGTTCGGAGGAAGTTCCCCGGCTTCTCCATGAGCTCCATGGAAGCCAATACAGGGAACAGCAGCATCCTCAGGTGGTGTGCCTTCCATTTAGCTGGAAAGGCGAAATACCCCCTAACAGAGCAAGCAACAACAACATGACATTGTTTGACAATGATTAGTCTGGTGGAGCAGGGGAGGTGGTGGGAGCAAAACAAGCAGCAAAAAGCAATGACAGGAAAACAAATTCGGTAGTTTAAAAAGCGCACTAAATGTCAGCATCCAATTGCGAGCTGCAGCTGATTAACCAAAGCGCAGCTGATTAGTGGAGAGTTGTATGGGTTGGGTCGGCGTCAGCCAGTAGGCAAAAGGGCGCGTTGACTACGTGGTCTGCCAGAACTAACGCAGGTTACTCAATTTCTGTACGTATGTCAAAGTTGGAACTGTCAATTTCACAATATTGTGGAGATTGACAGGTGACAATAAACTTTCACAAAAAATCGGTAAACAAAGTGGCCGTCTCCCTTTTTTAGTAATCACTGCCTATGGGCATTTTCACACCTAGTCCTCTTTAAGTGAACCAAACTCAGTCCTCTTTAAGCGGACCAAAAAGGGAACCGACAGCAAAAGGACTCAGTTCTGTTTTAGTTCATATTGTGAGTGTACAAAAAGAATCGGCTGATCTTACTGGTCCCATTAGGCTGTTATGATGCGTCAGTCCTGTTTTTGATCACACCTGGTCCTTTAGAGCCCTCCTTAAATGATTGCACCTAGTAACAAATGTAACTTGTCAGAACTCATAAGCGAACCTTATTGAGACCAAGTCATTCAAGGTCTCAGTACGGTTCACTTCCAAGGGGTCTGGGTACACTTTGAAACGTTCACATATGCACACAAAATGCTGAGTCACAGGTCTGAGATCACTTAAATGGCTGAAAGGGACCAGGTGAGAAAACCCTATAGGTGAGGAATTGAAACTTGCAATATCACTTGATTTCTACTTTAAGCGCTCGACTTTTCCCTGAAACTAGTTTCGAGGGACTTCAGATGTCCATAGAAACTTCAAATGTGAACATGGAAAGTTCAACCTTGGTTAATAGTCCGATGTGCGTCTTCCACACCCTGTGATGTCCAGCAATAGAGTCAGATAGTGTCAGATGGATGTTGAGATTCAAACGCCCAGGGAAAAAAATCATTTACACCATTTTGGAGTGTTGTTTCCCATTAATTACTAGCCCGGGAAATCCCATGCTGCCTTGCACAGCCGTTCCTATGTGAAAACCCACTTGTGATGAAGTCTGGTGGTAACCAGGCAAATTCATTGCAGATGTGAGCTTGAAACTTAGAAAGAGCATACAGTTGAGGACAATATTATTAGCCCCCCTCTTGAAATCAGACATCTCTCTTGATTAATCATTGAGAATGACCATTATTAATAAATGTATGTTATTCTGGAAACTAATACACCATGGAGATAATATCCAATACGTTAAATTTGGACTTTTCCATTTCTACAATGAGTTTAAACAAAAAAGGGTAAAAATGGCAAGGACAAAATGATTAGCCCCCTTATCATTAATAGTCAATACAGTGCCATTTATGAACCAATGGACACCATGGGTACTTTGATTAGTTGTTAACTATGTTGGCACATGTCCTACCAGGGATTTTGGCACATTTTTTCATTGCAAATAGTTAAGCTATTCCAAATTGCATGGATGTTGAGGATGGACATTCATTTTCAGCACTCCTCAAAGACTACCTAAAAGAGGTCTGAACCAGTCCGTGACCATGGTTTTAGTATCCTTGAAGAACATTTGAACTATTTTGGATGTATATTTTGGGTTATTACCTTATTGAAAGATCCAGTGAAGATCTTAGCTTCCTCTATGAGCATATTTGTCACCTTCAACATTCCATCATAATCTTCTGTTGTTATGGTGCCGTACACCTAAACAAGGTTTCCTGTGGCTGAGGCTGCCACAAAATGATGCTTCCACCAACATGTTTAATTGTGGAAACCATGTTATAAAGGTTTAAGGACTATTCCTCTCTTCACCTGACAGAAGCAGAATTCATTTCGGTTTTATACATGGTTTTGCCGTGATTGATTTAGCTCACAGCTCTGGTTTGAAGATATGAACATTCCAATTGGTTTTCGTTGAGGCTTGTCATATTAGGTCATTACCATGATATTTGCTGAAATCGCTGAAATTCGCCATGGTCACCCAGGTTGCTTCTCCCACACCAAATTCGTTTCGTTTTGTCGTTTGTTGTACTACCTCACTATTTCCGTAACTCCAAATTATACCTTGTTCAGTGGAAAGAGGAACTCATAACACTTTGTTCGTCTTACAGTGACTTTGAAGATGAGGGCTGCCATCTCACTGCTTGTGCTGCTGCTCTCCATGTGTGGAGCTCTGGTGCGGACCACCCAGACTGAAGTCCAGACAGAGAGCCAGAACACTTCGGCTGCCCCCGTAGTCTCTACCCAGCTGGACATTTATGCAGAACTGAAGGAACTGAGGGCAACTCTTGGATGCACTCAAGCTGGCTTAAAGTCATTGCAGGCTGAATATGTAGTGGTGAAAGAAAGATTGGAGGCCAGTGAGACTAAGGTTGAGGCTCTGGAGACGGTGCTACAGAACACCAAAGCAGAAATGAAGACCGGGTTGGACAATCTGAAGACGGAAAATGCATCACAACAGACAGAGTTGACCGCAGTGAAGAGCAGACTGGCTGATAGCGAAGCTGAAGTGAAGAACATGGGGAAAGTAATTGCTGAACTGACAGATGACCTGAGGGCTGTTGGTGACAAGGTTGCAGACACAGACCTGGTCACTATGAAGACGGAAGTAATGAACCTGACCAAGAAACATGAAGCCACTGCAACTGAAGTAAAGGCAAAGCTGGCAGTATTTAAGACCAGACTGAATGCAAGTGAAGCTGAAGTGATGAATCTGAGAAAGGAAGCTGCAGCACGGTCAGCTGATCTGAGGTCAGTTGCTGAGAGATTGGTGGTCACTGAGATTGATATGGTGCATTTGAAAAATAACACTGCAGCACAACACACAGAGCTGACCACCATGAAGACTGAAGTGATGAACCTGACCAAGAAACACGAAGTCACTGCAACTGAGGTAGAAGAACTGAAGATGGAAAGTGCAGCACATGAGCATGAGCTGGCTACTCTGAAGACCAGACTGACTGCTAGTGAAACTGGGATTGGTGACCTGAAGGTGGGAAATGAAGCACAAGAGGCAGAGCTGACAGCAGTGAAGACCAGACTGGCAGCCACCGAGACTGAAGTGGAGAATCTGGAGAAAGAGGTCAAAGCAGCACCCAAGGTGGCATTCTCAGTGGGTCTGGGCCGAAGTTACATAGAGCGTGGAATTAAGGACCTGAACTTGGTGTTCCATAAAGTCATCACCAATGTTGGCCAGGCGTACAGCAACAAGACAGGCTTCTTCACAGCTCCGGTGAGGGGGGTCTACTACTTCAGGTTCACTGTTATGGATAAAATGGAGACACGCTACATGTATATCACGATGTATAAGAATGGAGAGAAGCTCATGCAGCTGTATGAGCATGGACTTGATGGACATCCCTCCTATCTGTCCAGTGGTCTGACCCTACAGCTGGAGAAGGGAGATGTAGTTAACATGGTACTCCCAGCACTTCACCTCAACAGGCTGTCAGATGATGACTATAATCACAACACCTTCAGTGGCTTCCTGCTCTTCCATCTCTGAATGGAAGAAAGTCTCCATGATCACTCATCATTCATATTAATGGGCAATGTGTTTGAGAAATGATGGATGAAGTACATCATTATTGTGATCAAATAAATCTCTCTTTAACTTCAAGGGTGTTGTGATCAAATAAATCTGTCTGTAACTGTAGGTGTGTTGCGTTATCATTCCATACGCCACTTAAAAATTCTCTGTGGTCAGTGATGTGTCCTATGAAAAATATATTATATGCATTTTTTTTTTCAATAAAGGAATGTCACATCACATATCCCGTGGTCTGATGACAAGATTGCCAAATTTGCTTTATACACGTATTGTGCCAGGCATGTGTGGCGATATCCAAGTGAGCAGTACAAAGAAAATGGTCCCATTACAGTCCAGCGTGGTAGTGAGACTAACGTGGTTTGGGGTTGCATGATTGCCGTCAACATTGGGAGGCTGAATTTCACCAAAAGAAACATGCATGCCAACATGTACAGTACTGTGACCACGGAGACAGATCATGATCCTTTCTATGGGATTTTAACATAGGAGTATGTATAGGCCTACTCACTTTCGTGGAGAAATTAACAGTTGATTTAGAATTGTTTTGAGTGAACAATAAATTAAAGCAGTTATAAAAGTTGTACACTGGCTAATTTTCATTGTGTAAAAGTGAATTTTCTATAATCTTGTGAAATGAAAAGATATACTGACAAATCTGCAAAATGTAGGCCTATGTATGCTACTGGACACCTTCATTTCCCTCTGGATTATCTACTCTACTCTAGAATGTGAGGGGTGTACTCACTTCTGTGGGACAATGCACATAAGTGGTCTCCAACTGTTAAGCGCAAATGAGGATGAGGGTCAAACAAATCAGCTGACCTTATGGCCACAGTTAGCATACAGTAGGCTATATAAGTTAGTGCATATACAGTATGTTTTAATTTCTTCCATCATCATGATGGGCCAAATATTTGTCATGCCCAGGCCGGATCTGGCCCGCAGGCTGCCATTTGGAGATCACTGCTAAACATGTAGCCTACAGCACATACCGTAGGCTACATTGAGTAGGAATAGGAAATAGTGGAAAATGGATAACCAGAGCAATAAGATGTAGGAAATAATGAATTTATTCATAACAACTATATAAAACTTGGCTTTTATAGTGTATCCTCTTGAGGACAGGTATTCCTACAAGTCCCCAATCATGTTTGCATCCATTTTAATAGTATTGTGATAGAGTAGTGTTTCTCAAGGTGGGCCGTGAGGTACAGCAAAGTGGTCCCAGTCCTGAAATAAAACATTAGGCCTACCATACATACTAATTGATATTGCGAAAGGTACTTAACATAGGAAGGCCACATTCTGAACCATTATTACAATTAAAGCCTTTCTATCAAAATGTATCTGATGCTGCCAGGACCTCTTTACTTGGTGTGCGTACCACACAGCACATTGAACAATAAGAACGCATTCACGCTTCTCCCCTGAGTGCAATGGATGCAGTTTTGGGGGACGGTGCCATGCAGGGTCACTCAATCATAGAGGAGGATGGGGGACGGTGCCATGCTCAGGGTACCTCAGTCATGGAGGAGGATGGGAGACGGTGCCATGCTCAGGATAACTCAGTCATGGAGGAGAATGGGAGAGAGCCCTGGATCCCAGCAGCAGACTCAATCACCAGAGAGAGAGAGAGAGAGAGAGAGAGAGAGAGAGAGAGAGAGAGAGAGAGAGAGAGAGAGAGAGAGAGAGAGAGAGAGAGAGGGGGGGGGGAATATGAGAATGTCAGTGACAGGATAGCGGGAATGGGAGCAGCTCCGGTGGACTAGATCCAGGCTGGTCTTCTGCCTCAACGTTTTCCATACCTTTGAGTGAGCCTCCAGCTGCGGCGCGCGGGGAGTTCCAGCCCTGCCTTCCCGCCGTCCGCTGCTGGATATTTCTATACTTGCAAAAAGTAAGAGTTAGGAAAGCGACTGTGGACAGCACCCTTCTCCTTTCTAAATTATATGGCGCCATCTGCTGTTCGCTTTGCGCAAAAGTAAGTTCAGGTGAACGGGACGCCTATGGAACAGGACGTGTCATCAACACAGGATTTTTCCATAATTTTCAAAGCATAGGCCTATATGCCCAGGCCATGACAACATTCACAGTAGACGTGTAGTTCTATAGCCTAGAGACCACCTACATTACATTCAACAAAGCCATCGGATGAATACCTGCATTTGAAAGCCAGCCTTTGCTGAAGCGCCAAGCTTTGTTCCTCACACCAAGACTACAATAGTGATTGTTCAATGACCCTGCAAACAGCCAATATAGGCTTGTTCTGTAGGTATGACATTGCCTGTGTGTAGCCGTTTTCCAGTGTGGCAGATGTTTCTGGTGTCTAGTCTAGAACAACAGAGTAGCCTATAGGCCTATTAAACTGGTCTAATGTGTGGTTTATATTTTGCAGGCGTTGGTTTATTTTAAGTAGGCCTACATGGAAAGTAGCCAAAGTCATGTTGAATAACCAGGGTACGTTTTCAGTCGCATAATTCACCAACAGTAGGCCTACTGGAGTTTGCAAGTAAATATAGGACCAATGGGTGGAGTTTAGGACCCATAGCGGAACAACATGAGAATCACATGACTGATTTTTCAAAGCAAAGTCACATCGTGACAGCTAAACGAACTAACGGGGAAAGAAGAAGAAGAAGAAGCAGGGGAACAATTTGTAGTCAGGAGGATACGTTAAAGCGCAAAGCATTGCAATGGACTACTGTAACAGCAGATAGTATTTGTATCAAGTCCAACTTGGATACTTGTCATCGTTGTATGAAGATGAGAAGTTGATCGGTGAACTTTCCAGCTTGTCATCTGAAATGGGTTTAAAACTTCTTTTGGCCGTCGTATGGCTTGTTTCCATCCAGCTGACCCTGTCAGTAAGTAGTAGGCTAACTTGTGTTTCTTCTCTCAACCCAAATAAGCACTTCGGTGCTAACTTCATTTTTGTTTAGTTTTTGAAGTTGTGTCCCTGTCATGTGAATCTTTAAAAGACCTGTCACGGGCATTAGACTTCAGCCTACTGTGGCGAAAGTTCGATTGTTCTAATGATCAAACTATAGCGCATTCCGTGACCTATCGTTCCGCCACAATGTTGCCCCTGGTTGAAAGTGATACAATGTTCCACAAGTATCATCTGTATGTTTCTTTCACACAGTCTGCAGAGCCCCGGTCGTTTTCAATTGACTACAAGAACAACTGCTTCCTGAAAGATGGCAAGCCGTTTCAGTACGTCTCCGGGAGCATCCACTACTCGCGTATCCCGAGTTACTACTGGAAGGACCGACTGCTCAAGATGTACATGACTGGCCTCAACGCCATACAAGTGTGAGTGACTAGTTCGATGAGGGGTGGATGGTTCACTTCTCACAGCTGCACATGTTCCTTTAGATCGCATTACACTCAGCTGATACTTTCATTCCAAGCGATTTACCGACGCGGTATTGGTTACAGTCCCTAGAGCAGATTTAACTTAAGAAAAGAATTAACTCTGTGACTAAAATCTGGTAGTCGTCACTGTTCATTGACATCCTTGTCAATAAACAGTGACGACTACCAGATTTTAGTCACAGAGTTAATGCTTTTCTTAAGTTAAATATGAGATTATTTATTGTTCATAATCTATAAGCAAATTATCATTCAATGATGGTGTGATTTGAGAATGATGCCAAGACGTAGTGGATTTTGAACAAAAGCAGCCCTCGGGTAGCTCTCAAGTAGCCCTTGGTAGCCTTTGGTAGCCCTCAGACCCAGAAAGGTTGGGTTGACCCCTGCTCTAGAGTGTGTTTGTCTGTGTAAACAAGAGGGAGAATCTGAGCAGTGCATCATACATACTCATGGCAACACTGAAGTTTCTTGGAGGTGTGTGTGTGTGTGTGCGTGTGTGTGTGTTGGTGTTGTTTTCAGTTGTTGTGGTCGGTCGCAGGCAAAGGTGTAGGTTTGGGTCGAAAAGTGGTAGGGACATTTAATGGCAAATTGTCCGGATATGCTGTTTTTACATTAGAATTGTGAAAAGGTAGTGGGGACAAGCTAGGTTTATCTCAAAAGTGGTATGGACATGTCCACACCATCCCCCCTTAAAATTACGCCCATGGTTGCAGGTATGTGCCATGAAGGTCAGGTGTGTGTCTGTGTGTGTAAGGGTACACTCCCTTATCCAAACTCCCGTCCTCGACTTGTGCTTGTGGCCTCTCACTTTGCCGATGTTCCGCCTCCATGGAGAAAACAATAAAGTGTCCCCACTTTCAGCCTAGCCACAACACCTTTTCGGGGAATTTCCCCCATTCAACATCCGTATTCCAAATGAGAAAATGACCTTTGACTTGCGCTTGTGCGAGATATTGAATGAAGCTTCTATGGCCAATGACGTTCTTGCGACGTGATCATGAGGCCTCAAGCACAAGGGAGGATGGCAGTTTGGATCATGGAGCGTACCGTATGTGTGTGTGCCTGTATGTGTTCCTGGTGTTTTTGATTGGTTGTGGTGTGTGGCAGGTACGTGCCATGGAACTTCCACGAGCCCGTGCGCGGAGTCTACGGTTTCCAAGGCGACCGGGACCTGGAGCACTTCCTGTCTCTAGCCAATCAGACGGGCCTACTCGTCATCCTGCGGCCCGGCCCCTACATCTGCGCCGAGTGGGAAATGGTGAGGTGTGTGTGTGTGTGTGTGTGTGTGTGTGTGTGTGTGTGTGTGTGTGTGTGTGTGTGTGCGTGCGTGTGTGTGTGTGTGTGTGTGTGTGTGTGTGTGACTACTGGTACTTGGCCATACATCTGCCTAGAGTGGGAGATGGTGAGATTCAGCATGGCTATCAAACTGATGCCGTGTGTGTGTGTGTGTGTGTGTGTGTGTGTGTGTGTGTGTGTGTGTGTGTGTGTGTGTGTGTGTGTGTGTGTGTGTGTGTGTGTGTGTGTGTGTGTGTGTGTGTGTGTGTGTGTGTGTGTGTGTGTGTGTGTGTGTGTGTGTGTGTGTGTGTGTGTGTGCCTCTTGGGTAATACCACACAACTGATTACAACGTCTGCTCAGTAGAGATACTGGACACCAGCTCATATCTCTAATTCCCTCCTTCTCTTCTCTCTCTGTCTCTCTCTGTCTCTCTCTCTCTCTCTCTCTCTCTGTCCGTCTCTCTCTTTCTCTTTCTCTCTCTGTCTCTCTCTCTTCTCTCTCTGTCTCTCTCTGTCTCTCTCTCTCTCTCTCTCTCTCTGTCCGTCTCTCTCTTTCTCTTTCTCTCTCTGTCTCTTTATCCATCCCTCTCTCTCTACCCCCTCTGCCCCCCCTCTCTCCTGGTCAGGGTGGTCTGCCTGCATGGTTGCTGGAGAAACCAAATATCCACCTGCGCACTGCTGATGCAGGTAAACTCTGTCCATACTACTACATCAAACTCTGACTGACCTCTCTCCATGCTACACTACACGCTGACCTCTCTCCATACTACTGCACACAGTGTGTGTGTGTGTGTGTGTGTGTGTGTGTGTGTGTGTGTTAAAGGTTTAATGCTACAGCAAGACAGGTACTGGTATAGGTATGTAGTCTGTCAGCCTATCATTTGACCTCTTCCACAATGTTTGGATCTTGTACTCCTTGCTTGTCTCTTGGATCCAAATAAAAGAAATCAAGTTGATCATTGACTACTCTTTGACCTCACTGACTGTGTGTGTTTCTGTGTGTGTGTGTGTGTGTGTGTGTGTGTGTGTGTGTGTGTGTGTGTGTGTGTGTGTGTGTGTGTGTGTGTGTGTGTGTGTGTGTGTGTGTGTGTGTGTGTGTGTGTGTGTGTGTGTGTAACATGTCGTCTGTGCTCTAGACTACCTCGAGGCGGTGAGCAGCTGGTTTGCCGTGCTATTGCCCAGGGTGAGCAAGTGGCTCTACAGCCGTGGGGGAAACATCATCTCCGTTCAGGTAAACAGCAAACATGTAAACAAGCTAGCTAACTAATAAACAAATAAGCATGTAGGAGAAACACCATCTCATCAAACACATCTGGGGTGCGTTTCTCAAAAGTGTAGCTAGTTTCCAAAAACGTACTTGTTATAAACTACAAAGAAATGCGAATGCTCAGAACGTTGAGACTTTTTCAGCGTCTTGGGGCAGGTTCAGGCAGAGTTCAAATACCATTAACCCTATTCAGACTGGGCTTTTTTGGCATTCCTGGGCCTGGGGGGGGGCTCTTTTGACCCCCCCTCATAACTCATGAACGGAATACGGTATGACCACCAAACTTTGGGGAGATGATCTACATATGGACATCTATGAACTCAGTGTGTCATTATCTGGTATTATGACGTCATTATGACATCATCTGATTATAATGCCCAAAATCTCGCCATAATGTATTTTCCATCAAATTTAGGTAATGCACTTAAATTTTAATGATTACATGCTTCACACCACTTAAATGCTCACAAAGCTGCCTGATGCTAATGGAAATAACAGTAAAATATGAAAAAGGAACTATAATGAGACTTAGATAAGTGATTTTTAGTCAACCATACCTGTCAAAAACTGTTGCCATGGCAACGGCAGAAATGATGAACTTAATCTTTTGGTACTAAACTGTAGCCAACTAAATTTTAGGAAAAGTCACCAAGTTTCGTAGTCATAGCTTAAGTCGTTAAGGAATTATACGACATCAAAGTTGGTGCGGGCACTTTTAGCCCCCCCCCCAGTCTGGATAGGGTTAAATGCCTTACTACCATGAAGTGTATATATGAAGTTGTTGTAATTAAGTTACATAGGTGGAGAATGTGTATGGCAGCTACTTTATATGAATAAGTGTTTATGTTTATGATGTTGTTGTTATTGTAATTATAATTGTACATATATATACGTAATATATTTTGATTATTATTATATATTAATAAGTTGTTGTTGTAATTGCTTCGGTATACGCTGTAGATGGAGAACGCATTTNGCAGTGACTTTATAATAATGCGTGTTGATGTGGTTGCAATTGTTATACAGGTAGAGAATGAATATGGCAGCTACTTTGCGTGCGACTACAATTACCTGCGCCACCTGCAGACGTTGTTTCGGAGCTTTCTGGGCGAAGACACGCTGCTGTTCACCACGGATGGCAACACGGACCGAGAGATGATGTGTGGCACGCTGGAGGGACTCTACGCCACAGTGGACTTCGGGACTGGTGTGTGTGTGTGTGTGTGTGTGTGTGTGTGTGTGTGTGTGTGTGTGTGTGTGTGTGTGTGTGTGTGTGTGTGTGTGTGTGTGTGAGTGAGAGAGATGATCTGCGGAACACAGCAGGGATCTGCGCCAAAGTGGACTTTGGGACTGGGGTGTGTGTGTGTGTGTGTGTGTGTGTGTGTGTGTGTGTGTGTGTGTGTGTGTGTGTGTGTGTGTGTGTGTGTGTGTGTGTGTGTGTGTGTGTGTGTGTGTGTGTGTGTGTGTGTGTGTGTGTGTGTGTGTGTGTGTGTGTGTGCCCTAATGCTGGTCTGTGTAGTGACTCTTGTGTCACGTTTTTCCCTCAGACACCAACGTCAGTGCAGCCTTCGCACGCCAGAGGAGGTTTGAACCAAAAGGCCCGCTGGTGAGTCACCATGGTAACACAAATGCATACTCAGTGTACACACACACACACACACACACACACACACACACACACACACACACACACACACACACACACACACACACACACACACACACACACACACACACACACCTCATCCAGCAGTGCGACACCACACATCTGCTTTCCCTCTGCTTTCCCTTTACCTGTCTGGTGCTTCTTGTGGTCCTACCTGTGTGTTCCCTCCTGTGTTCTAATGTGTGTGTGGCTCACCTGTTGTGGTTTTAAGTCTAGTCAAGTTGGTTTTATTGTCAATTTCTTTACATGCGCTGGTCATACAAAGAATTGAAATTACGTTTCTTACTTTCCCATGCAGACATAGACATAGACTTTAGGTGTGGACATAGACAATTAGACATAGACAGTACACATACATTACACCTAGACTACCTATACAATACCCTTACAGACAATATAAAGTGCAGACTGGGCAACCGCAGACATGCATAGAAGATGTATTAAGAAGAGGTACTGTTGTGCATTTTCAGTTATGTCCTATTGTGACGATTCTGACATGATGATAGTAGCATTGCGAAATAATAATAAATATAAAGTAAGCAATTTTGTGCAATATTTACAACTAGTAGGTAGCTAGTTTTCCGGTACAGTCATGTCACACTATTAACCTGTGCGTCACCTATTTTGGTCTTAGCTGTGTGTCACTTGCCTGGTCTTGCCTCTGGGGCACATGTCTTTTGTTGTTGGCTGTCTGTCAGTCACATCTTTTTTGTCTGTCTGTTCTTAGCTGTGTGTGACACACCTGTCTGGCCCTAGCTGTGTGTCTGTCACTTCTTGAGTTCTTACTTGTGTACGTCACACCTATCTGCTCTGTGTGCGTCACCTCTTTTGGCCATTAGGCCAGTCAAACTAGCTCTAAAAAGGACCAAACCCGGGATAAATTGCAATAGTAATCGTTCCTATTTTAAAGTGATTCTTAAACCCCCTCGTATCACATATTAAAAATCTACAGCTTTATATTTAGTGGAACATGCTTTTTTTCAAGGTGAAAGTTGACAGATTTTCTATTAATTTCCCCATAGGTAGACAATATAGGATATAGAAGGTGAAATAGGGTCAAACTATGACATATTCATTAGAAACTTTCACAGTTGGTAACTCACATTCAGGCAAACAATGTTTGTATTGCAAGTTTTTTCTGAAATATGATGATGAAATATGCTAAATGAGGTCATATGTACTGAAATATGTGATCAAAAAAAAAAAAAATCTGTGGTAACAGACCAAACATAAAATAAATTGCATTAGCAATGGTTCATACATTATATTGATCTTTCAACCCTCTGCATCACATATTAAAAATCTACCCTAATCAATTTAGTGGAACATACTTTTTCCGAGGTCAAAGGTAACGGGTTTTACCCACTGAATGGCAAAATGCACTGGAAATCTGCTACTTCTGACCTTCAAAAAAGTATGTTCTACTAAAGTGATGGAGGTAGATGTTTCATATGTGATGTAGGGTGGATAAGGTATCATAAAAAAGTATGAATCATTATTTTCGCAATTCTTTTTATGTTTTGCCCGTTGTTGCATAATTTGTCACATATTTAAGTAGATGGGATCTCACTTAGGGGTTTCTTTTGCCTTAAGATATGTAAAAGTTTTTATCTTTTACCTGACATGTTTCGACGGTGTTACTTCCGTCTTCATCAGAGGATCACTGTGATGTTGATGAGTGACGTGCTTTAAAAACAGCTGTTGTTGTTATGGAGGTGTGACATCCCTGCCAAATATATGACAGGTTGGTCACACCTCCTGCTGTTAGAGTTGTCCTCTTAGTGATGGTGGTCCAGGTGTGTGAGAGCATTGTATGCCCCCCTCATCCCTGTTCATGGTACTTGGGCTACGCTTTCTGATCTGATCCCAATATATGACTTGTTGTATGACCGGCACGGAATCTCTTATATGACATTGCATTTGTTATGTTGATCTATTTTGTCCTTGGGGTGTACTAGGGCAGCTGTCCGTAGTTTGGTGTGTGGCTTTACTGGTGTTTGTTGTTTTTTTTTCATGGCTCGCTGTATGCGTTCTGGTGATCCCTTTGATCACAGAACGCATACAGCCATGAAAAAGCACAAGATACAAACACCAGTAAAGCCACACACCAAACTACGACAGCTGCTAGTACACCCAAAGGACAAAATAGACCAATATGTTATTTAGACATACCTAGGGATTACACAAAAACATGGAATGATTTACTATTGCAATTTGTCCCCGGGTCAAACGCTAGATTGACTGGCCTACTTTTTTTTCTTTTATGTCACCTCCTCTGGTCTTAGCTGTATGTGGCTTAACTCTTGTGGTCTTAGCTGAGTGTTCCCTGTATGGTCTTGCCTGTGTCTGGCACACATCTTTTGGCCTTGTGTGTCACCTTTGTGGTCTTACCTGTGTTTCACCTACTGAATCTTTGCGTTAACTGTGCGGCTTACGCCTGAGTTCTACATGGGCTGACTTGACCACTTAGGGGAACACGCACATACGCACACACACACACACACACACACACACACCTGCTTACCTGTGTGTGTCTCCTACAGGTGAATTCTGAGTTCTATACGGGCTGGCTGGACCACTGGGGTGAAGCACACGCCTCTGTGGACACCATGAGGGTCAGCAGGATGCTGGAGGAGATGCTGGCCATGGGGGCCAACGTCAACATGTACGACAGACACACACGCACACAGACACGTCAACATGTACAACACACAAGCATAATACACACACGTGCACACACACACACGTCAACATATGCGACACACACACACACACACGTCAACATGTAGGACACACACGCACACACGCACACTAGGGTTTAATCCCGGGACCCGAGATTCCCGGGAAATCTGATCAAAACAATTTCCCGTTTCCCGGGAAAGCCATGACGGGAAACCGGGAAAAAAAATTAAGTGCGTGTCTATTTGTTGTCCCAGCAACATAAGCAACAGTGCCATCTAGCAGCGGTAACACTTCAGGCTCAGTAGCAGCAGCAGTACAGGCCCATTTCAGCAATGTCTGAGGTGCGCGGTTGACGTATTATTTCATCCGCAACCGCTTCTCAGAATTTCTAATCCACCCGCCCTAATGTTTTTTCTCCAATTTCCAAAACCGAATCCGCCCGCCATCCGCCTATTAGTTTTTAGTATTTACCGATGGCCTGAGGCACATAGGCCTAGTCGATCGCTTTTTCAAGCCAGTGCAGGTCATGTACATCTTGCCAGCCCATGTTTAAAAAAAACATCTCTAAATTATAGCACTTCCCAACGTTTCTCCACCCATCGCACAACGTGGAAAGTTGAAAACGTGTGGATGCTTTAATGTCAGCCTAAATTTTAACAGTTTAAATACATCCAGGTGTCCAAGCAGCACAATCGAAACTGTTGGCTAATCTAGCTTACAAGTTTTGGGATGGTATCCAATAAGACGTGCCTGTCAAGTGTCTTGCGAAGAGATGCAGAGAAATACGTCGCGCGAGTGTGTGTGTGTGAGCGAGAGAGGGTGAGAGAGGGAGCGATTCCTAAACTTGTCCTCCATCCATCGCACAACGTGAAAGTTAACGTGTATGCTTTCATGCAGCCTACATTGTACCAATTTTGCCTCCTCTCCAAGCAGCTAAATCGAAACTATGGCTATCTAGCTTGCAAGTTTGGCTGGTCTATCAACAAGATGAGTCAAGTGACATATGTCTTGCGAAGAGTGCAAGCGTCGCTTTGTGTGTGAGCGAGAGAACCAGAGAAGAGTACGAGCGCTTCCCAAAATCGCTCTGCAGAAAGGGCGAAGGCGATGTCTCCAAATATTAAGACAAAACAGGAAAGTGTTTTTTTTTTAGTTGCAAAGCCGAGCTGATTGGTTCATATTGCTCTGAAAGACACTCAAGTCTATTCCTATATTTTAATGGGTTTATTATGCGCGCGAGGTCACCTAAGTGACGCCCGGTGCTATTACCAGAGGAAAACGATAGCACTTGGGCAAACGGTAAAGTCAGTTTAGCCATGCATACCTGCCTATGATGAACCAGTTTTCTTGTTTGAAAAAACACTCTTCCTGGCGCTAAAGCAAACTGCCATTTCTGACTGACCCAGATGAAATCCCATGCACGGAACTCCACTATTGAGATGACATCGCATAGGCTATATTTCCCACCGCTTACACAGTAGCCGACAGTGAAACATTGTTCTCATGAAGCTGGCGGTAGACGTGTATACTATCCACAGGTGAAGGACAAAGTGCCATGATTTTGCGCACAACCTCAAACACAATTCCTTAATGGAAAATAGCCAACCCACTGTTGCATCAAACTTATAGGTGAAAGTCGTGAGCTCCACCAACAATCCACCGTCATTGATAAGCGCTGCATGCTGCGCACAGGCTATCATCTTACACTTCATTATTATTGTGTTGGTGGATAGGAGAGCTTAATCTTAATTCCTTTCTCCCAATAATGATACAAACAGTAACAACTTACAAAATGCCAGTTTGGGAGGAACAGTTGAATTATAGCCTGTACATGACTAGATCAAAAAATTTGAAAAAAAAAAAAAAAAACGGGATTTCCCGGGATTCCCGGGAAATGGGCCGTCAGATCCCGGGATTTGATTCATGCCATTTTCGGGAAAAATATTAAACCCTAACACACACACACTCAATAAACACGCATACACACACACGTCAACATGTAGGACACACAATACACACACACACATGTACACACAAACACTTTAATATGTAGGACACACACACATAATAACTGTTGGTCATGTGACTTGAGTGCTGAGAAGACAAACAACATGCGTGCTTCATTTCACTAGCGAATCAGCCGATCTGCGTTTCTTTGTAAACAGAGTAGGTTTTCATTGAGAGGACAGACACTTTGTAAATGTAAATACTAAATAGTTTGCAGGACGCCGACATGACCAAAATGATGAATGGAATTAATGGAAACGGAGCCTAAATGATTGATAATGACTGCATTTTCCCCCTGCAGGTACATGTTTGAGGGAGGAACCAACTTCGGCTACTGGAACGGTAAAGCCCCTTTTTTACCTGTTTAAGGTGTGATTTGACCTGTAGACCTGCTGGCTCTGTTCACATGATAGTCATTCACATGAACCTCAAGGTGTTGAAGTGGCCAGAGAGTCATTAAAGGACAATTCCTGCCAATTTCAACTTGCAATTACTGTATATGGCTGACTCTACCCTTGACCTGATGATGCAGCATTTTTAATTCAGCCCTTTCCAAGATCCTGGATCCTAATGGGGGCATGGTTTAATATTTACATAAAAATTCCTCATCTTGCAATCATGCAACATCAGCAGGTACCTTACAATACAGCGATAATGGTGGGATGATATTTGGAGTATGTTAAGATGCTTTAAAAAACAACCGAACCTACAGTGTATTTAGAACCATGTTACCTGGCAGAGGTGCCAAACTTAGAGTATACCTAGAACCATGTTATGCACATGTCAGGTACTATCTACTTCTCAATTGGGGGGGGGATCAAGGGGGTGTTGGGAAGCTTATTATGAGGTCCAGGGGGCGTTAATTAAAAAAGGTTGAGGACTGATCTAGAACAATGCTGTATGCCTAGGCCCTACCTGATGGTATCCAGTGCTGGGAGTAACGGCGTTAGAGTATAACGTCGTTACTAACGGAGCCTCATTTTGAGTAATGGAATAATTACTCAATTACTCTATCCATGACTGTAACGGGAGGTAACTCTGGAGGTAACGTTGCACACTAAAATGTTACAAATTGCAGCGCCAGTGTGCACTGGCTGCTGACAAAATCAAGGAGCAAATGGCAACGCCGCATAAATCTGTACCAAGCCGGCTTTTAATATGCTCACATTCACCCTTTGCATGCATGAGAACAAAATAGCTGAACGTGATTTGCTAAAATGAGGGTTGGCGGAGTATCTTGCTCCCACGCGCGTAAACACAAGTCATTCTACACACAGAGCAGGGAGCGCATAAAGTAGGCTATATAGAAGATACAACGGCATAGCAGTAAAGCCGCGAGGTTGCATGTTGCAACAGTAAATACTGGAATCATTTCGTGCTTGTTGCAGTCAAATGCAATAATGTTTATATCCGAAGTATACAGTGCATTGGAAACAAAGTTATGTCCATAACAAGCGACTTTAATTTCACTAAGCACCTCTCAACTTCGCATGGTGGCACACCCCCGTGCAGCTAGTTTCAGCTGTAGCGAAGAGGTAGACAGAGGCAAGCCAAACCTGATTTCTCAGGACACGAGTGAGCTCAACAAAATAATCGCCAGGTATGTGGTTAAAAACATGTCTCCCCTATCCACTGTGGGGTCGGAGTTGTTAAGGGCTCTTGTTGCAAAAAAATCCATCTCGCACATCCCTAAATACGTTGTGAAGAACTGGATTAACATTCATTACTGATAATAGGCCTAGGTCATGAAGATATTTGATAGTAGCATCTTAAGCAAAAATAACATCACAGCCAAAATAACATCACAGAACAAGGATGAAAACCCCATTTAACTGTTATTTTGTTTCTATGACATTTTATGAAAAAAAAAGTAACGCAACAAAAATCATTTTCCTGGTAACTAGTTACTTTTATGGTGAAGTAACGCAATTACTTTTTGGAGAAGTAACTGATACTTGTAATTAGTTACTTTTTCAAAGTAACTTTCCCAGCACTGATGGTATCATACCTACACATACAGTATATCTAGAACCATGTCGCACTTGGCAGGTGCCTTTACCTAGAGCCATCCGGCAGGTGGTTCCCAACCTATTGTATATCTAGAACCATGTTCTATACCTGGCAGTGAATACCCTACCTACAGTATATTGAGAACTTTGCTGTGTACCTGGTACCTATATCTGGAACCATGTTGCATACCTGACATTAGGTACCCTTCCTATGTCCACTGTATCCATGTTGTGTGATTGACAGGTGTGGACTATGACTCAGGGTACCGCTCGGTGTATGTACTGTACCTATATCTTTATCCATGTTATGTAGTGCGCATCAGGTGCGGACTATGACTCTGGGTACTGCTTGGTGTATATAGTATACTGTACCTATATCTTTATCCATGTTGTGTAGTGAGTATCAGGTGTGACTTGGGGTACTGCTTGGTGTACACAGCACAGTATACTGTACCTAGAGTATATCTACTGTATCCATGTTGTGTGCATCAGTCAGGTACGGACTATGACTCCTGGTCCCTCTCAGTGTACAGTATATACTTGTACTGTACCTTTATCTCTATTTATGTTGTGTACCCATCAGGTGCGGACTATATCATGTACTGCTTGGTGTATGCACACAGTATACTGTACCTATATCTACTGTATCCATGTTGTGTACGTGACAGGTGCGGACTATGACTCCCGGTACCGTTCGGTGGTGACAAGTTATGACTACAACGCCCCCCTGACGGAGGCGGGAGACCCCACTGACAAACTGCTGGCCATCAGAGAGGTCATCAGCAAGGTCATTACATCACTCTATATTACCTGCCCCCAGTGTGTGTGTGTGTGTGTGTGTGTGTGTGTGCGCAGGCCCGCACCCTGCAATGTGTAATGTGTATCATCTGCAGAGAGAATTAAACACAAAAACGGAGTCACGCAAATTTGCAAACACACACACATTTGCATAAAATGCATCTAGCATTGTTCATAGGGCCAGGCTGCTATCTCTGATTGCTTTTGATCATTTTGACCCATAAAAAATTATGACAATGGCAATCAGGTGTATCGTTTGCTACATTCAGTTTCAAGTCCACCTCAAACTTAGTGGATCGAAGTGTTTCTCCTCGTTTGAATTGTAAATGGATTTGGATAAAAACCTCTGCTAAGTGTGTGTGTGTGTGTGTGTGTGTGTGTGTGTGTGTGTGTGTGTGTGTGTGTGTGTGTGTGTGTGTGTGTGTGTGTGTGTGTGTGTGTGTGTGTGTGTGTGTGTGTGTGTGTGTGTGTGTGTCTCCCCTTTAGTTTCGGGAGATTCCTGAAGGCCCCATGCCCCCAGCCACGCCCAAAATGGAGTACGGCTTTGTCACGCTACAGAGGGTATGTGTCCCACTCATTTCCCCATACTAAACTTCATACTATAACTGTACTGTACTGTACCATACTATACCATACTATACTATGTTATGCTATACTATACTGCACTATACTATACTAGACTACATATACTACTATACTATGCTATATAATGCTAACTCTGCTGTACTTTGTTGTACTACTATACTGTACTCTACGATACTACACTGCACTGTGATGTACGCTACTACTGTATACTATACTCACGATGGAATATAGCATCAGAGGGTATGTCCCATTCACTACACTACTCAATACTGTATTTTGTGCTACTATCCTTAACAATACTAACGGAATACTGGACTCTACCTATACAAAATGCATGCATTCAGTACGTGTTTTCAGTGTGTTCTCGTGCACACCTGTGTGTTTCATGTGCAATGTGTATGCGTGTATGCGTGTGCGTGTGTCAGGTGGGCAATGTGAGTGGGCTGCTGGACGTGTTGACCCCCCAGGGCCCGGTGCAGTCCCATTACCCCCTCACCTTCGAGGAGATCAAACATGTGAGTTATACACACACACACACACACACACTAGACATTTGAAGAGATCAAGGATGCGAGTTATAACCGTAACACAGACACACATGCACACGCACACGCACACACACACACACACACACACACTAACCTTCACCTTCCAGATGATCAAGGATGTGAGTTATAACACACCCTTAATTCAATGAAATGTCATTGGGTACGGATACGAATTTCGCAGTATGATACAGTGTAAACTAATTTGTGAATGTACTGTGATTTAATGTTATGTGTAATCGCCCCCTTGTATAACAGGTTCGTGCTGTATAAGGATGATAAGTAATGTAGTGTAATATAATATAGTATAGTGTAATGTAATGCAGTGTAGTTTGATGTAATGTTATGTGATTGTGTGTGTAGCATCCCCCAGTACTAGTAGAGTAGAGTAGAGTAGAGTATCGTTTATTGATCCCAGAGGGAAATTAAGGTGCCAAGTAGCATACACACATAAATAAAGACATTACCCACAAGACATAATACACATATTTACACATAAAATAATCATATATAGCTTACTGTTGCATACATTTTGCCAAGGCATCTCTCTCTAACACACACACACACACACACACACACACACACACACACACACACACACACACACACACACACACACACACACACACACACACACACACACACACACACACACACACACACACCAAATATAAAGTGTAAAAGTCCACAGTGTTAACATGTGCCTTAGCCAAGTGGCACATAGAAGCCAAGACAAAGTGTTCATAAAGTGTCCAGGAGTGTCCATAGCCTCTCTGCCTAGTACAATGTCCATAGTGTTCCTTAGAAAAAGGATGGGGGGGGGGGGGGGGTGTCGCCCCCTGTGTCACTACACACACACTCTCTCACACACACACACACACACACACACACACACACACACACACACACACACACACACACACACACACACACACACACACACACACACACACATACACACATACACACATACACACACACACACACCAAAAATAAAGTGTACATAGTGTCACCTGTGCTGGGTGGCCAAGACAAAGTTACCATCAAAGTGTCCAGGAGTATCAGTAGTCCAAGGGGTTACACACGTCAACTGTGTCTCTCCACACACACACACACACACACACACACACACACACACACACACACACACCACACACACACACACACACACACACACACACACACACACACACACACACACACACACCACACACACACACACACACACACACACACACAGCTGTGCATTCCAATGAAAGAGGAGTCATAGGGTAAAGAGTCCAGGTAGATAAAGTGTGCAGAGAGAGGGATCTGTTATGCAGTCCCAGTCCCCTATGACGATCTCTCTTTGTGTGTCCTTCTGTGCAATGTTGAATAGCTGGGATGGCCCTGGGTACAAAGGACTTTCGCAGCCTGTCTGTCTTGCAGGAGATGGCGCGCAGTCTGTGGCTGAACAGGCTTCTCTGGTTGTCGAAGACTGGGTACAGGGGGTGCTTGTAGTTGTCCAGGATAGAGTCTAATCTGCTAAGTGTCCTCTTGTCAGCTGTGGTTGTGAGGGCGTCCAGTTCTGTGCCTACCACAGACCCTGCTTTCCTCACCAGCCTGTCAAGCCGTCCAGCATCTCTCTTCCTAATGCTGCCACCCCAGCATGCCACAGCATAGGAATGAGCACACTGGCCATGGCAGACTGGTAGAACATCTGCAGGAGTCTGTTTGCACACATTGAAAGATCTCAGCTTTCTCAGAAAGTAGAGTCTGCTCTGTCCTTTCTTGTACAGTGCGTGTGAGTTAGCAGACCAGTCCAGTTTAGAGTCCAGGTGAACACCCAGGTACTTGTATGTGGAGACTGTCTCCACAGTCTCCCCCTCAATGGAGACAGGCACCAGGGTGGGGTGGTTCGCCTGAAGTCGATCACCATTTCTTTGGTTTTGGTGGTGTTCAGCCCGCAACTGGTTGGTTCTGCACCATTTGACAAAGTTCTCCCACCAGTCCCTGTACTCCCCCTCCTGCCCATCTTTGATGCATCCAACAATGGCTGTGTCATCCGAGAACTTTTGCATGTGGCAGGTCTTCGTGTTGTAGTTGAAGTCAGTGGTGTACAGGGTGAACAGCACGGGGGAAAGCACCGTTCCTTGTGGAGCTCCAGTGCTGCTGATTACAGTCTCTGATGTGAGGTCGCCTAGTCTGACAAACTGGGGCCTTCCTGTGAGGTAGTCTGTGATCCAGTTCACCAGCCCCGTCTCCACTCCCATCTGCAGTAGTTTGTTTCTCAACAGGAGTGGCTGTATTGTGTTGAAGGCGCTGGAGAAATCAAAGAACATGATTCTAACAGCACTGCTTCCTTTGTCCAGGTGTGGGTTCTTGCTCTATAAGGATGCTAAATGTGATGTCACGTTGTGTGATTGTGTGTGTATCACCTCCCCAGTATTACGGCTTCGTGCTGTATCGAACCAAGCTGCCGCAGAGCATTCCAGATGGCCAGCCTCTCATCTCACCCCGAAACGGCATCCACGACCGAGCATACGTCTCCGTCAACGGGGTAAGACATGCTTTACTTTACTGCTTGTTTTTCTGTTTGCTTATTATTCATTACCTGCACTAAGGAGGCAAACACGACCGTGCATATGGCTCCATAAATGAGGTATGGCATTTATTGCTTTACTGTTTTGTTGTTGTTATTAATAATATTATTATTTATTATTTATATTATTATTATTATTATTATTTTTATTATTTATTTTTTTATTATTTTATTATTATTTTATTATTTTTTATTATTATTATTATATTGTTGTTGTTCTTGTTATTATTATTATTTATGACCTAAGGAGGCATCCACAACTGCACCTATGTCTCTGTCAGCGGGGTATGAAACTGATGAGCGGTGTAATGTTTGACCAACTTGAGTCCTTGAGACTACATGCACTGATATCCTTTCCAATTTGGCCCAGCTTTTCCGCTGTACCAGGGCCTGTAATATGGGCTAATGTCCAATCTGTTCCAGTTCGGGTTTTCAGGTGTAGCAGGAGTGGGACACAGGGCTGTAAATATGTACTGATATCAACTTTTTTTTTCAGTTGTTCCAGGTTGGGTAATATATAGTTCAATAGAATAATGTGGGTACTAATGTCCGGTGTTTGATCCGCTCAGGTTGGATCCGGTCCGTTTTTCAGATGCACCAGTTTATTTAATACATTTTCTCCATTACGGTTCGAGTTTACAGGTGTACCAGGGCCAGTAATATATACAGTACATCAGACAAGTATGCAGCATGCTAATGTCCATTCCGCTTCTGGTTTGATCCGGTTGGGGATTTTTCAGGTGTACCAGGGCCTGTTGGAGCGGGACACTGGGCTGGTGATGAATGTGACGGGTCAGGAGGGAGACCAACTGGACGTCCTGGTGGAGAACATGGGCCGCGTCAACTTCGGATCCAAGATCAACGACAACAAGGTACATATACCTCTAAACATCAACAAGGTGCACCTGTAAATACACTACAAGATCCATGACAAGGTAGATGCAATTGTATATACAATACAAGATCTATAACAGCAAGGTACACACCTGTATATATAATAATACAAGGTCCATGACAACAAGGTGCACACCTGTAAACACAATGCAGTATTTAGTACATTAGTGTACATGGGCCACGTTCGGACCCAAGATCTACTGCAACAGCAAGGTACACCTTTTGTATATACACATTCACAAGGCCTACATCGAGTATACGTACATGTACACCATGTAGTGTTGCACTTTACATTAACACATCACATGAATCCCCAACAATGTACATGCAGTGCATAAAGCATGGCCAGGAGATGCCACCTGAGATGTTTTCTACACGGCACAGAGAATATCTAGCCCATGAGAAGGATCACTCATTAAGTGTCCCGCGATCGTACCTGTACCACCCAGACAAGTGAAGATTTCTTAATCCCATGCCATTGGCTGTGAGATTGTGAAAATTCTGCTCTCATTGGCTGTTACTGTGATGTTACTCTTTTCTCATTGGCTGTTACTGTGATGTATAACCCTTGTTCTCGTTAGCTGTGTTATTAAGCGCATACGACTTCATTGCGAGCGTCGACGTTGCGCAAGGCACGTCAGCGAGAACTTGTTGTCACGATGTGGGTGTTATTAAATACAGCGCATTTGCAGTCGGCCACAAATATGAACGAGACGATGAGCTCGCACCGGTTTGCTCTACTAACACACCACGTGTGAGGAGTGGGGGACAGGCAGTGAGGAGGAGCTGAAGTGAGGACCTGCGCAAACTTGTGTAGGGGTGTGAGACAAGACCCATATACACACGTGAGTGAGTTGTTGACCAACCAGTTCATGGGCGCGTGACCTCGGAGGCAGTCCGCCGACGAGCATTGAAGGGGATAAGCAACTGCAGAGGTTGCAAGATCTGACTGCAGCCGCATTCATCCCGCGATAGTTTTACACCATGTGACATGTCACCTCGTCAACGCAACGTCGACGAAATTTCGAAGTTTGACAGGAAATCTAACCGTCATGCAGCATTTTCCATCCAGGGTGCATTGCTGTCTAAATGCGCATATATGCGTTGACACATATCGAATGCACCTATTGTGATGTAACCCTGCTCTCATTGGCTGTTCCTGTGATGTAACTGTTCTCATTGGCTGGCTGGTCGGTATAGGGCATCATGGGAGAGCTCATCCTCGGCAGTAACGTGCTCACCGATTGGCTGATATTCCCGGTGGACCTCGACGGAGCCATCTCACGCGGCTGGCCACACTCAGGTATGCACCATTGGCTGCCGCCTCATCTGGGGGACGGACCTGCACTGTATGAGACGCCTGATTCGCTGGCTGGCGATGAGGAGATGCCAGATTTGCTGGCTGGAGAAGGGGCTGGGCCTACAGTCTACAAGGGGATTCTCCCCCCCAACGGGATCGCATGGGATACCTACATCAAACTCATCGGCTGGACCAAGGTACGTACGTACACACACACACACGTGCGCACACACACACAAACAAATCGGCTAGACCAAGGTGCACGCGCACACGCACGCATGCACACACACACCTACTTCAAACTCATCATCTGAACCAAGGTACAGGCACACGCACATGTACGCACGCTAAACTCATTGGTTGGGCCAAGTTGAAAATACACACAAACACACACACACACACACAGGTTCAGGCAGTAATCATACAGCATCAGTGGTGCTGAGCTATGGGTCTGGACGTTTAGCTTAGTGGTATCGTGCTGTGCCTCCCCTACCCGAACTGTAGTGTTGATTGGGAGGTAGTGGGTTCGAGCCCAGAGTGCAGAACTAGCGCAGATGACGGGAAGAAAAGAGTCACCGGAGCATCTTCAGATGTGGACAATAACTTGTTTTATTGGGCAAGCGCCAAGACTAACGTTTCGACGTTCACACGTCTTCTTCAGAGTCAATATCGCACTAGCGCAGATGACCTCAGTTACACTGGTGACGTGACCCGGATGGGGGTTGGGTTTAGGGGGATGATGTAATGGAGGACAACTAGCAGAGTTCAGTGTTGTAGAATGTTAGTAAACCTCCATCCCGAGGCCTCATACCGTATCAGTAGCGCTGAGCTATGGGTCTGGACCTTTAGGCTGTGGTATCGTGCTGTGTCTTCCATGCCTTAGAAGCCAACTAGCGCAAATCACCTGTTACACTAGGCCAAGTGTGTTTTTAACACAATGAATCTAGGACAGGGGTGGGCCGCCCATGTCTGAGGCTGTTTACGCATAATATAATTGTATGTTATGCAGCTTCACATGAAATATATGACAAATTTTGTACAGGAATCGTAGATATTACATTTCAATACAATTAAGTTATATTCAGACGACCTAGAGAAGGTGGGGTCTGTTTTAAAGGTGGCTGCCTTCAATGTAGGCCTAAGTGCAGGGGGGAAATCCTGGTTTGTATAGTAGCCTTGGAAGACTTTGAAGTGGGCCATGGAAGAATTTGAAGAGGCCCCTCGAATGAAAAAGGTTCCCCACCCCTGATCTAGGGTATATTTGTCTGGCGGTTGGGTGTGAGTGATTATAATTTCCGTGTGTTTCCTTCTTCGTCTCCATCTGCACAGGGCCAGGTGTGGGTGAACGGGGTGAATCTGGGTCGGTTCTGGCCCGCCAGAGGGCCGCAGCAGACTCTGTACGTTCCGGGCCCTCTGCTCAGCACCACCCGATCCAACAACATCACTGTGCTGGAGCTGGAGAAGGCGCCCACAACCACACGCCTGCTCTTCATGGACAGACCACAGCTCAACGCCACTATGGGGAAATCATAATACACACAGCTAAGCGTTACGGCAGGGAGAACACACACACACACACACACACACACACCCTAATCAATATCATTCTTAGGAAATCATAACCACACACAGAAATCATGAACCATCCACATCTGTCTAGCAATGCAGGGAACACACACACACACACACATGTTGCAGCTGAGAAATCAACACACAACCTCACTGAGGCTGCGAGCCAAAACTGCTGTTTTCAGATCCAGGCCAACTCATCAGTGTCATGACTCAATTCTCTCTCTCTCTCTCTCTCTCTCTCTCTCTCACACACACACACACACACACACACACACACACACACACACACACACACACACAAATACACACAAATATTGACCTGGCCACATACACACACCCCTACAGTACAGTCAAAGAATGACTTCTCCAACAGGGCATGCACACACACACCCCAAAGACTCACTTGCCCAAGACTGCAGCCTACAGTAAATCTCGTTCATCTCACTCTACTCTGTCCAACAAAGATGCCTTACAACACACTTTGAAGAGAGATTTTATAATGTTTATTTTTTTATTATTATAATTTCTTTTCTTTACCAGTCCATCCAGACACATTTCAAGCAGCTTTCACAGGAGTTTATGTAAACATGACGGCCAACTGAATGTCATAGTCCCATGTCTTGTAGAAAAAACGCCCTCTCGACTGTAATTCTCGTGTTTTATTTTAGTGGGTGGCATGCCAGACAGACATTTTGTCCCAAGCCTTCTTTCAGCATAGAGGAAGGCTTGGGCCGAAATGTTTTGTCTGTAATGCTAACACACTAACATAAAAAAAGACAAGAATTAGTTGAGAGTGCTGCTTTTCTACAAGAAATGTACAAATACGTTTGCTTGCCCCCAAAGACCTTTTGTAAAAAAGTTTGGAGTTGAGAGCACTTTCTGAGAAAAAGTGTCATATTCCCATGCCCATATCCCAATCCCACCACGCCCCATTGATGATGATGCTGATGATATTGTTTGCTGTGATTCTCTTCTATTCTGTAGAAACAAATAATGATTGTGTAAATACATGTTTTTAATGTACAATAAAGAAAATTACACAGCTTTTTAAATGTCCTTTTTTTCCATTGCATCAAATTTCGTATATTTTCAGGAACACTAAATAAATGCCATTGATCCCTATGATAATGATGCTGATTACCAGTATATTGTTTGCTGTGATCCTCTTTTTTCTGTAGAAACAAATATACATATAATGATGATTGTGTAAATACTTTTGCTTTTAATTAGAAATTAAGAAATGTACACTACTTTTTAAATATATTCTTTTTCTTTGTATTAAATCACTTCATATAAAAAACGACTGGAGGCACCAGGATGGATATGGAGGTTAGTTAAGTAAATGTAGAGTGGAGTAGAGCAGAAATGTACATCTACCACTCTTTGTGCTGGACTAAAAGGCATACATAACCACGCAAATAAAGTCTGCAAGAACAGAGCTATCAGTTTTCCTTTTTTACAAGCGGATTCCAAAAACGTTGGGACACTTGGTATTTATGAATAAAATCAAAATGCTTTCATTTTCAAAACATTCAATCTGTTAATAAGAGAGCATTGAGCAAAGACAACATATCAGTTGTTAAAGCCAAGCAGAATTATGTTTTTTTAGGAAAATGTATGCTCATTAAAATTTCATCCTGGCAACAAATCCCAAAAAAGTAGGGACAGGCTCAATAAAATGCTTTTTAAGTTGGATAAGGCTAAAAACAAGACAAAGGAGGAGAGTTAATTACTTTCACTGGTGGCATGCTTATATATTTTTTAAAGCATTTTTTCTGTGCAATGCATTATTTCAGCAGCTCAACCAGTGGTAGGTGAGTTCTTGTTTTCCTTTTTGTTATGCTTGCCCGTAATAGTAGATGGCATATTCTGACTGCTGTTATATGTTGACCTTGTGCTGTTGTGCATGTAAAGCATGGATTGAATGTTTTGAAAAAAATGCATTATTTGGCTTTAATTCACAAAACACCAAGTGTCCCAACTTTTTTGGATGGCACTTCTAAAAGGTTCACATTATGATAAGGATTAGATTGCTTCTTTTTTATTTGTCTCTCTCATTTTGAACTGTAGGCCAGAACAGCACAACCCCCCAATGGCTGCACTGGTATCCATGAAGTCCTCAACAGTCATTATGGCCTCATGACTACAGGCGACACTCCAGAGCAGTACACCTCAATGGTTGAACTCTTAATAGTCTTAAAACACGAGGAGGAGCAGAATACCCCATACCTGACTTGAACTCAGGTTAGTCTTATATAATCGGTCTTCATGTAGTCTTATAGTCAATATAGTCTTCATGTCCTCCAGAGAGCATTCCAATGGCTACACTGCCACTGGATGGAACCAGATGTCTTCACTGTGTTGTAGAGAACAAAATATTGCAGGTGAAGAACACTGTGCAGCTCATGCTCTATGTACAGTCAGCAAGTCAACATCGCAGACATGGCCTCGAAATACGACTCCTATTACAGTATGTGAGTGAGATTGTTACGGTCACTGTTGGTGTGGTCGCTGGGTCCAACAAGGTCTCAGTCCAGTAGGTGAGATGGAGATGGAGGGCAGGGGTTGGGTGGAGTTCATGGGCTTTCCTGTGGGGTTGTTGGT